>NW_024080787.1:3123732-3160342 GCF_003009895.1 Hyaena hyaena
TATTTCTAGGAGATAGAGAGAGAGAGACAGCGTGAGCAGGGGAGGGTCAGAGAGAGAGGGAGTCACAGACTGAAACAGGCTCCAGGCTCTGAGCTGGCAGTCAGCACAGAGCCCGACGCGGGGCTCGAACCCACGAACTGCGAGATCATGACCTAAGCGAAAGTCGGACGCTTAACCGACTAAGCCACCCAGGCGCCCCAAGGCATGTCAATTTCTTGTCTTGCCTCTACATTAATGTTCTTTTGTGTTCTTTCACTGGTTATTAAATTCCGTTTTTTGTATACAGTATAAGGAAATGAGTCTTTCTTTCCAGAAGAACAATTTTTGCTGAGCACCATTTATTTTACGCTAAGTTGAAATGCTATCTTTTCATACAGGTTCATAGACATTCAAGTCAATTTTGGCACTTACTATTCTTTTCAACTGTTCTATTTATTTACTCCTAGTTCAAATCATACTGATTTTAAGTTTATTTACTTATTTTGAGAAAGAGAACATGCAGGAGGGGCAGAGAGAGAGGGAATCATAAGCAAGCTCCTCACTGTCAACGTGGAGTCCGATGTAAGACTCAAACTCACTAACCATGAGATCATGACCTGTATACTGCTTTTTTGGGGGGAAAGGTGGGGGAGAGCGCAAGTGCACAGGACGGGCAGAGAGAGAGGGAATCATAAGTAAGCTCCTCACTTTCAACATGGAGTCCAATGTAAGACTCAAACTCACTAACCATGAGATCATGACCTGTATATTGCTTTTTTGGGGGGAAGGGTGGGGGAGAGCGCAAGTGCACAGGACGGGCAGAGAGGGAATCTCAAGCAGGCCCCAAGATGTCAGTGTGGAGCTAGATGCAGGGCTGGAACCCACAAACCGTGAGATCATGACCTGAGATGAAATCAAGAGTCCCCCACTTAACCCACTGAGCCACCCAGGCAGGCACCCTCTGCTTTTTTTTTTTAGTTTATTTATTGTGAGAGGGAGGGAGGGAGAGGGAGAAGAAGAGGGAGAGGAAGAGAGAGAAAACACCCCCCTGAGCAGAGGAGGGACAGAGAGGGAGAAAGAATCCCAAGCAGGCTCCCTGCTGTCAGGGCAAAGCCCAACACAGGGCTCTGTCTCACCGACTGTGAGACCATGACCTGAACCAAAATAAAAGAGCTGGAAGCTTAACCGACTGAGCCACCAAGGGGCCCCCAAAGAAGACTGCTTTGATTGAAGGAGTTTTTGTTGTTTGTTTTGTTTTTGGTGTCTGGAAAGGCAAGTATTCTTTATTTTTACAAAAACTTGCGGTAGCACACAGTTTTGACACTAGATTGTAACAGATTAAAAACATTTTTTAACATTTACTTATTTTTGAAAAAAATTTTTAATGTTTTACTTATTTCTGAGAGACAGAGAGAAACAGCGTGAGCAGGGGAGGGTCAGAGAGAGAGGGAGACACAGAATCTGGAACAGGCTCCAGGCTCTGAGCCAGCTGTCAGCACAGAGCCCGACGCGGGGCTTGAACCCACGAACCATGAGATCATGACCTGAGCCGAAGTCGGAAGCTTAACCGACTGAGCAACCCAAGCGCCCCACGTTTATTTTTGAAAGATAGACACAGAGCACGAGTAGCAGAGGGGCAGGAGGAGAGACAGAATCCGAAGCAGCCTCCTGGCTATGCACTAAAAGGCTGAAAGCGGTGTCTGATATGGGGCTTGAACCCACAAACCATGAAATCCTGACCCCAAATCGGACGCTTAACGGACTGAGCCAACAAGCGCCCCTTCCATAACATATTTTAATCCATGGTTAAGTGAGTCACCTATAGTCAAGATTAAGAAAAAAAAAATTGTATTTTTACTTTTGTCATCCAGCTGGAGGCTGTTGTTACTTAGAGGAATACGGCCATCCCTGTCCCGAGGTTGTCACAACCCTGAGCAGTGCCTCAATGGGGAATGAACCGAGTACAGAAACGATGCAAGGAGAAAGATGCTTACGCCTCCGTGAGAGGCTGAGGACGGAAACGAAGGCGTCTGGAGAAGGACCAATAGAATTTCTCAGAAAACAGGATGATCCGTTCAGACCGCACGGTAGAAGCTGGAAAGCAGGCAAGGGGAGGGTCGCCCGGCTCCGACCTACGGCCAGCTCCTGTCAAAAGGGACAGCTGTGACAGGACCCAAAACCCGGAAAAGAGCTTGACCCGCCACCCACTCACCACCTCTGCAGTCCTTTGACTCACCCTGGACGCTCTGGCGGAAACACCACCGCTTCGCGCAGATCTTCCGGTCCGAGAGGCAGCCCACTTCCGGTCGAGACGCAGTGAGTGGGGTGAAGGCTGGTACAGCCCCGTCCAACCGCTGCGCCTGGCGGTCTCCCATTGGCTGTTTGGAGCCGAACTACACTTCCCAGCAGGCCACGGAGCTACCCCGCCAGAACCTGGAGAGGTGCCAGTTCGTCACGGAGGACTGGAGTAAGCGTTCTGCCTTTCATCTCCCAAACAGAGCCCCAAAGACAGCGGCTGCCGCCAGCCTAACCTCCCTCTGTCTCTGAGAGCTCTGTCGGCCGGCCTCGAGCCTCCCCTTCACAAGCGCAGACGTCCCGCTCCGAACGAGGAGACCAGGCTTCCGCACCGGAAAGAGATACCGGTAGTGACGTAGCGGCTGCCGAGGCGCTCGGTTTCCCGAAAGGCACCGCGTCCTGACCGTCCTCCTCAACTGACGGCGGCGCTCACCAATAGTCGCCGGCGGCCTGTGAGGGCTCTCCGAAGGGCGAGGGGAGGGCTTGGCCTCTCGCGCCTAGTTTCCGTGTCTCTGCGTCTGGGACTCTGGACCGTCCCGCGAGCTCCCAGGGGCCGAACAGCCCCCGAGAGGTGAGGGGCTCCGCGAGGGCGGGAGCCAGGCTGACGGGGCCTTTGGGGAGCAGAGCCTGGCCGGTTGCTGGGGGTGCCTGGCCGGCTGGGGAGCCGGGAACACACCCCGGGCAAAGCCGCGGGCTGGTCGTTATGGTAAAGGTGTCCATTGGCCGGTAGGAGAGGCTCCAGAATGGGCCTGGCCTGCGAGCCCCTACTGGGATGTCCCATGCCGCCCTCAGCAGGGCTTTCACGGCGGAAAGGAGTCAGCAGGCCATGTATGGACATCTCTTGGAGGTTTGCGGTTGCTCCTTGAGCCATCAACTGCCCCCCGAAAGGCATCTGAGGGACCTGCGGTCCTAGGTGCGCAGTATGGCTTGATTCATGGGCCAGGCCAACTTGTAAGTACATGCCCTCGGTACCGGACCCAAGGTGTCCTGTCTTCTAGCCCATTGCTCTTCCTACCTGCTTGAGTTCAACCGCTCTTCCCAGTGGACTTTGCATCTCATGTTTCTCAGGACAGTGACCCTCGGGGTTTGGACATCCTACGGCTTTCAGATCTTGCTTTCAGGACTTGCTAAGAGTGTCTAGTTCAGGGACCTTCCGTTTCAGTTAGGAGTTCCCCACCCCAGCTTCTCTCTCCTGCTTTACATTTCGCGTGGCCTCACTATCCAGGCTGTACACTGGAGTGCAGACATGCCTCCCTGGTTTTGTGGGTAACCCATGGTTTCTCTTGTCTGCAGCTTGGTTATCTTGACAGATTCCTTCAGTAAGAGGTGACTCCTGAAGCTCTGCAAAACGAGTGTGGTGTGTGATTTCAAGGCGCGATGGCTGCAAAAGTCGTTCCAATGCCCCTAAAGCCAAAGCGGTCCTTTATACTGAGAGTTCCTCCGGACTCCAAGCTGGGCCAAGACCTACTTCGAGATGCTACTAGTGGGCCCAAGACCATCCACCAGCTAGTTCTGGAACACTTCCTCACCTTCTTGCCCAAGCCAAGCGTGGTCCAGCCCAATCAGAAAGTCAAGGAGACTTTGGTTATTATGAAGGATGTGAGCTCAAACTTTCAGAACAGACGTAAGAAGTATATGCTGTTTCGCTAGAAGAGAAGGGAATGGTACTAGGGTCTGAAATAGGTTTTCATGTTAGTAATGAATTCAAGTTAGGACAGTGGGTATTGGGGAAAAAAGGTGTTGATTCTAGTAAGTCAACATACTGGGGAGAGGGAGTATTGTTTTCTCAAGCTAGAGTCTAAGTGGATTGCTGGATGTGTGTAAAGCCATGGAATAAACATAGTGGGGGGTATATCTTTTTAGGATAAGGAAATCTGGATGTACTGTTTAATTGACTGCAGTTTATGTGGAATTTTGGAAATTTTGTGCTTGTTATGTGTTATCTTCAAACTTTAACCCCCCCCCCTTTAGTACTAATGGGAATTTAAAAAACCCCAAGGGAGTCATTCTTTTCATAAGGAGGAGATCCTGCATAGAAGTTCAAGACCTTGTTATTGCTTGAACTCTTCCCTGGGCTCAAAGAAGCCAAAAAAAAACCTCAGTTGCCTTCTGAGGGAATGAGGAGAGTGTGGCCTCAAGGTGTGGTTAGGCTTTCCATATTAGAGTCACTGACTTCTCCATTAACTACAGCTTCCTCTTTCCCCAGTGCAACCTCATCCCATAGTGAAGCTTCTACCCAGAGAAGGAGTCCAGCAGAAACAGGACACATTGTCTCTGTATCAGAAAACTGAGCCTGAGGTGGGTTCGGTTTTCCCGTTCTCTGTTTTGAGTCCCTCACCTTCTCTGCTCTTGCAGCCCTCCCCGCTCAGCCAACCCATACATAAGAACATACTCTTGTAAGGAGAGTGGGCTTGTTTTCACCGCCTCCTTGGATGTTTCTCTTCTGCTTGTTCTTTGACTCCTGTCTGAGCCAGAGTTTCCTGTCTGCTGCATCTGCATATGATTCATAGGTCCCTTTCACCTACCCTTTCCTGATCTTTGGGTCTTAGTCTATTCTACCAGCAGAACTGTCAAAGAACCTCTGTTATTAAGAGGATTGGGGCCTACTGCTCTTTCAGGAACTGGTGGTCTTTGAGGATTTGAATGTATTTCACTCCCAAGAGGAATGTGTGAGCCTAGATGCTACTCAGCAACCCACCTCAGAGAAGGAAGACAGTGTTGGCGAGATGATGTTACTGGGTAAGAAATCTTGTGTGTTCATATTGAATGGTATGGAAAAAGCATGTTCTTCTATTTCATCAGACTTTATTATTTTTTTAATGTGTATTTTATTTTTGAGAGAGATTGAACAGGGGAAGGGCAGAGAGAGAGGGAGAAAGAGAATCCCAAACAGGCACTGCACTGCCAGCACAGAGCCCAATGTGGAGCTCCATCTCACGAACTGTTGAGACCGTGACCTGAGCTGAAATCAAGAATTAGATGCTTGCAGCGCCTCGGTGGCTCAGTTGGTTAAGCATGTGACTTTGGCTCAGATTATGATCTCACAGTTTGTGAGTTCAAGCCCCACCCATGTAGGGCTCTGTGCTGACAGCTCAGAGCCTGGAACCTGCTTTGGATTCTGTGTTTCCCTCTCTCTCTGTCCTTCACTCATGCTCTTTCTTAAAAAAAAAAAAAAAATTGGATGCTTAATGGACTGGGCCACCCAGACTTTTTAAAGATCTGATAAGCACAAGTTAAGTACATGTTCATGCTTATTTAATTTTTATTCCATGTGGCAGAGCCTACACCAGCTGTGGGTGTCCATTTTTGGTATATCTTTAGGGCAGCAAGGGTGGAGGGGACTTCTCTTGGTAAGCAAGACTTAGAGTTACTGTGCTGCCATCACGTATTCAAACAGATAAAAATGCAGCCAGGCTGTTTCTGAATCCATTTTCTGGATCTCCTGCTAATCTCCCAACAGGTGTATTTTAAATCAGTGTTTTCACTGGGTGCATGACTCACTCCTTTAAGTCCTTTGTTTCCTTGATGTTCCGTAGTTATGAAGTCTACTAGTGTGAATGAAAATATATCACACTATTGATGGAAATAATATCTAGCACTTATTTAGCACCTGTGTGTCATTATGTAGGCACTAGTCTAAGTGCATGCATTTATTATCTCGTACATTTCTCACAATAGTACTGTAGGACACAGGAATTATTACTATTTTACAGATGATGAAGCTAAAGCAGAAAAATGTTAATTGTTACATGTCACACAGCAGTGGTAACAGAGCAGGGATCTGCACTCAGGGATTCTAACATCAGAGCCCTGTAGCCTTAGCCCAGAATTGTACTGCCCTCTTGATGCATTTCTCATAATTTTTTCAGTGAATTTCCTGTATGGTTGGAGAATGGGTCCTTCTTCATTTCTGCTTATTTCCCAGTAATGGTTAACAAACATTCTCAAAAAAGAATACTACATATGAACTCATCTGGCAGCAGTTCTCTGTAAGCTGGTGAGAGATGATTCAGCCTTTCTCTACAAATACACTGCTACCCTAGAGTCAAGAGCCCTCAAAAATCGTTTTGCTGAGTGCCTAATACTTTTTACTTCAGAGCTGTTTGCTTCTGAGGCTAAAATAGAGCAGAAAGTGGGTTTTGTGAGTTGTCTGGGGTGACAAAGACCCATGACTGTTGAATTCTAGTCGTCCTACACTGTAGGTCAGGATGGTGATACATAGTGAGCCTCCTCAATTTTCCACAAATTATTCTATGTAATATTTTTTATTAAGCGTATTTTTTTTTGAGAGAGAGAAAGCACATGAGCAGGGGAGAAGGGCACAGCAGGGGAGAGAATCTTAAGCAGTCTCCGTGCTCAGTGCAGAGCCCAACGTGGGGTTCAATCCCACAACTCTGGGATCATGACCTGAGCTGAGATCAAGAGTCAGACACTTAACTAAGCCACCCAGATACGTATATAGATATCTATATATTTTTTAAGTAAGCTCTGTGCCCCGAATGGGGCTTGAACTTATGACCCTGAGATCCAACATCGCATGCTCTATGGACTAAGACAGCCACATGACCCTAGTGTTTTGTTTTTTTTCTTAATTCAAGTTAGTTAACATATAATGTAGTATTGGTTTCAAAACTACAATTTAGTTATTTATCATTTATATATACTACCAGTGCTCATCCCAAAAAGTACCCTCCTTAATGCCCATCACCCATTTAGCCCACCCCACCCCCAGCCACCTCCCTTCCAGCAATGCTGTTTGTTTTCTGTATTTAAGAGTCTCCTAGGGTTTGTCTCCCTCTCTGTTTTTATCTTATTTTTCCTTCCCTTCCCCCATATTCATGTTGTGTTTCTTAAATTCCACACAAGTGACATCATATGATGTTTGTCTTTCTCTGAGGTATGTTGCTTAGCCTAATACACTCAGTTTCATCCACGTTGTTGCAAATGGCAAGATTTCATTCTTTTTGATCACTAATATTCCATTACATATATATTATATATAATATTCCTATGTATATATCATACCACATCTCCTTTATCCATTCATCAGTCAGTGGACATTTGGGCTCCTTCCATAATTTGGCTATTGTTGATAATGCTGCTATAAACATTGAGGTGCATGTGCCCGTTCAGATCAGCATATTTTTACCCTTTGGATAAATACCTAGTAGTGCAAGGCTGGGTTGTAGGGTAATTCTATTTTTAACATTTTTGTTTTTTAATTTAAAAAAATTTTTTTTTAAATTTATTTCTGAGAGAGAGAGACAGCGTGAGCAGGAGAGGGTCAGAGAGAGAGGGAGATAGAGAATTTGAAGCAGACTCCAGGCTCTGAGCTAGCTGTCAGCGCAGAGCCCGACACGGGGCTTGAACCCACAAACTGTGTGATCATGACCTGAGCTGAAGTCGGACGCTTAACTGACTGAGCCACCCAGTTGCCCCTTAACTTTTTTAAGTGTACTTATTTATCTTGAGAGAGAGAATGAGAGCAGGAACAAACGAGAGGGACAGAGAGAGAACAAAGCGGGCCATGCACTGATGCAGGGCTCCAACTCACAAACTGTGAGATCACAACCTGAGCTACAATCAAGAGTCAGATACTTAACTGACCTCAGGCCACCCAGGCGCCCCTATTTTTAACTTCTTGAGGAACCTCCATACTGTTTTCCAAAGTAGCTACACCAGTTTAAATTCCCACCAGCAGTTCAAAAGGGTTCCTCTTTCTCCACATCCTCATCAACATCGGTTGTTGCCTGAGTTGTTCATTTTAGCCATTCTGACAAGTGTGAGGTGGTATCTCATTGTGGTTTTGATTTGTATTTCCTTGATGATGAGTGACTGAGGGATGTTGAACATTTTTTCATGTGTCTGTTAGCCATCTGTCTGCATGTCTTCTTTGGGGAAGTGTCTATTCATCTCTTGTACCCATTTCTTCACTGGATTTTTTTTTTCTGGGTGTTGAGTTTGATAATTTCTTTACAGATTTTGGATACTAACCATTTATCTGAGATGTCATTTGCAAATATCTTCTCTTCTGTCAGCTGCCTTTTAGTTTTGTTGTTTGTTTCCTTCCCTGTGCAGAAGCTTTTTATCTTGACGAGGTCCAATAAGTTCATTTTTGCTTTTGTTTCCCTTGTCTCTGGACACATGTCTAGTAAGAAGTTGCTGCAGCCAAGGTCAGAGAGGTTGTTGCCTGTTTCCTACTCTGGGATTTTGATGGTTTCCTGTCTTACCGTTAGGTCTTTCATCCATCTTGAATTTATTTTTGTCTTTGGTGTATGATAGTGGTCCAGTTTTCCCACCATTTGCTAAAGAGACTTTTTTCCATTTTGTCAAAGATGAGTTGGTCATACATTTGTGGGTATATTTCTGGGTTCTCTGTTCTCTTCCATTGACCTATGTGTCTTTTTTGTGCCAGTACCATACTGTCTTGATGATTATGGCTTTGTCATACAGCTTGAAGTCCAGAATTGTGATGCCTACAGCTTTGGTTTTCTTTTTTCAACATTACTTTGGCTATTTGGGGTCTTTTCTGGTTCCATACAAATTTTAGGATTATTTGCTTTAGCTTTGTGAAGAATGCTGGTGTTATTTTGATAGGGATTGCATTGAACATGTAGATTGCTTTGGGTAGTATCGACATTTTAGCAATATTTGTTCTTCCAATCCATGAGCATGGATGGCTTTTCCATTTCTTTTTGTTGTCTTCAGTGTCTTTCATAAGCTTTCTATAGGTTTTAGTGTACTTATCTTTTAGCTTTTTGGTTAGGTTTACTCCTGAGTATCTTAAGGTTTTTGGTGTAGTTGTAAATGGGATTGATTCCTTGATTTCTCTTTCTGATGCTTCATTATTGGTGTATAGAAATGCAACAGGTTTCTGTATGTTGCTCTTATATCCTGCAACTTTGCTGAATTCATCTATCTGCTCTAGCAATTTTTTGGTGGAGTCTTTCGGGTTTCCACATAGAGTATCCTGTTCTCTGTGAAGAGTGAAAATTTTGACTTCTTTCTTGCCGATTTGTATGCCTTTTATTTTTATTTGTCGTTGTTGTCTGATTGCTGAGGCTAGGGTTTCCAGTACTATGTTGAACAACAGTGGTGAGAGTGGACATAGCTGTTACGTTCTTGACCTTAATAGAAAAGCTATCAGTTTTTCCCCACTGAGGATGATATTAGCCTAATGTTTTCTTATTGTAGGGGAAAGCATGAAGAGATCAGATTTATTACACTGAGCTTTTCCTCAGTCTTGGGTAAAACAAGCATTTATTTTAGGTGACTGGTTGGTGGGTAGGTTGCCAATTCCAGGAACACTTTGGCTATTGACCATGAGACCCTGAGGCCCAATTCTCACCGTTTTCATTTCCCTCCCTTGCCTATACCCCAAAGCTGATGATTTAAACTTAGAATCATTCACCAACATTTAATAAATGCTGCTTGCTTTTTCTGTAGGCAGGGGTGGATTCTGGAGTTGATATCAGTGGGTTAAAATGATACATAGTGCTCCATTCCTGCTCTCTAATACTTCCAGTTTGTTTTAAAATATAAGTCATTCATCTAAAAAGATAAGCAATGTGGGTGTGCCTGAATGTCTCAGTCGGTTAAGCGTCTGATTCTTGGTCTTGACTCACGTCATGATCCCAGTTTCGTGTGTTCAGGCCCCATGTTGGGCTCTGCACTGGTAGCACAGAGCCTGCTTGGGATTCTCTCTCTCCTCTCTCTGTCCCTCCCCTACTCATGTGGTCTCTGTCTCTCAAAATAAATAAATAAAGTTAAAAAAATTTTTTTTCTAGGGGCATCTGGGTGGCTCAGTTGGTTAAGCATCTGACTTCAGCTCAGGTCATAATCTCATGGTCCATGAGTTCAAGCCCCACATCAGGCTCTGTGCTGACAGCTCAGAGCCCAGAGCCTGCTTAGGATTCTATGTCTCCTTCTCTCTCTGCCCCTCCCCTGTTCGTGCTTTGACACTCTCTCTCTCTCTCTCTCTCCCTCCCTCTCCATTTATTTTTGAGAGAGACATGGAGTGTGAGCAGGAGAGGGGCAGAGAGAGAGGGAGACAGAATCTGAAACAGGTTCTAGGCTCTGAACTGTCAGTACAGAGTCCAGCATGGGGCTTGAACTCAAGAACCATGAGATCATAACCTGAGTCGAAGACAGATGCTTAACCGACTAAGCCACCCAGGTGCCCCTAAAAAACCTTTTTTAAATAAAAAAAAGATAAACAGTGTGAAACCATTTTAACTATAAAGAGCTGTGAGGTCAAGGCCAGATTTGAACCTAGGAGTAGAGTTTAGAAGAAGATGGATTTGATTTTAGATAAGACTGGATCCACGGTAGGAAATAAAATGAGATTATTCTCTGGGCACCTGAACATTGGAGGTCACATGTAGAGATTTGGGAGTCAATAACATTTGGTCAGTTTGGAAAGGGAGAAGTGTAAGGGCATGAACCCTGTGGAGAAAGGAATCATAGGAACATCCTTGACCGAGGAGGACAAAGCATGTGTCTCAGCCCAAGTGAACCACATAAAACAACTAAAAATGTAGAATAAAATTCGTAAACACATCCTCATTGACACCTCATTTTACTTGCATCTGCCTTCTCCTGCCTTAAGAGAAAAGAAACCTTTTCAAGATTGATACAAATTGACTACGTACTATGCAAGAAAGAAAGTTTCAGTAGATTCCAAAAAGTAGAAATAACACAATAGGATCTATCACAATGTGATACAACTAGAAGGTAATAATGACACTAGAGGGGAAAAGTCTCTTTCACCTAGAATATTTAAAACTATTAAGTAACCTTAGGTCAGAGGGGAAGTAAATATTAAAGTTACATAATGTTCATAGACTATACTCTGTATCAACATCTACAATATAACCTCAAGTGGTACTCAGAAGAAAATTTATGCCTGTAAAAACACATACGTTAATTTAGAAAAATGAAAGTAATTAAGCTTCTGGTTCAAAGCTAGGAGAACAAGAAGATAAAGGAAAACAAGAAAAGAAAGTATTAGTAAATACAAAACTGGAAATGAGTAAGTTAGAAATAGAGGTACTAATACATAGAAAGATTTAAACAGATATAGATAAACCAGTTTCCATTGAGGAAACTCGAACTGTCACACAAAAAACTAGCCCCTCACCCCACCCAGGAAAAGGACCCTCAGTTTCACAGGAAATTCTTACAAAGCTTTAAAAATTAGACAATTTAAATGCTATGAAAATTTTCAGATTAAAAAATATTTCAAAATTATTTTTATGAAACTAATATCAGATACCACAATCTGATAAAAACTGTCCTGACCAAGAAGATTTATTCCAGGAATGCAAAAGTGATTTAATAATAGAAAGTCTATTAATATCTATTATATAAAAAAGGAGAAAAATCCTGTGATCAATTTCATAGTTACTGAAAAGATATTAGACAAAATGCCAATGCCTTCTGCCTTCTTCACAAAACACTAAACAAAACAATAACTAATGGATACTTCCTTTTAGTCCGCATTTAATAGGAAACACTGGAAGGCATTCCCACAAAATCAGGAAAACAACAAAGCCCACTATCACTACTACTATTTAATACTGTGTTTTAGGTATTGGCCAGTTATAAATGAGAAAGAAATTAGATGTTTAAGAATTTAAGAATCTATTACATATGATATAATTATGTACCTGGAAAACCCTAGGAAGTGTCCGAAAATTATAAATAGTAAGCATTCAGTAAGGCAATGGGATGAAAAATTATTATATGGAAATCATTAGCTTTCATATATGCAGTCATTTAGAAGTTATTAAGATAGGAACAAGATTAAACATCTAGAAATAAACTGAAGAAACATGCAGAAATTATGAGGAAAACTTCAAAACGTTTCTAAAGGACAAAGAGGTAGATCTGAATGAATGGGAAAAAATACCATGATGACCAGGAAGATTTAACATTAAAAGGTCATTTTTCCCCAACTTGATTCATGAAGTGAATGTAATCCCTTTAATAAAGCCAGTACGATTTTTCCTGGTCTGCTCTCTAATTCAAATGGAAATAATAAATACGAATGACCAGGAAAATTGAAAAGAGCAGTGAAGCAGAAGGGACTCATAAAAGGTGTTGGGACACCCCAGCTATTTGGTGAATCATACTTTGTACACCAAGAGAAAGACCAATAGATTCGCTTAGGTATACAAATGACCCATAAACACATGGAAAGATGTCCAGCCCTGAAAATTGGTACGTGTCTTGGGGGGGGAGGCAAGTAGAATGGATGGGACAGGGACTGGAGGAAGGCTCCTTAGCGAATACCTTTTCACATTTAGATTTTTGTACCATATAAATATATTAGCTACTAAATTTTATCATAAAAATTAGTATACTAAAGGAATGTAAGATATATTCATTGACACTCTCAGGAAAATTTTTAAAAAGTATGTTTCAATGAATTGTCTTCAAAACAGGTAGCCCTTTAACATGACATTTATAGTCATTCATAAAACACTGATGATAATTCTTAAAAAATGAAAACAAGGGGCATGTAGGTAGCTCAGTCAGTTACCTGTCCAACTTCAGCTCGTGTCCTGATCTCACAGTCATGAATTCAAATCCTGCATCAGGCTCTCTGCTCTCAGCCCAGAGCCTGCTTCAAATCCTCTGTTTCTCTCTCTCTCTCTCTGCCCCTCCACAGCCTGCTTGCTTGCTCTCTCTCTCAAAAATAAACATTTTTTTTTAAATTATGAAAATGAGAATGAAATAGAGAAACCTGCCATCACTGTTATTAACCATATAAAGCAAAAAGATGAGGGGTTAAGAAGAAGAAATATTGGAACCAAAATATGGTTTGTATTTAGAAAATCTAAAAGGATCAACAAAAACATTATATTTAATAGTTTTAAGGTAGGTAAAGAGGGAATGTATAACAATAGCATTCTTAAATTAACAAAATGGGGGCACCTGGGTGACTTGGTTCAGCTTAGGTCATGATCTCATGGTTCATGGGTTCAAGTCCCACATCAGACTCTGCACTATCAGTGCTTGGGATTCTCTCTCTCCTTCCCTCTCTGACCCTCATGCTTTTTCTCTCTCTCAAAATTAACTTTTAAAAAAATTAACATGGGTGCCTTGATGGCTCAGTCGGTTAAGCTTCCAACTTCAACTCAGGTCATGACCTCACAGTTCATGGGTTCAAGTCCCATGTCAGGGTCTGTGCCCACAGCTCAGAGACTGGAACCTGCTTCATATTCTGTTTCCTCCCTCACTCTGTCCCTCCCCCACTCATGCTCTGTCTGTCTCTCTGTCAAAAACATTATTTAAAAAATTGTATTAATTAAAAAGTTAACACAAAATAATGGAAGCTATTATTCAGAATGGCTATAAAATAGGAGCAAGCCACAGGTGTTTCATTGGTAAATATAAAAGATTCTTAGATACTGAAGAGACACAGGTCTAATTTTTTTTTTTTAATGTTTTTATGTGTGTGTGTGTGTGAGAGAGAGAGACAGCATGAGCAAGGGAGGGTCAGAAAGAGAGGGAGATACAGAATCCAAAGCAGGCTCCAGGCTCAGAGCTAGCTGTCAGCACCGAGCCCGACGAACTGTGAGATCATGACCTGAGCCAAAGTCAGACGCTTAACCAACTGAGCCACCCAGGCGCCCCAAAGACAGGTCTAAATGGGAAAACTGAAATTATGTAAAGATATTGGTGTCTTTTAAATTTATATTGTAAATAACAGAGTCAAAATTTTAAAAAGCATATCCTGTCTGGTTTTACCGATATGAAACATGTTACAAACCATAACATACTGTGTGATACTAAACTCGATATATATTAAGAACTAATTGTAGAGACGCCTGGATGGCTCAGTCAGTTAAGTGTCTCACTCTTGGTTTCAGCTCAGGTCATGAGTTTTGTGAGTTCAAGCCATGCACAGGGCTCTGTACTGTCCATGCTTGGGATTCTTTCTTTCTCCCTCTCTCTCTGCCCCTCCCCTGTTCATTCGCTCTCTCTCTCTCTCTCTCTCTCTCTCTCTCAAAATAAATAAATAGGGGCGCCTGGGTGGCTTAGTCGGTTAAGTGTCTGACTTTTGCTTAGGTCATGATCTCGCGGTTCCTGGGTTCGAGCCCCGCATCGGGCTCTGTGCTGACTGCCAGCTCAGAGCCTGGAGCCTATTTCATAGTCTGTGTCTCCCTCTCTCTCTGACCCTCCCCTGCTCACGCTGTCTCTCTCTCTCTCCTAGAAATAAATAAAAATATTTTAAAAAATAAATAAATAAATACACTTTAAAAAAAGAAAGAGTTAACTGTAAAAGTAAGTCATAAAGGAATGGCTAGAGAATAGAACATTTATCAGATTTTGAAAGACTGATACTTTCTTATGGTTTTAAGTTGTGGAGTTACAGAGTTAGGCTTCAGTTATATCTACATTAGTAGTGATTGCCTACACAAGGAGTAAGATTTGCAATATGTAACATTTATGTAAATTTATAACAGTCTTAGCCCAATAAATTAGGGGGTTGTAATAACAAAGTACAAAATAAAGCTACAATGAGAAACCATTCTATACCTATTAAACGCTGACAAGATTACGTAAAATTGATACCCACGTCTTGATGCTTGTATTGAAACTGGTACGACTTCTTTTGAAGGAAGTACGGCAGTCCATGTCAAGGGCTGTGATAAAAATTGCCATATGCTTTGACTCAGCATTTTCATTACCTAAGGGAATAAATGAAAAAGAAAACCTCTGTTAGTGTAAAACTACTAATCCAGCAAAGATTCATATCACAGATCTGTGGTCAGCCATATATCTCAGTGGCTGATTTAACCCTTTAATATCCATAAGTTGCCCAGAGTTTCGGGGTCCCTTGTCACTTTCACAGTATACTTTTTTTTTTTTTACTTTGTTATTTAGTCTTTATATCTGTTCTTTTACACGGACTTCTTTTGGAGGTAATAAATACAGAGAAGTCTACAGATCAAAAATGTATACCTCAGATTTTCACAAAATACATTCATTTGTCTAACCACCATTCAAATGGACCCCAGAAGTCTCTTGTGCCCACTGCCCAGTTACTACTCCCCTTTCTTCCCCAAAAAGACCACTATGGATTTCTATCATAGTTTAGTTTTAACACTTGTAATCACCTTAATGCCCAAATAACAATCCACTAAGTGAATATGATATGCCTTCATTATTTTTGGTCATTTGAATTGCTCCCAGTTTTTCACTATTATAGAGGATATTATAGTATTATTTATTTCTGTAGTATCATAATATTTATTATAGTGAAAACCTAAAAGCAATTCACTTTCACTTGCCTTCTAAAGAAGAGGAGTGGTATACCCTTGAATATTTATGTCTTTCATCCCCTGGTCCTTAGCTCACTGCTCTACACAGAATATAAGATCAATATGAACTTCTTGAGTAATTAGTGCCTATTCAGAAAGCAAACCTATAAAATCTTTCAGTGTAGTCCCCCTCATTTCATTTAAAAAAAAAAAAAAGGCAAACCATGAGAGACTCTTGAATGCTGACAAAAACTGAGGAATGATGGATGGAGGAGGGATGGGCATGGAGGAGGGCACTTGTGGGGATGAGCATGGGTGTTATGTGGAAACTAATTTGACAATAAATTATTCGTAAAAAAAGAAAAAATAATGAAAGAAAAGAAAAATCAAATCTGTGGACCTAAGCTTGTATCCTTTCAAATAAAGGAAGAGATAATGGTAAAAAACTGAGAAATTCCCCAGAAGTCCAACTATAGTTTGTAATAAAAAGATCACTGCCACTGTCAAATCCTTGGGGGGGGTGGGGGGAAAGAGGGTACTTGGGTGGCTCAGTCAGTTGAGCGTCCACCTCTTGATTTCTGCTCAACTCATGATCCCAGGGTCATGGAATTGAGCCCTACATCAAGCTCCGCACTGAGCCTGGAGCCTGCTTGGGATTGTCCCTCTGTCCCTCCACCACTTGAGCACGCTGTCTCTCTCTCTCTCTCTCTCGGAGGGTGGGGGAAAGGACTGTGTGCTTCCACTGCATTGAATAGAAAGATTTATCAGTCATATTTTCCACGCACAGTAAGAGTGGAAATGGAGGAGTGTTGATAACAATTATCTGCTAGTCCTCAAATTTCTGACACTCATTGTCGTTTAATGAGAAACCTAACTTGTTTTTTCCTGCCTGGTGTCATATCCCTCAAAAGTTTTTAAATTCTCTTTGTTTCCACAGTCCATGACATTAATTCTGAGACTGAAGATCTTCAGAAGGAACCCGTAGAGAGTGAAGATCATAGAGATAAGACTTCAGATTATGATGGAGTAGATTGTTCTATGGTATCTGAGCAATCTCCATATTGCCATAAAGACAGACTAAATGCATCCACTCCAAAACAAATCAAAGTGAAAAATCTTCTAGTTACCATTGAAAATGATACTCCCCTAGAGGAACTCTCAAAGTATGTGGATATCAACGTGATTGCACTTACCCGAAATCGGAGAACGAGAAGATGGTACACTTGTCCACTGTGTGGGAAACAGTTTAATGAAAGTTCTTACCTTATTTCCCACCAGAGGACTCACACTGGTGAAAAACCCTACGACTGTAGTCACTGTGGGAAAAGCTTCAATCATAAAACAAACCTTAATAAACATGAGCGAATCCATACAGGAGAGAAACCTTATTCATGTTCTCAGTGTGGGAAAAACTTTCGTCAAAACTCTCATCGGAGTCGCCATGAAGGAATCCATATAAGGGAGAAGATATTTAAGTGTCCAGAATGTGGGAAAATCTTCCCAGAAAATAAAGACTTTGTGCTTCATCTGCAGAGCCATGAGGCTGAGAGGCCATATAGTTGCAAAAAATGTGGGAAAAGATTTGGTCGGCTCTCCAACTGTACCCGGCATGAAAAAACCCATTCGGCGTGTAAGACCCGAAAGCAGAAATGGGATCAGGAAAGATCTGATGGTCCTGCCTCAACCTGAAATGTTTCATAAGGAATTCTGAATTCCCAGGCTTCTGGAAAGATACAGATATGTGAAAACCTCATTAGAGTCAAAATTGGGTAAATACCCATCTTGGCTGAAACCTCAAATTTTTAGAAAATTTCACAGGGAAGAAAAAATCCTCAAGGGCTATACCTCAGTCAGTATCCACACTTTCTGGATTAAGGAGCTTTCTTTTGTGAACTTCTGCAACAATGTATAGGCCACAGATCCCTTTCCCAAAAAAGGCTTTGAATAGGAGTCTGGAGGCCACTTTCCTGCAAAGAGAACAGAGTGACGCATGTATACAGAAAGTGTATCCATTTTTCCCCCCACATAGGAATTCACACTTGGGGGGGGGTGGGGGGGAATAATGCAAAGGTCCTTACCTGGAACTGTGTTCCCCTGAGAGAACCAAACTACTGATTTGTTAAACCAACAGCTTCTCTCAGCAATTCACGTAACCTTCAGAGAACACCCTGTTAAAGCTTGAGTGTTGAAAAGGATTGTTTACTTGGGGATATAGGAAAATACAGCAAGTGAATGTCAAAGACTTCCTCTGTTACTTGTATGTCACCGAAACTAACCATCGATCTCATTAGGATTTGCATTTTGTAGTGACTTTTACAGGAATACTTTTCACAACATACTTTTAAAGTCTCTATTGCGCTTACTGTATTTTTGTCCAGCTCTTCATTGCTCAGATAGCTCTCATGCCTTTCTATTGCCAAAAGAAGTCTAGATTGCTCAGGCCTAGCCACCCAGCCCTACTACTGGTAAAGCTCTTCAGAATCTTGTCCCTCTGCTGAACCAAGAAGAAAGCCTGCTAGGAAGGAAATCCAAGAGCTGGAAGAGGAAGAGGGAGACATTGGCTTGGACCCATGACTGGCCAATAACCTTACCATGTGGTTACTTCCTCTCCAAGCTCTCCTCAGAACCTTGGTGATGGGTGGTCACTACCTCACAAGCAAAGTGTTTTATTTTTAGCAGTCTCCAGTGGCTAGTTCACATTGTTCCTCAATAGACAGGATTCCAGTGTCTTCATTGTAGTAGATACTTGTTCTCTTTGGGCTCCTGATACCCAGATTTTCCTGACTTGTCCGCCCAGAGGCCAGGCCAGCGGTGCCTTCACGGGACCGATCCTGTGGTGTTATTTTAAACATTCTTGATCAGTTTTGCTTTATTTTAGTTTCCTAAAATTTTACCTTGGTATTTTGACTGAAATAGGTTAATCCTATAAACTATTTGGGAAAACTTGTTAGCTTTACAAATTTTGTTTCCCATGCCTTTACTAAAGTATTGTATTCTTGAGTAAATTTTTATAATTTTCTTAATGTAAGTTGTATATGATTTTGTTATTGCAAATAGTTTTTTTTTCCACTGTATTTTTCTAGTTGACTATTGCTCTTACATAGGAAAGTTCTTTTTAATTGCATATTTGTGAAACTAGCCACCTCACTGAATGTTGTTAATTTTCAGTCATTTCTCAGTTCTGTTACAATTTGTGGTTCAAAATTATACCATCTACAAATAATAGTTTTGTTTCTTCTTTCTGTCCATTGCTCTCTTTTTTAATTTTTTGGGTTTTTTTTTTAATCTTTAATGTTTATTTTTGAGAGAGACCAAGCACGAGCCAAGCAGAGGAGAGGCAGAGAGAGAAGGAGACACAGAATCTGAGCTGTCAGCACAGAGCCCACCACAGGGCTGGAACCCACGAACCCTAAGATCATGACCTGAGCCTAAGTTGAACATGTAACTGGCTGAGTCACCCATGCGCCCCTTTTCTGGTTATTTCTTAAACCTGTAGATTTATTTCAAAACCTAAGTTTTGTTTTGGTTCAAAGCATACTAAAAATGAAAGACATGTGATGATACAATTCAGTCCTGGGTCCTAATTCAGACACCTAAAGGTCACATGCAAAAAAACTGTCCTTTATTGACCTTGGATTTCAAGCCTACGATACCGTTTAAAAACCAAGGACAAAACTGGATGCCAACAATGTTACTCTCTTACTTCTCAGGAAGACTGGCTGGGGCCTGCCTAGTTATCTCACAAAACAAAGCCTAAGTGGCTGCCAGGCAGTGACTGGAGAAGGCGGGGTCTACAGGGCAAAACTGTCCCCATAGGGTCAGACCACAGTACCCAAGGCCGGTGGGTGTGTGATACTCCCACGATGCAAACCCCTCCCCGCACCAGGAGCTGCTCTACGTGCTATAGGCTGTGGTGCAGGTGAGGGCCCAGCAAAGTCATTGTCACCTACTGTCCCCAGAGGATGGGGCCTGGGCTGCCTGACATCCTGCACCTACTCCCTGGACCCTGGAGAGTCTGGAGTAGAATGCTCCTCACCCCTGCTCTGGAGCTCAGAGCCAGGATTCCCAGGGTCCACACCCCCAAACAGGAGAGCACTGGGAAGCTGTTGGGCAAGTAAGTGCTGGTTAAGGAGCTGACATTCAGTAATCAGAATTTTAGTTCATGACAACCAGTAAACACAACAATGAATGGTTTTCCAATAAGGCAGCAGGGGCCAGCTAGCACATCTGCTGCATGGGGTGCCTGGGTGGCTCGGCTGGGTGTCCGACTCCTTATCAACTCAGTGGGTTTGTGAAATCAGGCTCCTTTAAGGAACACTTCGCAGTCTGCCTAGGATATTGTCTCCCTCTCTCTTCTCTCTCTTTCCTTTCTGCCCCACCTGCACACACCTCCCTCTCAAAATAAATAAATAAGACATCCCCAAATGAAGCCTACAAATTGAAGGCATGCATCCCCTGAAGACACAACACAAGCACTAGGGGTCGTAAAGGGAAGCATCGCACCTGTAGTGTTTCTTGGGGAGGAGGGTGGGAAGAAGAGTTAGAAATTCTCTAAAACTCAAAACTACATATGCAGCTCCACAATGACAAGCGCTAGGAAGGAAAGAATTCCAGAAGTGTTACAGGTGGATTTTCCAGAGAGGACACTAGGGAAGTAGCCTTCAAACAGAGACCAGAAGGATAAGATAGGGGGAGGAAGCAGGCGACAAGGGAATATTCCAATAAGACACAAACATAAGTTTTAGATAAACTTGAATGGCTGCAAGAAGTATGAAAGAATGTTCAGGCTCACTAGTAATCTAAGAATTAAAAATTGAAAAAACAAGATGTCCGGTGTATTACATGAGCAGGCTGTGTGTGCGCGTATGTAAATGTTTGTCTTGGGAAAGGGGGAAAATACTATCCATCTATTGTGACAATGTTAAAAAATACATATTACTATTAGTCCCATCAATTACCTTCTCAATACAAGGAAAAATATAACATTGTAATAGTGAAAATTAAATACAGCCTAAATGAATAAATACGCAAAATATGATATAGCTAATAAAAAATGATTTTCATTTATTTTCATTGGTAGAGCAGGTCTCGTCCTCACTTCCCATTGTCTCGAGCCCACCCTAGTTTCACCTTCAATTCCAACACTGCCCTAACAGTTCTAGAATATTTCATCCAAGAGCAGCAGAACACACATTCTTCTCAAGTGCACGTGAAACATCACCAAGAGGGACCACATCTGGGCCATGAAACACACCTTAGCAAATTTTAAAAAATAGAAAGCATATGAAAACAGACATACAACTTACCAAAACTTGTGAGACGCAGTGAAAGCAATCCTTAGAGGGAAATTTATAGCACTGGATGCGTATATTAGGGAAAAAAGACCTAAAATCAATCATCTAAGTTTCTCCCTTGAGATCTACAAAGGAACAGAAAATTAAAATCCACAGTGAACAGAAGAAAACCCATAATAAAAATTAGAATCGAAATCAATGTAACTAAAAACAGGAAGCCAATAGAGAAAGCCAGCAAACAAAACCAAAAGCTGGTTCTTTGAAAAGATCCACACATTTGATAAACCCTTAGCCAAGCTACCCAGCAAGAGAGAAGACACGAATATTACTGTGAGAAATGAGAAAGAGGTCATCATTATGAATCCTCCGGACATGAAAAACACACTAAAGGAATATTACTGTGAAAACTAATAAAAGGAAACTTCACTTTGAAGGCAGTAGGGAGGCTTAAGCTCCCTACTATGTGAGAAGGAGGAGCTCTCACATCCTGCCCTTGGTCATCAACCGCAGACCCAACAGGAAGAGATATGTCGTGAGTAACTACCTGGCTATCCCAACAGGAGAAAGAAAGGTTTTGTCCTTGCGCAGATAGAACCTAGCCAATGACAATCACAACTCGGCCAATAAGGAAGCACTGCATTTCAGAACTCCGCTGACCCCCGTGGACTTTTTGCTTGTAACAGCCCCTCCCAACTCCCCATCTTTCTCTATAAAAGAGCAGTCCTCTTTGTTTTCCGAGAAACCCTATGGTTTTGTCATTGCATGCATGTCACTAATTGCAATTCTCTCCTATTTCCAGATAAACCCATTTGTGCTGGTAAGATAACTTTGTTTAAGGTCAACAATATGAGGAACTCTATGCCTATAAATTTTATATTGGTAAAGGATGAAACAGGCATAAACATTATAAACATATGCACCTAACCACAGGCCACCAAAATACATGAAACGAAAGCTGGGGGATTCTTTCAAAATTTCAAGGAACAGGTACTATATGGACTAAAAATTGAAAATGTTACCATCTATTCCATTAGGCAAACATTTCGATATACAAATATGATAAATATAAAAATCACATGGTAAACTCAGAAACATCCTCTGATTCTGAGTTCTGTCCGTTTTTATGCAAGATGTCATTTTACCTGTCTCTCTGAAATGAAAGGAAACTATGCTGTTTTCCTCTTTGTTCCTCAAAATCCAGAGCATCCTTTTCAGTGATGTTTTAAACTAGTTTCAAATGTTGGTCAGATTATGTTCTGCAATCATTTTCAAAACAAATTGAGTTATAACGTTATAGTAAACTTCCCTTATGTTTTACTTTAGAAACAGAATTACTAGTCAGCATATTTTGCTAGAGCAACTTGATGGAAATATACAAGTACAGCAGAATAAAACTGGAGACTAGATAGCAATTTAGAAAAGCTTTATTATAAAATTATAGTGGAAAATCAGGATACAAATTAGTAACTATGTAAAATATCTCAGTGTATTGACCTAAACTGAAGGCAGCATGGTAAAAAGATGCAGTTCACTGACACAGCGGAGATTCTGGAAGATATTCTTGTTTAACTTACACTTATTCCTGTTGTAATGCTGTGTGACCCAGAAAACTCAGATAAGATAAAAAATAATTAGCTTGAATTTGTGGCAGAATTAGGGCTTCTCAGAGCCCTACATGAACCCTTCCCTTTCCTGCCCCAACACCAGTCTGACCCTCCCATGAGATGCGCCCCTATCTCTATGTCTCTGTTGTGAGAAAGACAAACCAGCCCTGACACCCAGGAGCTGGCCTGGCACTCACAGATAGGTGCTGTGCTCTCCAGATGAACATGGAAGAGCTCTATACCGCACAGGGCTGCTCTGTGACCATTATGGAGCAAGACAGAGACCAGTCTGTAATCATGTCTGAACACTGTCCGAGCCACAAAAATGACCAAAGTCCCGCTATGCTGGCTGATACGAGTTACTGCTACTTCTTTGCCAATCACAGTCTTGCCTTAGTCCAGTCTTTCCTCCCCCTAGGTTAAATACTTTAAGATACTCCATCAGAATCTTCCCCGCTATGTGACAGCGTGTAGTCTAGAGCACAAACCCAATTCCTTAAATCCTCACTAAATTCATCTCAGACTACTCGTCTTTTCTAAGTCCTAATACTTTCCTGCTAAGATGCTTCACTACTCCCCATGGTATGTATTCTCCCTTCTGAGCCTAATAAACCACTTATTTAACAAGACATATGTTCCTAGTGGGTTTTGGGCTGGAGGGCACTAATAAGTGGAATAGGTTATTTGGTAAAAGGATCTTTCTTTCCATCCTTAACCTGAAGAGGCTACATCAAATCTGGTCTCCCAAGACAGATACTAGATGATTCCCTTACAAATGACAAATGCTAAGTTTTGCACAACAGACAAAGCAACATGGTCTCCTTAGAAATTAGTTCCCTCCATGATTTTCTTAGCCTATTCGATTACCAAGAAGAAAAATATTCATAGCAACCACTTTTCCTAAAGCCCCTTTTAGGTCCTTGTTTCTCAGGCTGTAGATGAAGGGGTTCAGCATGGGGGTCACCACTGTGAACATCACAGCAGATGCTGTATCTGCCTCAGCTGAGTGTGGGGACAAAGGGTTGAAATACACAGCGATGATGGTGCCATAGAAGAGGGAAACCACGGCCAGGTGCGAGCCACAGGTGGAGAAGGCTTTCCATCTTCCCTTTGTGGACGGGACTCTCAGGACAGCACAGGTAATGCGGACATACGAAGCCAGGATGCAAATAAATGGAGCGATCATGATCAACCCTGCTTCGATAAGAATCATCATCTCATTGAGATGTGTGTCCGAGCAGGACAGTTTCAGGAGGGGTGTCGCATCACAGAAGAAGTGGGGGATGGCATTGCCTGCACAGAACGAGAGTCGAGCCATCAGCAGGGTATGCAGTAGAACATCCAGGTTGGCAAGAACCCACGACCCAGCAACCAGCAGGGCACAGAGCTGGTGGGTCATCTTTGTTGAGTAGCGTAGGGGGTGGCATATGGCAACAAAGCGGTCATAGGCCATCACGGCCAGGAGGAAATTGTCCATGTCCACGAACATGAATACAAAATACATCTGTGCGAGGCACCCAGAGAAGGAGATGGCCTGAGTCCCCAGTATGTGGTTGGCCAGCATCTTGGGGACGGTGGTGGAGGAGAAGCAGATGTCCACGAAGGACAGGTTGCTGAGGAGGAAGTACATGGGGATGTGCAGGCGGGGGTCCGCGCCGATGGCCAGGAGGATGAGCAGGTTCCCCAGGACCGTGGCCAGGTACATGCTCAGGAAGAGCGCAAAGAGGAGCTGCTGCTGCTGGGGCTGCCTGGAGAGCCCGAGGAGGAGGAACTCGGAGACGCTCGACTGGTTTGCCCCCCTCATGGGGCTGGACTCAGATGCACACAACAGAGGCAGAGCTCAGAAACCTGGAAGTTACGGGTTTGGATATGACAATCCAAGCTCCAGCCACATGCTCACGTTAATGAAACCTGCATCAGAGTTGCTCGGTCAGGATCGTCCCTGATCTCCGCACCTTCAACTTCCAACTGCCATCCTAGATGACGCTGGTTCCAGTGGACTAATCTGTAAAATTTTACCAAATATCTGGGGCTCCTGGGTGACTCAGTCGGTTAAGTGTCCGACTTCAGCTTAGGTCATGATCTCACGGTTCGTGGGTTCGAGCCCCGCGTCGGGCTCTGTGCTGACAGCTCAGAGCCTGGAGCCTGTTTCACATTCTGTGTCTCCCTCTCTCTCTGACCCTCTCCTGCTCACGCTGTCTCTCTCTCTATCTCTCAAAAATAAATAAAACATTAAAAAATTTTTTATTAAAAAAATAGAATTTTACCAAATATAAAAACAACAAACAGGCACAAACACAGCCTCTTTGCCATTATGTAATGTTTCTTCTAACAGTCCCAGATTTCCTCCCACTTCTTAGCAGCTCACAAAGATAACTGAAACAGGTGATTATTACTGGGTTTACCTCAAGCTCCAGCTGACAGATCCAGGGCTCTTCCTATTAGTCCCTGGGTCTAGAATTTTTTTTTTTAAGTGTATTCATTTCAAGAGAGACTGAGAGAGCAAGTGGGGGAGGGGCAGAGAGAGAGAGAGGGAGTGAGAGAATCCCAACTAGGCTCCACACTGTCAGCACAGAGCCCGATGCAGGGCTTGAACTCACAAAACATGAGATCACAACCTGATCCAAAACCAAGAGTCAGATCCTTAACTGACTAAGCCACCTGGGTGCCCCAGTGCATCTGGAAGGTTTAATAAAGGAAGCTCTTCTCATTAGTTGGGGGGGGGGGGAATACATATATATGATAATATATGATATATTATCATAAATATTATTTATAATAATAAATAATGTCATAATCCTACCTAGAAGGAGTTTGTACTGTTGCTCTCAAGAGTTCTTCACCTTTGAGGAACCTACCAGTGCTCTTTTTTATTATAAAGATTGGAAAGTATTAGAAATATTGGTAGATTCTGACCAAGTAAGAAGCAGAGGTTCATGGTCTGAGCCCTCTGTGCATAGAAGGATGTTCTATGGGGGGGAATCTAGAAACAGGTATTTACAGTGGCCTCCATGGCCACTGGGACCAGATTCCCTGAAGGCCTCATTAGAGACAAGCAGAAATTAATTGTCCCACCGATTTCCTGCTCCCTGTGGACCCAACAATGATGACAAAGTATCAGGATTTAACCCCTGGGTCAGAACTCAGAGACAAAACAATCTGGGCAGACATGAGTCTCAGAGAAAATTCCCTGAGACCTCAAATTGCATCAGCCTGCTGATCTGAGCTTATGTCTGTGGATCTGAAAATCCTATTGTTAAAAGGTTTTTCTCTAGGGGCGCCTGGGTGGCTTAGTCGGTTAAGCGTCCGACTTTCGCTTAGGTCATGATCTCGCGGTTCGTGGGTTCGAGCCCCGCGTCGGGCTCTGTGCTGACTGCCAGCTCAGAGCCTGGAGCCTGCTTCAGTCTGTGACTCCCTCACTCCCTGCCNAAAAAAAAAAAAAAAGGTTTTTCTTATTTCCTTAGGTCAGAAACTGGGGTTATTGCAGTGTTAACCGAGTGAACCCCTTTCTCCTTTCATACCTGGTCACTTACAGATAGGGATGCTGGCAGGAGGGTGCAGGCTGGCATTACAGAGTTGTATTAAATCCTTTAAAGCATTTGGTGTAAAGGATAACCTGTTTGTAACTGGACGGTGGGGTGGGGAAGAGATCCATCAGAGAGAGCACAGCATGCCATGATTGAGAAACCCCAGGCTCCTGGAGTAGATTCTTTCCCAGTGTTTTCCCAGCTCACAATGGGTCACCCTTTTCTGAGAATGGTCCCCTAATCCAAGAGTCACAGGGCGGAAGAATCCAGCAGCACAATTTATACTCCAACACATCCTGTCCAATGAGGGTTCCTGACTGGATTAGGGAACCCAGAACTGAGGCTGAGGACTTGCGGGTGATTCTCAGTTTTTCCTTTTCTTCTTCCTTTTCTCTTTTCTCTCCTTCCTTCTCTCTGTCCCTCCCTCCATTCCTTCCTCCTTTCTTTCCTTCCTTTCCTTTCCTTTATCTCCCTTCCTCCCTCCCTTCCTTCCCCTCTCTCTTTATCTTTCTTTCTTCCAGAAGTAGCTAGGGGAGGGAGGACTTGGCCTGAATTTGTAAATCCAGAAGCTTGCAACTCTCTCCTGATTACTTCACAGATGGAGAAGCAAAGTCTATAGAGAAGGGCAAAGAATGCAAACAGAGATAAAAGTAGGGATGAGCTGGAGAGATGGCCGTCCAGTTCGGAGTTCAAGTCCTTTTCTGATGACTGGCTACATCGCAGCCTCACTCACAGTTCTTAGTTGCAAATGACAAAAATCAAGTCTTAGTGACTTAAGCGGAAATGGATTTTTTGAACATGATAATGGATACCCTTCAAAAACACTGAGCAGGTGACTCAGAAGGTCACACACCAACTACAATGGCCCAAATCATGCCACAGAACTGTTTTGATTAGTCTATCAATGTTTCTGCTGCTGCCAAGCATAAATGTTACAGCTATCACTGGACATGGGATGCCACCAGCAGCACTTGGGAATCCATCTTCCTGCAATGACTGTCCCTGCTGGAAAAAGTCCTCCTGGCCTCCCCTTCTTCCTGTCAGAAGTGGAGTCAGGATATCTGATGGGTAGTCATATGCCCACATCTTAGCCGCAAGAGCGGCTGGGAAATAAGTTATTCAGGGTTTCCTGTTACATAGGAAGAAGCTGGCTTTTTCTCAACCAGAATTATGAAGTGGGAAATTACCTAAGCTTTAGAAAGGTCATGGGGGAGGGGGGTGGCGCCTGGGTGGCTCAGTTGGTTAGGCGTCCAACTTCAGCTCAGGTCATGATCTCACAGTTCGCGGGTTCAAGCCCCGCATCGGGCTCTGTGCTGACAGCTCAGAGCCTGGAGCCTGTTTCAGATTCTGTGTCTCCCTCTCTCTCTGCCCTTCCCCCACTCATGCTCTCTCTCTGTCTCAAAAATAAATGAACTATAAAAAAAATTTTAGAAAGGTCATAGAAGTTGGAAAGCCAAAAAAGCATGATAAATGCCCACTAGAATCCACTCCTCCACTAGCACACAGCATTAACACATATCCCTGTTACCAATTCATGCTTCAGTAGAAGAGAAACTTTCTGCCCTAACATAATGCAATTACACTGCTCACTATACGGGACCGACTCAAGCCCTTCAGTCACTGTATCCAGGCCCATAACCAGGAACTCTGCTACTCCCATCCTGTTCCCACTGTGACATTCTATTACTTCTGAATCAAACCTGAAAGCTAACCAGTAACTACATTGCTATGTGTATGTAAAACAGAGGAACAAAGGCAGAGAAAAGAAGTAAGCTAGCTGGCAAAAACACATAGACAAATACAAACAAAGGAAAGAAGAAAATATGACTGGAAGCTGTAGTGTTCATTTCCACAGGTAGCCATGAATCCTTAGTTAATATTAATAATTTTTCTTATCCACAATCTAATTCGTGTTCTCTTTGTCGTTAGTCAGCATCTCAGCTGTTCCAGTTTCTAAAATCTGATACAGTTTCTAAAATCTGACCCCAACTTTCAGGTCACAGAGATTTGACCACTTTATGACCTTGTCCATATAAGATTATCTTAGTCTTTCATTAGCTGTCATCACAGGACATGGCAATTCCAGAATCCTCTCCAGGAGATCTTTCCATCCATACTCCTCTCTGCTACCATTGTGTAGCAGCAAAACTATTTCCAGTCATAGTCAAAGTCCTAACATTAGAATCTCTTTTTTGGTCAGTTTATCCAACAGTAAATTGAGCCCAAATGGGCCAGCAGGAAGTCTCTTCAGATCCCAGTGGTGGTGGGATAAGAAGCAAAATTGTACAAGTGGATCATCAGATATTACAAAAAAGTGGTGCCCACTTCTTTACCTCTTGTTTCCTTGCCCCATAAATTCCTTGTTGGTAGAAACATACCAGATGTTGTTCACTGGTATGAAACTTACATTGTATCCTGCAAAACAGCACCCTAACCTCACAGGGTCCCCTCAACTGGTGCCCAAAGTGAGTCTTCAAAAGACCATTTCTCTATTCTACAAGGTCAATTATTCCTGGCAATGGTGTACAAGTATATACCAGTGAATCACACGGACCCCAGCCTTATCCCTTATATTAGTTATCTATTGTCAAGGTAACAACTTAGCAACTTAAAACAGTAAATATTTACCTCACAAAATTCCTATGGGTCAGGAACCTGTTTTTTTTTTTTTAATGTTTTATTTATTTCTAGGAGAGAGATAGAGACAGCGTGAGCAGGGGAGGGCCAGAGAGAGAGGGAGTCACAGACTGAAACAGGCTCCAAGCTCTGAGCTGGCAGTCAGCACAGAGCCCGACGCGGGGCTCGAACCCACAAACCGCGAGATCATGACCTAAGCGAAAGTCGGACGCTTAACCGACTAAGCCACCCAGGCGCCCCAAAGGAACCTGTTAATGGTTTAAATGGGATGGTTCTGGATCAGGACTTGTCATGAGACTGCAGTTAAGTTGTCAGTAGGGACTCAGTCACCTGAATGCTTGACTGTGGCTGCAGGATGGTTTTCCAAGATGGTGCCCTCACACTACGTTTGGCAGGAAGCCTCAGTCCCTCACTTGAACTTCTCCAGAGAGCCAAGTTCATGTGTCCTTGCAATAGAAGTGAACTGGCTTCCCACAGAGCAAGGGATTCAAGAGAGCAACATGGAAGCCAGAACATCTTTTATGATGAAGCCCCTACAATCACACATCAGCATTTCCACAACATTCTGCTGTTTGCATGGTGCTGAGGAGAGAATGGTTATGTCCTCACCATGTTCATATATTGAAATCCTAGCCCCAAGGTGACGGTAGTGTTCTAAGGAGGTACGGCCTTTGGGAGATGATCCAGTCATGAGGGTAGAACCCTCACTAATCATATTACTGCCCTTATAAAGAAGATCTGAGAAAGCTCTCTTGTCCCGTCCAGCATGTGAGGTTACACTGAAAAGACTGCCATCTATGAACCAGGAAGTGGGCTCTCACCAGACACCAACGTGCCAGCATCTTGATCCTGGATTTCCCAGCCTCCAGAACTGTGAAAAATAGATTTCTGTTGTTTATGAACTACCAAATCTATGGTATTTTGTTAACAGCAGCCCAAACGGATTAAGACACAAAGTCGGGGCACCTGGGTGGCTCAGCCAGTTAAGCATCCTTCTTCGGCTCAGGCCACGATCTCATGGCTTGTGAGTTTGAGCCCTGCATTGGGCTCACTGCTGTCAGCACGGAGTCTGCCCGCTTCGGATTCTGTCTCCCTCTCTCTCTGCCCCTCCCCCACTCTCTCTCTCTTAAAAATAAACAAAAAAAAAAAAAAGACGCGAAGTCAGCCTAAGTCAACGTGGGAAGGGACTACACAAGACCAGGATCGTTGGCGGCCATCTTGGTAACTGGTTACCACATACCTTTTATTATAAAGTGAATTCCGCCCAGAAATGATGTTGGCGGGATGCTAAGCAAATGGAATAGATACATTCATCCCTTAGACACATCCTATCAGTCTTTAAGCCTCAGGCTGATTAATGCCTCATTGTGCGTATTAGTGTCCCTTTCCTGAGTGCTTCTGTACACTCCCTGAAACCTATGCTCACATAGGTTTTCTACTTGTATCATACACTTTCATTATAACACCCTGATTAAGTGACAAGTGATACCTGGAATGTCATAAAAATCCTATGTCTGACGCACAGGGCTCACACCTTAAACTCTCCTTTAGGTCTGCGGTACAGACCACTGTCTCCAGAACCAAATGCATTCATCAACATTGCCTCCTACACAAGAAATCATGCTACGCTTAAAGCAGCAATTCTCAAACATTAACTAGGCATGTTGTTAAAGTGAAGACTCTGATTCAGGAAGTATGGGATGCAGCCTGAGATTATGCATTTCTAACAATCACCCAGGATAAGCCTAGTCCTCGAAGAAAGAGGTACCCTTACGCTGAGAAGGGCCCGAGACGCCTACACCCTTTCGTGTGCCGCTGGCTCCTCAGCCAACCTTGCCTTTTGAAAGGATATCCAAATTGGAAGCCAGACCTTGACCTTGGACAGTCCCAGCCTGTGGAAGTAGGAGATAGGAGTCGTGAACACCTGTAACTCATCCGAACTGGGAATGGCAGACAATCCGACAAAGCCCTAAAGGACTGGAGCAGGTGGACTGAGGAAGACTCAAGGGACCCACCAGGTGCCCAGGTTTGGTAGGCACCAACCCCAGAGTGCCTCTTTACGCCATTTCAGGGTAAGAGTTAGAGCCACTTACGGCAACGCAGAACCCCCACTTCACGCTGGAGCTCCCTTTCCCCAGCGCTTTGGTGAGAGACTACGCAGCCCCTCCTCTCGAAGACTGCACAAAACTGCGGCTGCGCAGAGCGGAGGCCCCGCCCCTCCTGCCTCATTGGGTAAGAGCACGCGGGGCGGGAGCAACTCATCCTCGGATTGCATCCGTTTGAGGGCTTGTACAGCGCTTCCGGGAAGTGACACCTCCCGGTCCGCCTCTGCAACGCTGCGCTTGCGTGTGGCGGACTGGCCTAGGGAGACTCGTCACCGCGCGTTGGGACTCCAGACACCTCGGGTTGGGAGGTGGAGGTGCAAAATGTAAAGGGGCCCAAAAGGTTTAGTAATCAAAATAAATAATTTTTCAATGCAGTGGGGTTTTTTTTTAACAAAGCAAAGTTAATGCAAAAACATCTTTTAGCAAAATATCAGAATTTTAAAGATAAAATCAGTAAACTAGCAGTTAATCTAATATTATATAAGACCTTCCCTTAGTCAAGAGAAATTGTCATATGGCATTTCTCTCAGTTGAAAGGCAAAAGTTTTGAAAGCAGTACTGATGAGTTTACCTCTACTAAGTTAGTGTCAAAGATAAACACAGCCAGGTATTAGTTAAAGCAATGAAAACCGATTTTATTCAGTAAATACTGACGGTAGGAGGAGCTGAGCTCCATTCCATTTTCTCCAGAGGTGATTGGCCATTTTAAAGGAAGAATGAGGCAGTAGGGAGAGGGAATGGCAGGACCTTGAGCAGTTAAGGAAATGAAAAATTACAAAAAGCTGGGTGAGGGAGTTGGGCCTTGTGAAATCCATCTGGCTAACTTCAGGTGTTTCTGCAACAAAGCGTTCATTCTTACGGCAGCCTTAATTTTTCTGAGGCAGGCAGTAAGGGCACCTAAGGTCATACTAGGGATGTGGCCTCGAGCTGTTAGATGCTGTGTTACTGTTTGTTCAAGTCTTCTAGACCAAAGTTGAGCATAGTCAAGGAGAGGGAGTAGTCTGTCTAGAGTTTGGTCAAGGAGAGACTCTGTCCTTAGAAAAGTAAAATTGTAAAAGACTCTGGTTTGGGTGTAAATAAAATATTGTGGTTAAAATAATGTGAGTTTAGGGGCACCTGGCTGGCTCAGTTGGTAGAGCATGCAACTCTTGAACTCAGGGTTCTTGAGGTGGAGCCCCACTCAAGTTGAGTTGGGCATGGAGTCTATTTAAATAATGATGATGATGATAATGTGAGTTTATTTTTTTTAACTTTTTTAAAGTTTATTTTTGAAAGAGGGAGAGAGAGACAGAGACAGAGCATGAGCAGGGGAGAGACAGGGAGAGAGGGAGACAAAGAATACGAAGCAGGCTCCAGGCTCTGAGCTGTCAGCACAGAGGCCGATGCTGGGCTCGAACTCACCAATGGTGAGATCATGACCTGAGCTGAAGTCGGACACTCAACCAACTGAGCCACCCAGATGCCCCAACATGGAGCTCACTTCAGATCCTCTTCCTCCCCCCCCCAAAATAAATATTAAAAAATAAATATACCCACTTTTAAATTTTTCAATATTTTTTCAACCACTTTAAATGTAAACAATTAACTATTAAAAATACATTAAAACATGCATATCAGGTTTCATTATGGTGTGGAAGGTTTGATATGACGTGGCAGAGGGCTGAGCCAAGCCCACCGACTCCTTTAGGAAACTTTTTCATCATCCTCTACAGTAACCTCCCCATATTGATTCATTCATATAACAATAATTTATTCAGGTAAACAATTACTGAGCAACTACTACATTTCAGATACTGTTGAAAAACCCAGTCTCTGCACTCATGGAATACAGCCTAATTAGGGCAGGGAGGATAGGAAGAAAAACACAAAGGAATTCCTAAGGATACTGACTTTTACTACTCATTATTCAAGAAACATGCACTTTATGTGAGCCAGACCCAGGACGTAACACTGTGTACAAATGTGAATAATGAACCATTTCTTCTCCTTTTTTTTAATGTTTTATTTATTTCTAGGAGAGAGAGAGAGACAGCGTGAGCAGGGGAGGGTCAGAGAGAGAGGGAGTCACAGACTCCGAAACAGGCTCCAGGCTCTGAGCTGGCAGTCAGCACAGAGCCCGACGCGGGGCTCGAACCCACGAACCGCGAGGTCATGACCCAAGCGAAAGTCGGCCGCTTAACCGACTAAGCCACCCAGGCGCCCCAATAATGAACCATTTCTTAATTCAAGAACCATATATACTCATGGTGGAAGTCCCCAGAAGAGTACAAACACCTGCACTAGAAGGTTGTACAGGTCCTATGGGGAGGATAAGGCAAGCAGTTCTAGTGGGGTGGTGTACTGGGTTCCTAGGCCTGCCACAGCAGAGCACCATAAATTAGGGGAGTTTAAACAACAGAAATGTATTCTCTCACAGCTCTGGAAGCTAGATATCCAAAATTAATGTGTTGGCAAGGCTGCTTCATTCTGGAGGCTCTGAGAGAGAATCTGTTCCATGCACCTTCTCAAGCCTCAGGGACTGCCATCAACCTTTAGTGTCCCATCACTTAGCATTGCCTAGTGTCGCTTGCAGATGTACCACTCCAATCGCTACCAATCCTCAGATGGCATTATCCCTGAGGGTCTTTGTGTCTTAGTGTCTTCACATATGTTTTCTCTGTGGGTGGCTATGTCCAAATTTCCCTCTTCTTAGGAGGACACCAAGTCATTGCAGTATGGCCCACGCTAATCCTCTAGAACCAAATCTTAACTTGATTACATCTGTCAATACCCTATTTCCAAATAAGGTCATATTGATAGGTACTGGGCGGTAGGACTTGAACATCTCTTCTGCAGGCTGGGGGACACTGCGGTAGGGAGTAGTATTGAGGAATGACAGGGAGGTAGAATACGGAGGACCTAGCGGCTGGGCCCGTGGGACTATGGAAAGCATGGGAGGACTGCAACATTAACTGGGAACCATTAATTGAGATAGGCAGTGCAGGCAGGAGAGACATGTGCCCATGCTCGGTGGGATGGATCGTGGTGTGATGGTGGCAGTGGGAACTCGATGGGTTCTAATTCGGAAATGTGGGGTTTGAAGACATTCAGGTTGGACGCTGGATCTACAGGTCAAGGGGAAGTCTGACCGATATGGATTCAGAAGTCACCAGAACATAGATGTGGTTAAAGACATGAAGTAGATGTAATTTCCCAGCGACTGAGCACAGAGTGAAAAGAAATCCAAGAATAAAACCAAGAGGAAATTGTCCTCAAACATTTATGAGATGGTAGAAAAGGAGGAGGTGGCAAAACAAAGCGGGGGGAAAAGACACCATCAAAAACAAGCAGAGGCCAGGGGCACCTGGAGGCTCAGTCAGTTGGGCATCTGACTTCAGCTCAGGTCATGACCTCATGGTTCGTGGGTTCAAGCGCCGTATTGGGCTCTGTCCTGACAGCTAGCTGAGAGCCTGGAGCCTGGAGCCTGCTTCGGATTCTGTGTCTCCCTCTCTCTCTGACCCTCCCCTGCTCACGCTATTTCTCTCTCTCCCTCTTTCTCTCAGAAATAAATAAAACATTGAAAAATTTTTAATAAAAAAACAAGAAGAGATCAGCGTTTAAGGAGCTAATGGAGTAGTGAGTTTTAAAAAGAAACTAATGTTAAGCAGTGCCACATGCACAGAAAAATCAAGCAAAATGACTGAATAGCAGCACTATTTTGTAAAATTATATCTTCGAATTAAAAAATACTCAATGTTTAATGTTTCAGTAAATAGTTACTAATGTGGCAAATGGACTAGACCCTAGTGCTTAACCTTTTGTTATACAACATGGTACATCTTTTCTTTTGTTATCATTCTGTTACAATTATTAAAAGATGTCTCAGGGTGGGTTCTCCGAAAGCACATGCTTTTTGTTCACCTATTCAATCTTAAAGGTTTGCATGTGTAATATGTATCAGGAGCCAAGATTTTTACCAGCGTCCAAGGTGAATAGTTTATGCATGTGATCCCCGAGCATCCACAATCTTTAGAGGTCACTAAGGACAAAGAGTAAAGAGGGAGAGGAAGCAGCAATAAACAGACTACACAGAATCACATACGTAATAAATCAAAGAGGAGTTTTCTATGGGAACTCAGGAAAGGGAATGAGAATCTCAGCCTAGAGGAATCATCAAAGGCTTCATAGGGGAAATAGCAGCTTGGATCTTGAAGGTTCAGAGAAGGACTGGCCCTCAGCTGGAAGGACTAGGCGTCCTGAACAGATGACATAGCAAATGATAACATAACAAATGTTAATCTGTTCCTCCAAAATCAAAGGAACACCTTATGCTAAATATACTCCGATAAGGCAAGGCAATGAAATGGGATGATGAGACACTGCTGGACTGTTTCTGTCTCCTCCCCCCTCCCACCCCCAGTTAATATGTTGAAACCTAACCCCTAATGTGGAGTATTTGGAGGTGGGACCTTTGAGAGGTGACCAGGTCATAAGCTGCGGAGCCTTCACGAAGGGATGAGTGCCTTCATAAATAGACCCCAGAGAGTTCCCTCACCCCTTCCACCACATGAGGACACAGAAAGAAAAAAAAAGGAAGCTGCCTTTCATCAGACACTGAATCTGCTGGCACCTTGATCTTTGAGAATTAAAAGCTTGTTGTTTAAGCTACACCAGCGTATGGTGTATTGTTAGAGCATACTAAACAGACTAGTAAGAGCCCCCAAAATTATGAAGTGTTCTTTGGATCCTGTGTGAGGCTAAGGAATGTACATTGAGCCAAAGAATGGGCCATCTCGGCACAGGAACATGTGACCCCACAGAGAACCTCAGTGACTATTTTTCACCTCTATTGTTCTTACCCTCAGGAGACATCAGATTTCCTTTTAGGGTTTCTAGGCTCACTGTTTGATTTTTTTTTTTTTAACGTTTATTTTTTATTTTTGAGAGAGACACAAAGTGTAAGTGGGGGAGGGGCGGAAAGGGTGGGGCACACAGAATCCAAAGCAGGATTCAGGCTCTGAGCTGTCAGCACAGAGCCCAATGGGGGCTCGAACCCACAAACCACGGAGATCATGACCTGAGCCGAAGTCGGACGCTCAGCTTCGTGAAGCGCACCAAGGCTCATTCTTGATAATAAGCAATCATAAAGTGCCTCCAGAGCTCCACGACTGTCAACTCAGAAAATTACACAAGAACCCCCTGCGGACATTAAAGGGGAAAAAATGCCGATGCCTGGATCCCACTCCAGAAAATTAGATCTAATTGGTCAAAGTTGTGTCTAACATCTGTATATATGCTGTCAAAGCTCCCCAAGTGATACTATCATGTATCCAAGATTCAAACACACTGACTTCTTCTGAGAGCATTTCCAAAAAAAGAAGTGGAAAAAAATTTGTTACATGTAACTTTTTAGAGTGATCACCTAGAAAGGAAAAACTTGTCCTTTATGCGAAGCAATATAAAATACAGTAATTAGAAACAAATAAAATTACCTATTTAAAGGAATAAGGTTGTACTTAAGTCTGAATCCATTCATAGCTGTGTACTGAGACTATGCTAAGTTCCTTGCAAACACTTTGATTGCTACATTTCAGTGAATTGGCAAAGATAAATATACCCGGAATGATAGCTCCACCCTAATGTCATCACTAAGAGCACGTCTTCCTTTCCATCATTCTTTGTAGGGCCCCTTTCAAGTCCCTGTTCCTCAGGCTGTAGATGAAGGGGTTCAGCATGGGGGTCACCACTGTATACATCACAGTGGCTGCTGTGTCCTTCTCAGAAGAGTGTGAGGAAAAAGGGTAGAAATAAACAGAGATGATGGTGCCATAGAAGAGGGAAACCACGGCCAGGTGCGAGCCACAGGTGGAGAAGGCTTTCCATCTTCCCTTTGTGGACGGGACTCTCAGGACAGCACAG
>NW_024080788.1:0-18905 GCF_003009895.1 Hyaena hyaena
AAGTCAGGCAGAGAAGGACAAATATCATATGTTTGCACGTATAGGAGGATTAGGAGGAACTTGACAGAGGAACGAGGGGGGGAAGAAGGGGGGAAATGGTGGGGGAAAGGAGAGAGGCAAACCATGAGAAACTCTTGAATGCTGACAAAAACTGAGGACTGATGGATGTGGGGGGGATGAGGGATGGGCATGGAGGAGGACACTTGTGGGGATGAGCACTGAGTGTTATGTGGAAACTAATTTGACAATAAACTATTTGAAAAAAAATAGAAAATAAAAAAAATAAAAATAAAAATATTTCTCCTTGAGAGCCTTCAGAGGCAGAGTGAACAATAGAAGAAATGCAGTCTCTTCAACCTGTAATTGGGTAAAATGATTCTGGGTAGACGAAAAACAACAGATGTCCACTATGAATACATTGTACCATTTCCAAAAATCAAATCCACCGTCAAAGGACAAATTTTGTCACCATTTATGATGTTCAAAAGAACATTCTCCCCTGAGGGGAAGTCTAAAAGTGTTTCCAGACCAATCACATCACTGAAATAAGCATACAAGTTCTCTGAGGACTCGCCTTAAGGGGCCAGTGCTCATTTATATGTTAGAGTTCTGTCATGTGGAGAAGCCTAATCACTCGCATTAATCTGCAGTCACACTTCATACATCTTCCATGCTGATGAATTGTTGCTATGCAAGTGAGTCAGGAAATTTCCTCTGGTTTATTTCTGGTGGGCCCTGGCTTTCATTATCAGTGGCTGCTAATGCTACTTAATAGAAAAGAAAACAGCTGATATCAGCAATTGAAAACAGTTGTAGCAGAATTGGACCGTTCACTAGCCTGAGTATTTTATTTATCCCTGCTTATGGCTGAGCACCTTGCAACCTTAAGAATGGCTCCACTCTGACCCATAAGTCGTGACGTAGGCAGTCATAAAATGATTTGTGAAACAGTTTATTCTGAGGCAACCCATTGTGTTTCTTCCAGATATTTCCATCTTTCCATGTAGTCATTTGTTAGTTTATGTCTGGAAGTGAATAGACTGTACTTAGTGTAAGCAGGATTTCATAGGGAAATTTTGAAAACACAGGTGACCCAATGAAATACCAGATCACCAGGAGAATTGAAAAGTCAACCTGAAACCATAATGAATTAAAACTAAAACATGGGAATAATTTTACCCTTTCAGGTAATCCACTCTTAAATGACCTGGGAGTTTGTTTTATTTACTTATTCACTGTGGCTACTTAGATTTTTTATTTAATATTTTTGGTCATGAGGCCACCAAAACAAAAACATCCAATTCTCCTAAAGGCTGAAATGGATCCTTATATCTTAAATGATGACTTATATCAATATGTTGGTTAAAGATTGAGTCACTAACATTGTGAATTAGGGTCAAACTTTCTTCATGTTTTTGCCCAGAGCGCTCTTACTGGGAATGTGCTTTGTGTCCTTATTTTCTTCATAGAAATCTAGGACAAGGCACCTGGGTGGCTCAGTCAGTTGAGTGTCCAACTTCAGCTCAGGGCATGATCTCACAGTTTGTGGGTTCGAGCCCCGCCTCGGGCTCTGGGCTGACAGCTCAAAGCCTGGAGCCTGCTTCGGATTCTGTGTCTCCCTCTCTCTCTGCCCTTCCCCTGCTCACACTCTGTCTCTGTCTCTGTCTCTCTCAAAAATAAAATTAAAAACATTTTAAAAATAGAAAAAAAAAAAAGAAATCTAAGGAGAGTAGTTCCTTGTCCAGTTTACCAGCTGTTTGTGAAAAGCCAAGGGGGCTCAGCTCTCACTCTGCTGAAAAGAGTCTTCAATAGGCTATGCCTCGCCACCAGGGCAACCTCATCCCAGGCATTGCAGGCGTCACACACATTCACAGTAGGATTTACAGGGTCTAAAATGAATGGCCTACAACAAAACGAAACAGAACACAAAACTATTCATTTCTAAACTCAATTTCAACTTGTAGTATAGGGATAAAGGGAAATATCAGAGTTAAAGAAGGAACTTGGTTAAGAACAGGACTCTTAGAAGGGAAGAAGCAAGTCCATGCGGGACGAATACCTATTAGAAAACAGTACGTTGCTTCTGCCCCTCCAACTCTGACTCCCTTTCATTTCTCCTCTTCACCTTGGAAGGTATTTCTTCCCTGATTTCAGTCTGCAGTTACTTCCCCATTTGCCATCTATATCCACATTTGATTCATTCTACTCAAATTACTCTTAATTCACACTTGAGAATTCGAATTCTGTGAGAAGTAATCAAAGGGAATTGGCCTTGTGGTAATTAAAGCCTTCTCATTTACAATGACCGACAATAAAGCTACTCTTTGCTCTAGACTTTCTTTTTTGATGGCAAACGTGCTTCTTATATCCTAGGGGCATAGAGAAGATAAATACTTACCTGGTGTGCTTCCGGTTAACCTTTACAAAAATAGGGAACTTGGGATGGTAGTGTCTGTGCCAAACAACATCGATTTCTGCATATCGAACCAGAAGTTTGAGGACCGCTCTCATTCCCTGCACCAGGTTGAACAACAGCGGCTTTCCTGCGCGTTCCCAGATATGAATTGTGAGGAGCTCCACTGTGTAAGAGGAGGGTAACCTGTGGAATCTAGAAACACAGAAAGAAGGGTTGTCTTCTTCCCTTAACCCAGAAAATAAAGTCTGATTTATTCACTTATGAGAAAAATTTAAGCTCAGAAGGCAATTTACAGAAGAAGAAATTCTCTTTTCAATCTCATGTTTATCAAACAATTTTTCCATCGATTAGATGGACCAAATACAAATAATTATAATATCCAACATTGGTGAATTTGTGAGAAGATAGACACTCTCACGTTCTATTGGTGAGGATGTAACTTAATACAGTCTTTTTTTGTAAATTAATACAGTCAACTCTACCAAAATTTGCTATGTTTCATTGCTTTAATCAGCATTTTTCACTTCTCATTCTGTAGAGAATGTGGCTAGTCTAATTGGAGCACACACTGGATTTTTAAGGCTTATTTTTACATTGATTACATGTTGAAATGATAATATTTTGGATATAGTGGGCTAATTAAAATTAACCTCATTACTACTTTTTACATTTTATTTTTTTAATGATTATTTTAGAGAGAGAGAGAAATACAGAGCATGAGTGAAGGAGGGGCAGAGAAAGAGGGAGACACAGAATCCAAAGCAGGCTTAAGACTCTGAGCTGTTAGCACTTGACTTGGGGCTCAAACTCACAAACCATGAGATCATGACCCAAGCCAGTCCGATGCTTAACCAACTCAGCCACTCAAGCACCCTTACTTTTTACCTTTTTAACGTGGGTACTAGAATATCTAATATTGCATATGTGGCTTGTATTTGAGCCTCACATTATATTGGTCTTAGACAGCAGGGATCTGTGCTTTGCAGTCATTAAAGGAAGGTAGATCTCTAGGTAGCTATAAAAAGATATAATATATATTAAATGAAAAACAATTTTCATAGTGACATATAAACTACAAACCCATTTGTTCTTTGTTTTTAAAAAATTAAGCATATGTAAAAATCAAATCTGGCAGAATATTCCCTAAACATTGTTAGGGAGGTGGGAATTTGGGGTAAAGAAGGGAAATTTTTTACATCAGTCTTTTAAATTACAGTGTATGCACATCAGGGGAAAATAAAATAAAAATTAAAGCTGAGGGTTATAAACAAACTCATTGGAGAAAAAAACAATCAGATAGCGTCAGGATTCCATGTTGGTTGATATCTAAATATATATTTTGTTGCCTTAGCATTCATTATCCAGTGCAATCTCTTTTGTGGATATATTTCAAAATCATGCAGCTTTCCCCCTAATGGCATGGAAATATTTTCTTACTATCACTATTGGTCATTTGTTTTTATTACAGCAAAGGAAATAGGAAAAACTAAAAGGAAACAGTTTATTTATTAATTTTTTTTGTCCTGGTAATGAAATAGCAAACCAGATTTTGGCCTATCAATAATTTAGTTCTTATAATACTCCCTAAGGCGTTGACAGCAACAAACACCAGACTTCAAATCCATCTCCACTTGAACCAGCTGGTACTGCCATGTGCCAAAAGGAAGTCATGGTTGAAAACCACTCAGGCAGAAGATGCTCCTCATATGTTATGAGAGTAAATTTAGGGGGGAAAAGACTTAATAAACATTAAACTATTTTCCCGCACATTTACATATGTACTTACATACTTCTGATATATGTTCATACTATTTATTCTGTGTTCTATTTTAGCCTTTTAATGTTATTTCATGTAACTCCTTCCGCATATTAATTACCATGCTTCCCAAATTTGTCTTGAATTTGTATTTCATCATATTTGTGGGCAAGCTTATTTGTTCTTCAGGGGCATTTCTGTTGTTCATGCTCTTAAGTAGAACGATTCTGAACATATTTACAGAAATTACTTTTTTATACATGATTTATTTTCTCCAAGGTTAGTTCTCTAAGTATTTATCATCTGTTTTCTTAAAATCTTTATTTTTAATACTTTTTTAGACATATTTTTAATATAAATGACCTCTACTCTTTTTTGAAACCAAGTAATAAATAAACTTTTTTTATTTTACTTTTTACAGTCACGATATATATTTTTTTTACCTATAAGGAAATTACCTTGACAAATGGTTTGAATATTTAAAATCCTTAACACATAATAAATATTTAATACAACATTACCAGATTACTTTCCCAAAATAGAAAAAAATTAGCATATTATAACATATGTGGTCAAATTTCTCCCACAATTGCACCTTTTTAAGTCTTAGAATTATTGTTCTGCTACACTAATAGATAAGCTTCTTTTTACAGACCTATAAATGTTCTCTATTAAAACAAAAACAAAAACAAAAAGACAAAACAAAACAACAACAACAAAAACCCAGTGTTAGATTTCAAAACCAGGCCTATCACCTGACCAAGGATCTACTCAGGCAAGAAAATTTCTTTCTTGGTCTTCTGTTCTTCTATTTTTAATAATAAATTTTTACTCAACCAAATGAGAAAAAACATATAAACTATATAGAGATGTTTAGCTACAGGAAGTACTTATATAGAAATAATACATGTTTTTACAAAGTGACTAATGTTTTCAATGGTAAACATAAAAATATGCAAAGAGTAAACAGTGGGTGATTCAGATGAACAAGTCAAGATTTTTAGTAACTGTACAAAGACAAAGAAGACATACTCCTGGTAGAAAATGGTCATATATAAATATGTTATAGTAGATCTCCTGTCTCTGCTCTATCTGCCAAATGTAGAATTCATACAAATATAATCTATCTATCTAATCTATCAAAATTTATCTTAAAATACTCAAACCAGTCACTGAGTCTCCCTCACCTCCCATCATTATACGTTAGAGCTTATTCCTAGAAAATGGAAGTAAAGAATCAAGAACATGCACATATCAACTTTTGAGGATCTCCCTGCTCTGACAGAATTAGCTACAGCAGAGGGGACACCTGAAGCTCAAATAGGAAGCATCCCATTCAATTTGTGCTTGTAGTTTCCCTTTTCTTTTTCCCATGCCTTCCTTCTTCTCACCAATCCCTCTAGTTATGCCACTGAATATTTTTGGTTCTATTCTTTGGTTCCTACCAAACCATTATGTTGTTTTGGAATAATATAATACAGATCTTCCATATTCTAGACAGCCCTTTTCTCCTCCTCCTCCTTCTCCTCCTTTTTCTTCTTCTCTTTCTCTCTCTCTCTCTCTTTCTCTCTCCATATATTTCTTTCTCCTCTGCCTACCAAGGAAAGAGGTGGGGCCTGGAAGTATAAAGGAAAGGGATATGAAAAGAGAAAGGCTCACATGGTATCCATGTGCTGGTTACATACTTATTTTCCTCGGTGGACTTGGCAAATGATGTCTTGAACCAATGTATCATTAAACGAATGAGCTCCTTCACCCTCACAGCAGATGCCTTGACAAAATCCACTTGATACGGCAAGAGGGCCAAGGCACACAGCTGTGCCACGTCACTGTCATCACGTAGGTACAGTTTGCGGTAAAGGTCAAGTTTTAAATCTGTTAACACCAAGAAACAAAGACCATTGTGAGAATTTGCTCCCTCTTTGGTTTCCCCACTACAAATGAACTATGTTTCTCTGAGTTATTAGATCTTGATCGTTTAAAATGAACATTTTTTTCTTTTTCTTTTTGGGAAGTTAGTCCAGTTTACCCAAGTAATTAAAAGAAAGAGCTTCAATATCATTATGCCTGAGCAGTTCAAATTGAGCAAACTCTGGTACAAGAAAATCTGATGAGGCAAATTTTCTGTCTATTCACAGAGGAAGTTTATTTCCCAGAAGCAGATTTCATTACCATATGCAAATATCATCTACATATAAAACTAAATGTCATCGGGCTCTCTGAACAATAACTTATATAATCCCCCTTGTTCAATATCTAAATTGTTCTTATTTGTATATATACTTGCAGAAGAGATTCTACCACCTGGACATGAGGGAATTAATTATATTTATAAAGGTAGAGATGATTTTAAAGATGTATTTGGGTCAGATTTAAAACAAACAGTCCACTTCAGTTAGTGATACACTAATGAGGGAGGATAACTAGATGAAATGGCAGGAATGACCATCAATAGCTTAATATTACAATCTTATAAAATGTCTATTCAGGTCATGCTTATTCTCTCTTTATGTAGTATCTTTTATCATAATCTATTTAAATTTTCCCAATTCAAAACAATTAGAAATTCTAATATGAATTTATTTTAGACAGCCTTCATACATACCTATCCATCTGCCCAACTAAATTGCACATAATGTCATACTCGTTAATCATGGCAAATTTCACATCTACAATACATATTTAAAGTTAATTGGCCACTAACATTATTTTAGTTATAAAATCCATTTTACCTAAAGTAAAATACTTATTGCCTTTATCTGGATTCCTAATTTCAAGCATGTCTTTTTTCCTGGTTCAGTTGTTTATGGCCAAATCAGAGATATAATAGTAGATTGATTATCAACAGGGTAAAGAGTAATATCAAATTACTATTATAAACATAAGCAAATGAATAGAGTTATATATGGCAAATATTCTTATAAAGGTGTATTATAACAAATATATTCTAGTCCCAAACTTGCCAGGCAATTGTCATTAGAACTACTAAGAATACCTTTCAGTTTCCTCAGAGCCTCTCTCTGCCTTTTTTAGCAATCAGATTTGGCTAGATGCTCAGATTTATAACAAAAGATAAAACAAACAATAATTTAACTCAAATTTTGGTATTCAATAAGTGTGCCAGATATTTGATGACCTATTCTATTTATCTGATAAGATGTCACAGCTGACCCTGGAATTATCTCCTCAAAGCCACTAGTATATGAACATTTCCTCTCCTTCAAAGATCTTCACTGACAGGAACCCAAATTTGTGGTTCCTAACTTATTTTTGATGCTTATGGTTTTTTGTTTCTACTCTTTGTGACACAGGTGAGTTTATGAAGCTTTAGTTTATCATATCACATCATCACCATTATTTGTAATACAAGAATACTTAGCTCTCCTTGAATCAAATACCATTCTAAGTGTTTTATAGTTATTAACACACTTACTCCTTAGCATCCCTGAAATATAGAACTATTATTCTTTCCAGCTTGCAAAGAAGGAAGAGAGTCAGAGAGGTTAAGTAGGTGGCTCAAAGTCAGCATGGCCCAGAAGTTAAACCATCTATTGTCACCCTACCATCTTCTAGTATAGGTTAGATCTGAGCCCAAATGCTTCCTAATTGGTGGCTAATTCAATGGTTCTTAGACTTTAATGAGTACAAGAATCATGTGGGGATCTTTTGAAATGCAATTTCTTATTTAGTAGGTCTGGGATGGAGCCCAAGACTCTGTATTTCTAGCAAGTTCCCAAGTGACTCTGATAGTCCTGATCTGAGAATCACATCTGGAGCAGGAATGTTGTCAATCATGGTCGCATCAGATCTCAAGGCGCTGGGCTGCCCTGCAGCACAGAGGCACACTATTAATTGTTTAGCACATACGTAAGGTGTGCAGGGAATAACCTCAAGATGCTCATGAAGATTTGATACAATCATCTGAGTCTTTCTCTAACAATTATTAGCAACATTTAGTTGCCCACTAAAATTCCTTGGAATCCTAAGACTTGTCTGAATTGCTGGATTGTTGTTGTACTATAAAATCCAGTCACCATCATCAGTGGAGAGAAGCAAGGTTACATAACAATTTCAGGCTTTTTCAATTCATTTCACACAGCTGTGCTCAAGAACTTTGGGGACTTAGAAACCAGTGTAAAAATATGTTTCTCTCTTCTGGGAGACATTTTAGCTCCAGAGCTACTGACACAGCCTCAAATCCTCAAGACCATTTCTGAGGAGTTGTTGTTGGCTAACAATTGTGCTTTTGAAGTCTGCACACAAGAGAAAGAATTAATTTGCACCAATACAAAAGTTTCATGAGCCTATGGTAAAGAAGCACAGAATTACCCCTTTTTAAATATTCATTGAGCTAAGCATTTTGCTACATGAGTTCAAACTAAATCTCATATTTTAATTCTTGCAATATCACTGTTTTTTTAGATTAAAAAAAAATGAGGTTTGAGATTTCCATGACTTACCTAAGGTCTCATAGATAATATGAAATAGATCTGGCATTTGGCTTCAAGCCCAGTATACTCTCCCCATTATAGAACTGTGATGTTGTATCAGTCTACACAGGACCTAGACCATCTGAAGGACCTGGATTTACATCCCAGCCCTTGCACATACTGGTTACATAACTGTTAGTAGTTTGGTTAAGTTTTCTAAGGCTCAATTTTTTTAATATCCAAACTGGAGAGAGTGTTGTAATTTTAGTTAGTGCTTTTTTTGTTTGTTTGTTTGTTTGTTTGTTTTGTGCAAACCAAATGAGATTCATTTAATCGGATTAACTTTAGGGCAATGAGAATTATGTATGGCATACCATAAGTGCTAGATAAATCACAGCACTTTAAACAAGTCTTACAGGATCAGTAAGATAATCAGAGTCAAGAAAACTTACTAACACTGCAGTATAGACCAAGATGTGACTATCCCTTTCCTATTAACCTATCTTATTTCAGACTTCCCTATACTTTGGTATTATTACATATGATGTCATATTAAAATGACCTATTTACGGGGCACCTGGGTAGCTCACCTGGTCAAGCATTCAATTCTTGATTTCGGCTTAGGGCAATCTCACAGTTCATGAGATCAAGCCCTGCATCCAGCTCTGCACTGGCAGTGCAGAGCCTGCTTGGGATTCTCTCTCCCCCCCACCCCTCTGCTCCTCCCTAGCTCATTTATGCCTGCTCTCTCTCTCTGTCTCTCTCTCAAAATAAATAAACAAACAACGCAAAATAAAATAACCTATGTATGTGTCTGTTTCCCCCTCCAGACTAGAAACTCCATCACATCTTACTCATGTTTGTGCCCAGTGCTAACACAGTTCCTAGACCATGGCAGGCATGCAGTGCACAAGTGTTAACAAAATATAGCACAACAGAAGAGAATTTTAATATGAGCAGCCCAACAGTGCTGATACGTAAAAGAACTAGCTCAGAAAGTCAACCTGTTCCTTTGGAGTCTGGATATTGGTAGGACCAATATTACGTTCAATCATTCCTTTTGTTCCGTAAATAGTTATTGAATAATACAGTGCCAGGCACAAAGACAAATCTTATGCTCACGGAGCTCAAAACAATGTGGGAAACCAAAACCTGTACACAGTGACAGTACAAGAGAATCATGCTGCGGCAGTGATACAGGGAGGATTCTGTGGGAAAGCAGAAGAGGCAGGTTTACGAAGGGTTAGAGAAGAAAGTTGAGCCAGAGTCTTGAAGGGTAAGCAGAAACTTGAAGGCAGAGTGTAGGATGGGGCAGGTTAAGAAAAGTGTATCAGTGGGGGCGCCTGGCTGGCTCAGTCGGGAGAGCATGTGACTCCTGATATCAGGGCTGTGAGTTCCAGCCCCATGTTGGGTATAGAGATTACTTAAATAAACTTAAAAAAAAGTGTATCAGTGGAAACAATGTACAAAGACATAGATATAGGGGAGAGCCTGGTGCTTTAGGGAAAAACAGATATTTCAATGTTAGGAATCTCTCCTCTACAAAATGTGAATCCAAAAGAACAACAATCTTGATCCCCTGTCTAACTCACTGTAAGTATTTAATAGCACATGGTAGATATTCCACAGATAATGGTTGAATGTGACAAATAAATGAATAGATCAGTGACAATATTTAATATGTCCTTGTAAGCTACAGGAGGATCACTGCTCACATACTGGCTCACGATTCGCTACAGTACTTTTATTTCCACCTATTGACACAAAGGGAATATATAGATAAATGGTTTAAGTCAAACAGACACCTACACTCAACAGCCAAGTTCTCTGGAAAATATATTTACATCTACATAAATCATTTAGTCATCTGGGCCTCTGCTTGGGCTACTATAACAAAATATCACAGACTAGGTGGCTTAAAAAACAGAAATTTATTTTTTCACAGTTCTGGAGGCTAGGAAGTCCAAGATCAAGGTGCCAGTAGATTTGGTTTCTAGTGATAGGCCTCTTCCTGGCTTGCCATTGGCTACCTTGCTGCTGTAGCCTCACATGGCCCAGAGAGGAAGTTCTGGTATCTCCTTCTCTTCCTCTAAGGGCACTAATCCCATCATGGGGTTCATTCCCTATGACCTCATCCAAACCTGATTAACTCCCAAAGGCTCCTCCTCATAACACCATCACATTGAGGGTTAGGCTTTCAACATGTGGATTTTGAGGGCTGATGATGGGGCCTTCATCCTCTTCCCTAATGCAGATATTTTTATTCTCCTTTTGTAAGTATGACTAAGTTTTATATTTCGTATCTCATTTCAGGTACCACATCCTAGGGATAAAAACAACATCACAGTGGCCATAACAATGTCATTCTATGACTTTGTCCTTTTCACTTCCCATTTCTTTAAGGAGTTTTCTCAAATTCCTCCCCTATTTAAAATACCTCCATGGACTATCTCACACATGCTTGTAGACTCTTTCTTTCTATACCACATGGTATTTGCCATTATCATCTTCTCTTGATCTTTTGTGCCATTTGCTCTGGCCAGTACCAGGGAAGCAAGACCCTCAAGGAGAGAGGCCTGTTCTTGCATCTTCCTGGGTAATAAAGAGGGTGACTCCCTGGGTGCTCAGGTCCTCTGGACCCCTTTGCCACTCACACAATAATCCCAGAGCTGCATTCTACCATTCAGGCTTCAAAGCTGTGCTGACTTGGGCTCTGGCTGCCACAGCGAACATCCAGGAAAACAGCTCTGTTTGTTTTCCCTCAGTTTTTTTTTTTTTTTTTTTTTTAACTCTTTCTCCAAGAGACAGGCATGAGTCCACCAGTGCTGAGTATTAAGCACCTCTCTGCAACACTGATTTGTTGAGTTTGGAATAAATTTATGTTCTCAATCCATCAGTTCCCCTCCTGGGTCAGCCAGATTGTGGCTGAATCCTGGTGCAAACCCATCTTGGGCTCACGTAAGGATTCCTGCTATAAGAAGCAGCTCTTTGCAGGCCACGTCCATACTTCTTTCATGCTCTTTCTCTACTCCACTATCCTGGACAAATAGTTAATACTTGATCACACTTTTTAAATTAAAAACTGGTGACAGACAGATGCATGGTGTTTACGTGCCACAGGGAAAAAAAAGTCTCCTAGTAACACTACATGTTTCACTACGACAAGCAGCCTGGTTCCCCACGCCTACTTCACTGCTGTGTCTGGATGTCCTCAGTCCTCTATAAATACATGTTGAATAAGCAGCCATTTTAAGACTTCCTGTGAAACAAAACAAATAAATCTCACCTGTGGAGGGTGCAGGCCCCAGTACATCATAGTAGGCCATGATCTCAAAAGAATGACTGTGAAGACCTTCAGCACATAAAAAATTGAATCTTAAAGACAATGGTGTTCTCCTTCCCATTAGGATCCTTAAGTAAGGAACAAGATATGGCATGAGAAATAGTAGAGAAAAAAGAAACTGAGATGATTTTCCACCACCCTTCCCTTTAATCTAGTCCTGCTATTCTCTTGGCTATTTCTTAAACATTCCAGGAATGTTCCCTTCTCAGGGTCTTTGCATTTGCTGTTCCTATATCTAGAGTACACTTATGGAAGATACTCCACGAGGTTTCATCTCTGACTTTATTCAGGTCTCCAGTGTACCATTTCACATTCCTGGGCCAGCCTTTTAAACAAGAGCTCCCTTCCTGTTCCTTGTCCCCTTACCCTGCTTTATGTTTCTTCACAGCATTTAGTTAACCACCTGGCATTATTTGCTTATTTCTCTTATATTGGGGTGTTGGTTGAACAGAGGCAGGAGCTGTGTTTGTTTTAGTTACTGCCCTGTCTCTAACACCTGACATGTAGTAGGTGATTAAGAAATAATGTTTAAGTCAATTAGTATCTGAGTATGGATCGGGGCACAAGATATTGTTAATCATGAATATGATTAAGTAATATATTTTAAAAGAAATCAGACTTCTACTTCTGGGTATAATGAAGTAGTTTATGGAAGACTGATGCTCACTCAGAACAATGAGAAAATTAGATTTTCAAAACCAGGTATAAACGTATTTGAGAGGCACAAGGTTGATGATGAAACTAGAGAGGCTGAGATTCCATGAGGGTGGGGGCAGCAGATCATGGAGAGGTGGACAGATACTCTGCTGCTTTTTTTCTGGGACATACACTGATTTGGGAAAGAGACATAAGGCTGAAAACATGGATTTTGTTTGTGTGAGGAGAAGCTTCTGGGGCAAAGAAACCAGTAGAACCCTGTCCAGCTCATGGGGTCGATGCAGTGTTAAGAGACTTGGAGGCCACAATCCTGATCAAATGGGAAGGGTGGAGAGTAGAATCTGAAATATAACCTGCTTTTCCCTCCAAACATCTACTGTATTCTGAAGATGCTTGAGACAGGCATGGCTAAAGAAATAAAACAGAATGTCTTCAAGGGTTGAATGGGATCATTGATAGTCTTGTCAGAGAGAGACAACATGGATGAGGGTTCAGTCTTAAGAGCTGAGAAGACAAGGACTAGGGGCAAGTCCTTGGTGAACATGCCAGGCTATAACAGTGGTTCCCCAACTTTGTTGCATATTAGAATCACCTGGGGATTCTTAAAAAGTACTCTGGCCTCCATACACATTTTTATTTAATGGGTATGAGGCATGACCTGAGTAATCAGCTCCTATTCTATTCACTTGGTGAAGAAAGAGTAAACCCTCTTTGGAAAAAGAACATCAGCTGAAGCATCTAAGATGTTTTATGCAGTGTCCTGGCTTTAATCTTAAAACATCACTAGAAATTCCAAGAGACAGGGCTATAGGAGACATGGCCATTGGTATGTGAAGTTTACTCTTGTGCATACGAGAGCGCTTGAATGAAGTATTAAATCAAGTAGGACTTCCGAGTTCTAAAATGGGTCAAGGTTAATGAGAATGTCACGACTATCTTAGACTACCTTACATGCACGTTACTGTCCAATGAGTATTCCAAAAGATTTTTGGCTAATTAGTAGAAATGAAGCATAGGACATAGCAGTGCTTGTTCAGGAGTCCTAAGGTGATATTATTTCCCACTTCTTGTTCTTGTCAACCCAGTCCATGAACACGTCAAGTCTTGTCTGTGTCTTATCAGGACAACTCCATGTCCTGCAATCTGACTTTATTTATCTATTTAGTTAAGATTTTATTTATTTTGAGAGAGAGAGAGAGACAGTGTAAGCGGGGGAGGGGCAGACAGAGGGAGAACAAGAATCCAAGCAGGCTCCACACTGTCAGCATGGAGCCCAATGCAGGGCTTGGACCCATGAACTGTGAGACCATGACCTAAGCCAAAGTCAAGAGTTGGATGCTTAACTGACTGAGCCACCCAGCCACCCCTGCAACATAACTTTAAAAGATTATTTCTCAGAGGAGAGCTTTAAGATGCTCTGACTGGATAATACAATGAAACAAAGATTCTTGTTTTCAAGACCTCTCAATCAAGGCAATAAAAAATAAGAGATAATGTGGAGAAATTCCAATTATAACCATAATTATTATAGGCATGACATATTTTATAGCACTGTCTCCTTAAAAGCTGAGAGTATGTTTTCTCATTGTGTGTGTGTGTGTGTGTGTGTGTGTGTGTGCTTAGTAATAAACACACTGATGTGTAAAAAAAGGAGCACAGTGCCTCTGGCACATAAATAACTTCCATTACCTTAGGCTTATTGGGCAAGTCTCTTGAGATTTCATTCACACACAGGGCCTAGAAAGTGACTGACATTGAACAGTTGCTGTTACTGGTAGATTAAGACATAGACTAGTTTCAAAGGAAAATAAAGAGTTTTTCTCACACCCATCTCTCAAAATAAAGTGACTGAATAGCTTTAAAAATAACAGCAACAAACAATATATCACCAAAACCCAGGCATCAACTGAAACAATAAACTCTACTCTCTCAGTGGGTGGGAGTCAAAACCAACTGTCAGACGCACGTATCTGCTTCTTTTCCATTTTTAATTCACTTTTCCCTTCAAATGAATTGCAGTATGGTCTTAGTTACTCTGAGTAGCAGAGAAGAAAGCCAGATAAAGCGGCTGCTCCATACAGATATCAGTACTGAACAACACCCTTGGACAATCTGCCTCTTTTCCTGACTTAACAGTCCTCTTTCCTCAGTTTGCCTCGAAGTCTCATTTCTCAGCAAATATGCTCCTTTTTCACCACAAGAACCATTCAGCCAAACAAAATATGGGATAAAATAGATTCTGGACTGAATTAAAACCATTAGTCCCTTGAAAAATCCCTCAGAGTGAGAGAAAATGAACAGACATTTAAAAGGTGCAAAGGAAAGATGGTGGTTACCTGAGAATTTGGTTCAACTTTAAAGGCTTTTCAATTAAATTACTTAATGAGTTGAAAGAATAGAAGGACCATAGATGAGAAAATGAGTTTGCTTGTTTTTAGTCAGGAACAGTTAGAGCAAATGAACCATGTTTTTCAGGGCTGTGATTTTTCATGGGTTCTACTTCAAAATTCCTTCTGGAAATCTAAAAAGTAAAGACCTTCAAAAGTTTTTTTTTTTTTTTTTTTTTTTTCCAGGTGAAGGGCAGCTAATATATGAAAGAAGGGAAAAAGCATGAGGGGAGTGAATCCATAAGGTCCCTTAGTAGTTGGGTGGGCAAGGAGTATAGAAAAAGGACCTAACAATGAAAAACAAGTATTTTGATTCCAAGTAAGGTTACCATGGAAAGGATACAGCGTAACTCTTATTTTTAATGTGCCTTAGAGTACATTAACATTCTGTTTTGGTAAATAATAATAACAATAGTATGATGCAACTTTTAGTTCACAAATTTAATGAGGACAACCCGGAAGGAGCAATGGATAAATATGAAAAGCACATTCTCCCATTCTCCTTTTTGTTTTCTTTTTTCATTAAAAAAATTTTTTTTCTAATGTTTTTATTTATTTCTGAGAGAGAGAGAGACAACGCATGAGCAGGGGAGGGCCAGAGAGAGAGGAAGATACAGAATCTAAAGCAGGCTCCAGGCTCTGAGCTGTCAGCACAGAGCCCGATGCAGGGCTCAAATCCACCAACTGTGAGATCATGACCTGAACCAAAGTCGGACGCTTAACCGACTGAACCACCCCAGCGCCCCTGTTTTCTTTTTTCTTGAAGGTGGTCTTTCTCTATCCAAAGTGTAATTGTATGTGAAACTCCATCATTTCTCTTTTTGCCTTTCCAGCCCAATGGACGTCATTATTGTCATCATCATGCCATTCATCTGACGTCTTTTGCTAACTACCACAATTTATTAGGTGTTTGGTCTTCCTGAAGGTAGTATGTTTCAATAAAAGACACATTCAAGCTACTTCTCCATTCTCAGTTGAAGCGAAGGCTTGGTAATGAATCTATTATTTAAATTGAGTAATAGTTCTGGGACATTGGTTTAGAACATTGATCTTATTTTAGAATATAAGTGAATATTTTAGAATATTTTAGAATATATGCATAGCTTGGTCTGTTTTTCTCAGGAAAAGTGTTTTCTTCATTTTACAATATAGATACTTGAATTTTTCTTCATCCACAATTCACTAGACTTAAAAAAATAACAGGAGGTGTAAAAATGAACGAGAAAAATAAATAACAACACGCCAAGGCTTTTCATTTTTTCTTTTTTTCTTTATGGAACTCACCAAAAATAAAAACCCCAGGCCTGATTAGTTCAACATTTTGAGCAAAGAGACATTGTGTGTAATGTCAGCAAAGCCACATCAGCGAGAGACCCCAGGATATCGCTGAAGGGAATGTTTAACAGACAACTGTGTCTCAAAGATTCTTGGTACTTGGAGGCACCTTTCCCACCCCTTCCTGTTTGCATTCCTCAGGGTCAGGTTTCAGCTAAGGGGATGGAAATTAAATAAAGGTGCACTGGAGAAGACATAATTAGTCCTTAAATCGTAGGATCTCAAATTCGTGAAATTTCATTGTAAGTTTAGCTTGAAGTCTTTAAAAAAATGCCTCTGGGGCAATCTCTCCAAGTTTCCTCTCAAGAATTTAATGTTAGCATGCACAAGTAATGGTTACTCAATAATGCCCTTTTGTGCTAGGCTAAGAATTTCCCTTAGCTGACATTTCCACCTGTGGAAGAAAAGAATTCACAGGAACACCTTTACCCTGACCTGTTTCCATGTGATGTTTGCTTCAAGTTTTCTCTCAGAGCGTCCAGCCCTTCTCTGAGTTGTTTCTTGCAATGGTTCATACTGGCAAACATGTCACTGAACAACACGATGTCAATCTCAGAGCATCCTTGAGTGTCAGTCCCCTTCATGTAAGAACCACCCTGTGAAGACAAAGGATACAATGTGAGTCAAACCTAAACTAACCTTGAGGGAAGCCCAGATTTCAAGTTGTATCATTTAAGGGTCAATTAACACTGTGGAATAGCTTAAATATGCACAGTTTAACCCCCTTCACCCTGGGGGAAAACAAAAACAGGAGAAAGCAATCTATCATGGTCTACTGAGAATTTAGGTTCAGTTATGAATAAAGCATAATTTGCCAAAAAAGCCTGAAAACCTTTATGAAGACCAAGAGCCACTAGTTCTCAGACTCTTTCTGCTTGAAAGCCATTAAATTATATGGAACCTACAGGGGTAGGAATCAAATTCAGCACTGTGCAGATGGAAGCTCACACCTAGCAGCTGTCAATGAACAGCTACAGTCACCCCTGGGATAAGTGTCCTAACACAGACCCAACCTGTGAGAGCTGGAACCACAAGTGACTGAGCTTTCTGGGGGATGGTAGTGTTCCATGTTTCTAAACAGATCTGGAAAGCTTTAAATAAAGTGTTCTATAATTATAACTTCTGAGAATTTACCTCAAATCTCTCACTAAATATAATTTTATAAAAGTCAAAACTGGAAGGAATTAACAGTACTTTGTTGCCTTCTTTAGCACTCAAGGAAAACTTTAGGTTGCAAGTTCCCAAAAGAATCTCTTTAGCTGCAAAAGAAACCTGTTACCTATGATTTGGGAACCATCATGTCCCAAGTAAGGCAAAAGCAATCTGTCAAAAGTAGACTGTGACACACAAAATGACACTGTGGTACCATGTGAAGTTAGAAAACTTTCCAAAGCTTGGCTCCAAAGTCATTCTGTATCTGCTAGTCATGAGGACTAGCTAAAATGGGTGTCTCATGCCCTACCATCTCTCTCCCAACTTAATTCTGCTCCTAACATGGTTCTTCTCACTAGTGCAACTAATCTACAAAACTATTCCCATTAGAAATTGTAGTGACAGGGGTGCCTACAGGGGTGCCTGCGTGACTGAGTTGGTTAAGCATCTGACTCTTGAATTTGGCTCAGGTCATAATCCCAGAGTCATGGGATCAAGTCCCATGCTGAGTGTGAAGCTTGCTTGGAGATTCTCTCTCTCTCTCTCTCTCTCTCTCTCTCTCTCTCTCAAAAAAAGAGAAGAAATTATAGTGACAAAGAAATATGGGACATGTAGTTTTTAGTATCCTTAATCCGAGAGTTCTTAATACACTAAGAACATTACATTCTTAGTCATACATTCTTGTCACTCTCCAAGAATGAACTAAAGGGCACAACAATTCTTCAACCTAATCAATCATTGGCCCCTGTTTTTGACAAGCATCAGGCAGGAATAGGACACTGGCTCTCAATTTGTAGCTCTGTGCCCACACGTTATCTCTGTAGAAGAAAATACATTGTTTCCTATTTGGGCTTTTGCCATAGCTATCTGAAGGAAGAATTTAATCATCCTCATAAATCATATTTGCTACTGAGTTATGTTAAAAATTGTTTTTGCGTTTAAAGAAATTTATGGCTAAAAGATGACTTTATAACAATTATATGTGCATTTTAAAAAATTTTTTGGAATCATTTCATAAGTTTTGTTTTTTTCCCTAAGCAATCTTTACACCCAGCATGGGCTCAAACTCATAAACTCAAGATGGAGTCTCATGCTCCACCTAGTCAGCCAGCGAGGTGATCCTATGTGTGCATTTTAAAATGAAGGAGTGGACACCCGAAAAACAAACAACCCAGTGAAGATATGCCCAGTGAAGAAATGGGCAGGAGATATGAACACACACTTCTCCAAAGAGGACATCCAGATGGTCAATAGACACATGAAACGATGCTCAGCATCCCTCCTCATCAGGGAACTACAAATCAAAACCACACAGAGATACCACCTCACGCCAGTCAGAGTGGCTAAAATGAGCAAATCAGAGAACTCTAGATGCTGGCGAGGATGTGGAGAAACGGGCACCCTCCTACACTGTTGGTGGGAATGTAAA
>NW_024080788.1:19015-412540 GCF_003009895.1 Hyaena hyaena
CCCAAGGGATACAGAAATGCTGATGCATAGGAGCACATGTACCCCAATGTTCATAGCAGCACTCTCCACAATAGCCAAAACATGGAAAGAGCCTAAGTGTCCATCAACGGACGAATGGATCAAGAATATGTGGTTTATCTATACCATGGCATACTACGTGGCAATGAGAAACAATGAAATCTGGCCATGTGTAGCAACATGGATGGACCTTGAGGGTGTTATGCTGAGCAAAATAAGTCAGGCAGAGAAGGACAAATATCATATGTTTGCACGTATAGGAGGATTAGGAGGAACTTAACGGAGGACCATGGGGGAGAAGAAAGGGGGAAATGGTGGGGGAGAGGGAGAGAGGCAAACCATGAGAGACTCTTGAATGCTGAGAACAAACTGAGGACTGATGGGTGTGTGTGTGGGGCGGGGGTAGATGGGCATGGAGGAGGGCACTTTTGGGGATGAGCACTGGGTGTTATATGGAAACCAATTTGACAATAAACTATTTGTAAAAAAATTTAAAAAAATAAAATAAAAATAAAATGAAGGAGTGGAAAAATTATCAGCAGAAAATGCCCTCAGAACTGCCCTGTATTTTTTCTCTAAACACTGATGAGAGAGTACTCAGTGATGGTATTAGTGGTAAAAATAATAATAATAGGGGGAAATCCATCCCATCATTGCTCTTTGGATTCCTTTCCTGTGTTTAGGCCATTTTTCTTCAAGGAAATTTTCTGTGCTCTCTGGACAGCCCTTTCTGGACACAGTGAGTTGTCTTTAAGTTGACAGGGAGCCCATCAGCGCAGCACCTAATTACTTCCATAGGCCGACTGCTCAGGCATGAAACAGGGCCCTGGGAGACAGGCTCACCTCCTTTGCCTAAAATTCCCTTAAGCATTTACAAATATCGGTCAAGTGTAAGCCAATTCCTTGGTCTTGCCAATGTAAAGGCACTTTCATCCCTTGAGCAAAAATTGCCAACCTTAATGGACTCCAGCTGTTGCATGGTTGAACGCCTGCTTCACCAGCCTGAAGCCTGCCCTGGCATTTCAAAGAGCTCCTTGCGAGCTGTGTCACCCCAAACAGAAGGCAACACTGGCCTTTGAACATGTGGCCTTTCCTGGTTGACGTGCATTGCCTCCATGAGGAAGGAATGGCTTCCTCAGGGCTGTGTGGCCTGGCCAAGGGCTAGAGGCTCAGATTACCTGGATTACTCGGGAAGCCGGCACCGGAAAGCAATGCTGGATCAGCTTGAACAGGGCCCCAATTTCAGCCACACATGCAGTGCTCAGAGGACCTGAGGCAGGGTGGATATTTTTATCTGCAAATCTCTGCAGCTCTTGGGGACTTTTACACTCCAACATATTATGAGGTGAAAATCCTGTAGACATTTGGGCTAAATAGAGAAATGGTCAGCATTTGATATTCACTGCACAGAAAAAGATGTGTGTGTTTAAGGTAAGAATCTAGTTTTATATGTAAATTACATCTAGTCAACCACCAGGGCTACCTAGTTGTGGTAACAGGGAGACTGACTCTGCTGGTAGAGCATCAGGTGAACACCAAACTTCACTCCCGCCAGACTTAGCTGACATTGAACCCTAGGTCTGTATAGAGAAATTGCCAAACAGATATTCAGACACTCCTATACAAGGGGAAAAAAATCTTTGCTCCAATTTACTAAATCATTTTAAGTTCCCAATGAAAAACATATATGTTAACAAGTTTCAACAAAATGACTCCAAGGTATAGAATTCCAAGTTAAACCATCTATTAAAGGTCTCAAACTGTCAGCCCAGAGGCCATATTCTGCCTACGGAATTTTTGGTTTGGCCTGCACAGTGCTTTCAAGAAAGAAAACAACTGAGCCAACATCTAAAAATCAGGAGATAGTACGCTGTTTTTTTTTTTTTTCTTTTTTAAATGGGAACATCGTAAGTGTGTGTTTGTTTTGAGCCAGAAGAGCTGACAAGACAGACCACATCCTTCACAAGAAGGAAGTGAACAACTGAATTGCTAGGTTCAGTAAATGGGGCATGTGAACTAAACTGAAAACAGCAGATTAATAGATGAAGCATACAAATTTTACTGGTTAAATTTTTTCAATGTGCACAGGATTCTTTATAGAAATGAAAACTCAAAGTAGCAGTGAGACTTGGGGTTTGGACACCACTTATACAAAATACAATATGTTGTAGAGAAGTGAATAGACAGAACGAAGCGGGTCGGGGTCTTCGAAGGCCAATAAATTGTGGGAAGGTGACTAGGAAATATGCAGGGGGAATTATTTAAGTTCTATTAACTATTAACAAACTATTAAGATTTGTTTAGAAAGACTTATGTGCCTGCTCTCAGTCACCAGTGATAAAGGCTACTCTCCTCATCCCACTACAGGAGAGGGGGAGAATTTATGGCTTGCTTTTAGGCAGAAAGGGGGAGAGTGGGGAGTTCTTATACTTACTGTTTCTCAACTGCCTCAGCTCAAATTGGCATAATTAGGGGTGGCATATCCTGATCCCCTTCAACAGCAAGGAAATTACAATTTTTGCATTGGAAGGATTAGGAAAAAAAAATCCTTAAGTATCTGCAACCAAAGTGGCCCTCATTCAGGTTTATACAATAAATTCATATTATCACTGAGAATTCATTAAAAAATTTTTAATGATTATTTTTTATTTTTTGGAGAGAGAGAGAGAGGACACAAGAAGGGAAGGGGCAGAGAGAGAGAGAGAGACAGACAGACAGACAGACAGATAGACAGAATCCAAAGCAAGCTCCAGGCTCTGGGCTGTCAATACAGAACCTGACCTGATGCGGGGCTCCAGCTCTGGGGCTGTTGAGATCATGATTGGAGCTGAAGTCCGACCGTTAACGCACCGACCCAGCCTAACATTCTGAGAATTCATTTTAGAGTGGCCTCTGGCTAGAAAAGGGCTCAAGTGCTTTAAAGAATTCACTGATCCTTTCTGGGAATGAACTTTCAACTGGACTTTCCTTTTCAAGCACATATGGAACATTCACAAGAACTGAATGTATATTCAGGGAGCCTGGGTTCCTCTGTTGGTTAAACATCCAACTCTTAATTTCACCTCAGGTCATAATCTCGCAGTTCATGAGATCAAGCCCTGAGTTGGGCTCTGCACTGACAATGTGGGGCCCGCTTGGAATTCTCTCCGCTTCTCTCTCTCTCTCTCACTATGTCTCTGTCTCAAAATAAATAAATAAACATTAACAAAAAAATTATATATATAATCAGCTATAGATAAAACTCAGCACATTTCAGAGGACTAATATCCCATAGATTACATTCTCTGGCCACCATGCAATTAAATGAGAAGTCAGTAACAAAATAACTAAAAATACTCCATGCTTTAAGAAATTTTAAGAACCACATATTTTAAATAAATCATGGATCATAGAAGAAATCATAATGGAAATCAGAACATACTCAGAAATAATCAGTAATAGGAAACTTTATATCAACACTCAAGTGATACATAGCCCCTTGTGTAAGTTTTATCAATTATGCCAAGTTAACAGATGTGTGTGTGTGTGTGTGTGTGTGTGTGTGTGTGTGTGTGTGTGAGTGTTTGATGCTTTAATTCTTTTGCTTGAAACAAAATATCCAATTTATATATACTCTCTTTAGGGGAAGTTCATCACAAAATGATTACTTTCCAGTAATATCTCTGTATCCAGAATCAATTATTATTTCCTGAAAAAAATTATATTTATTAAAATACTTTCATAGACCAGTAACCACCAGTTAATTTAGAGTGCAGACCACAAACATGAGAGGAAAAGCTGTAATGTCATAGTTTTGTGGTTATTTTTGACCATTACCAGACTCCCACCTGAATTCCTGACTCTGTCCCACTTTTGACTTCAAGCCCACAGAATTGCATCTCTTTGAATGATACCTTGGTTTCCCAGCTTCTTCTTCAAATTTAGCTTTGCAAAATTTTTCTTTGTCCCTGCCACTCCAAGAGAGGGTAGTCTCAAGCCACATCTGGTTTTATCCTCTATTGTTCTCTATTTCCTTTTCCTGGAAACAACCCCTAAAGCCTTGCACTGAGGGAAAACCAAAATATGGTTTCCATGTTGCATAAATGTACACAGAGAGAAAGAGCCAGGCATCTCTTTTACCTCTTTTGCTGGCTGTGAAGTGATGCTCCTGTATTTCATGGTTCTCCCGACTAAAGACAGTTCCAAATTGCCTAGCACACATCCTGCAGGTTTTTGATATTTCTGCAGCCATAGGCTTTATATTCCTTTCTTCTAGATTTTCCGAGTTGAATTTGTGTGTTTCCATGGTTGACCTGTCATGTAAAGACTGAAAAAAAGTAAACACATAACATAGGAATTATAAGAGCTATTTGAAAGATCTGCTTGTCTTCATCTGGCTTCTCACTAATGCTCCCATTCATGAGGACAGAGATTCTCATTCTGTGTTTTCAAAACATAGCAAAGTCCATTAGTTCTTTTGATATACATAGAAAACTACTCTAGATTAATCAACAAACAATGAGAACCACAGAGCTGGGAAAAAAGATATATATATATCTTCAAGTTTTGTTCTATAAAATCAGAAGAATAAAATCCTGGCTCTTTTTCTTCTATTAGGAGGCTGTGGACAAATCATTTAACCTAATCAGGGCTTTGTTCCATCATTTGTAAAATGAGACGGAGGAAGGAGGGAAGCATATTAATCTACCTCTAAGGTTACATTAAAAGTAAAAATTCTAGGGGCACCTGGGTGGCTCTATCAGTCAAGCAGCCAACTCTTGGTTTTGGCTCAGGTCATGATCTCACAGTTTGTGAGATATCTCTCTCCCTTTCTCTCTGCCCCTCCCCTGCTTGTGCTCTCTCTGTCTCTCTCAAAATAAATAAATAAACTTAAAATAAAAAACACTAAAAAGCCTAGGATTGTGAGAATCCTATCACTACACAAGCATTTTGGAAAAATAATTACAGTAGTAGCAGCTGCCCTGAATACAACACGTATGTCCAGTGAACTCTGCTAAGTGTCCTTAACAGCAGCCCTACAAGATGGATCCTTTGTAGCAGGGACTGACACATGCAGCTTTAACCACTGCATCCTACCACCTGGCCTAGGACCATGAGTTTTGTTTTAATTTTTACTTTCCTGTTAATAAATCTCCATAAAGAGAATTAAAACCACAAGCCAACAAATAAAAGGTATTGGTATTTTAGAAAAAGTGGGAGAAAACCCCGTTTTCCCCTATTTTTTCCCACTTGTACCATACTGTGATCTTGGAGCCTCTCCCTCAGGACTTCTTGGCCACAGTTTTCACAGCGAACTTTTCCAAAATGCTTCTGTCGAAAGTGATACTTCAGAGCCTTGCAGCTGACAAAATCACTCCCACAGCACTCACATTTATAGTATTTAAGAGCCCACATCCTTTCCCAATGAAGTATTAGATCTGGAACCTACTGATGACAAAAACAAAAAGCATAAGCTCTTTGAAGAAAATCTAACCTCTCATAGTTAGCTAAAATACAGATATTACTTCAAGTATGCTTGATCACATGCATGCTTCCTAAGAAATGTATTCCTCGCTAAAATCAAACACAATATTATGAAAATACCTATTTAGATCAGCTGTTTGTGAACTTATAAACATTAAGGAGGCTGTAACATCAGTAAAAAACATATGCAAAATTGTGTATAGGCATATATGCGCATTTTTCTAAGAAGAATTTCAAGTGAATCTGTGACCCAAAAGATGTTAGTAACCGTTGGTTTAGATATAAATCTGTGAATTTAGAGTACTGGATTTAGATATAAATCTGCTGATTTAGATATAAAAGTGCTGATTTAGAGTACTCAAGAATCCCCCAGAAGCCATTGTTTCTTTGATTTTTACCACCCCATGAATTGCCATATTTGAAAAAAAATATCATGATTTGTACATGCCTTTTGAATCGCTCCCTGGATTTTTAAAAGTAGTTAAAAGCAAATAAAAAGCAGAAGTTTGTACCAAGAGACACAGTCAAGAAGACCTTGGCGATTCCAAGCTCCTGTGCATTGCTCCTGAAACTGTTTATTTTTCGTGTTGCCAAGTAACTCTACGTGCATTTGTAAAACTTATCTGAAGCTTAGATCTCCTTCCTCCGAGGTTAGAATTATGGGATTTGTAGTTATCAGTTACTTAGCAATCCAATAGATCCAACTTTTCCAACCCTACTCATAAATTATTTTGCATCTGCTGCTGTAACACATTGCCACAAATTTTAGTGGCTTAAACACACAAAACTATTGTCTTACAGTTCTGTAGGCCAGAAGTCTGATATAGGTCTCACCAGCTAAAGTGAAAGAATTGGTAAGGCCTTTCTGTAGGGTCTAGGTAGGATCCATGTCCTTGCTTTTTTCAGCTTCTAGAGTCAATGCACATTCCTTGGCTGGTGGCTCCCTTCTTCCATCTTCCAATGCACCAAAAGCAAGTGGAGTCCTGTGCACACTGCATCTTTCTGATCCGTCTCCTTTTTCCACTGTTTAATGTTTTCTTATTTATTTTTGAGAGACCACCAGCCACCAGCAGGGGAGTGACAGGGAGAGAGGGACAAAGGATATGAAGGGAGGTCTGTGCTGATAGCAGTGAGCCCTCAGCTCAATGTAGTGCTTAAACTCACCAACCATGAGATCATGACCTGAGTCAAAGTCAGGCACCCACCTGACTGAGCCACCCAGGTGCCCCTAACTTTTCCACTTGTGAGGAACTTTGTGACTCCATTGGGCCCAACTAGATAACCCAGGATACTCTCCCAATTTTAACGTCAGCTATTGACAACTTTAATGCTATCTGCAAATTTAATTCTCCTTTGCCATGTAAGGTAACAAATTCAAAGTTTCCTAAGATTAGGACATGGATGTCTTTGGGGGAACCATGTTTTGTCCACAACATTGTACTTCTAAACTTCAAAGAGAAATAGAAATGAATCCAAAATGTATCTGTATGAAATGGAAGAGAGGCAAACTGTCTCCTTTCTTTGCAAAAACATCTGTGCTTAATGGTTTTGGAGACTTGTCAAACACACAGAGTAGGTGAGCACCTGTGCTTTTTGCTGCGGTCTGGTCCATTTCTCCAGCTACAGGTCCTAACACTTCAGCAAGGTGTGAACACAAGTTAGCGGGTTGTGATTAAGATTTTAAAAATCAAAGAAGACAAAAATGGAGAATATTGAACATAGTGAAAGTAAATATGATTTGTGAATCATCCATTACAGCTAATCATAGACATATCTTTACTGGGTTGTCAGGTAAAATGCATTTTTAAAGAATCTCAATTACATGAATTAGTTTATCTCATATTCTCACCTTGGTCAGCACAAGCGCCATCTCTTGTTTTATTTGCCTTAATTTCCCATCCTCCACTTTCATTTACCTCTTTGTTCCCCCACAGGTAAACACTGTAATGTGTTACATGTATTAACTTTATATACATATATATATATGTTTTGGTAAAATATTCCTTACTTTGGGCTCACGCCTTTTTTTATAATTTACGTAAAATTTAACAAACTTAAAAAACACTCTCTATACTCTGGTCCATTCCTTTTAATTGCTACAGAGTTACAGGGTAATCCACAGTGATATCTACTATATTTACTATATGTCTTTCTCTGGGTAGAAGTAAAAAACATTTGAAAGTCACAGGTCTAGTGTGAACATCCAGGACCCATTGGAGAACTTTTAGGATAACACTGGAAGTTTTCTTCATCCAAGGCACATGTCTAAAATGTCTGTTTAGTTTTCCTGTTCCCAGCCGTTAAGATCTATGGGTGTTACTGTTCCCAAACTTGGTCCCACAGGAAGACACTGGTTGACATATACCATAAACAGGAGAGTCTAGGCACTGATGCAAAGTTGCAGAATTTTAAAGCTGAAACACCCTCTTGCCCTCATCCCTGTCCCCTCCATCATTATAGCAGACAAGTATTTTAAGGATTGGTTGGTTGCAAGGAATAGAGACCTACTGAACATAATATGGAGTTTATTGAAAGGGTTTCAGATATCTTGGAAAATGCGAGTGGGAAGTAAACCCAGACCTCAAAGTCATCTCTGGCCTTACCAAATTGCCTAAAACAAGATGAATGTTCAATAAACTTTGGTTCAATAAATCGACGGATAGGTGGGTAGAGGAAGGAACCGGAAAATCATCAAAAATCAAGGCAGCAGTTGTCACTGAGCTCACTGATTGGCCCTTAACTTTGACACCTCTACTTACATATGTCTGCTTCCCTTGTCTATTTCTGCACGAGTATGTACACTTGCTCTACAATAGTGCCCTTCTAGGGTGACAAACTCCGCAGTTTGCCTGGAACTCACAAATATTAGAATACAGACCTTCCTTCTAGTGTGTTAATTTGTGCTTTATCACATGAATGTCTTCTAAGGAATTTCTCCCTCACTAAAATCAAACACAATGTCATGAAATTACCCATGTTAAAACCAGGGAAGTGTTAAAAACAGAGAAGTCTCAGGCAAACCAGAAGGAATTGGTCACCCTACCATTTCAGCAGAGTATGCCTTAAAAATCAGCTTCATAAATCCAGCCAGACACTGTGAATTAATGCATTGAGTCCCTCCAAGCTCCAATGTTGTGAAGTTTGTAGAACTTGACTGCATCTCCCCAAATTGTGATTCGTTTCCTTTATACCATGTGTTCATTCCTAGTCCAATCAACCTTGACTGAGCTACAGTGAAAGGGGTAGACAGGTACATAACTCATCCGTACGCCTAAGTACCAAGTTCCCTAAGAAAGGCTGTTGAAGCAATGTTTGTAGTTCACAGATATGACGTAGCATGTCAGAGATTCCCAGAACAAGCTGTCTGTCTAGGATTAGAAGAGTAAAGAAATGAAGAGAATAGTGGAAGTGATCTATATGTCTGTCCTTACTCCTGTCCCATACTGTCTTGACTACTCTCACTTTGTAGAAGGTTTTGAAATTGTGTCATATGAGTCCTCCAACTTTGTTCTCCTTTCAAGATTATTTTGGCTATGCTGGGTTCCTTGAGTTTTCATGGAATTTTGGGATCTGGTCATCAGCTCCTACAAAGAAGACAAAGAAGCCAGCTGGGATTCTGATAGAAATTGTGTTGAATCTCTAAATAAGTTTGAAGAGTATTGACATCGTTTTTAAAAATATTTTAACATTTATTCATTTTTGAGAGAGAGAGAGAGAGAGAGAGACAGAGGTGAGTGGGGGAGGGGAAGACACACACACACACACACACACACACACACACACACACACACACACAGAATCCGAGACAGGCTTCAGGCTCCAAGCTGTGAACACTGAGCCCAGAACAGAGTCCGATGTGTGGCTTGAAGTCACAAACCGTTAGATCATGACCTGAGTCAAAGTCAGATGCTTAACCAGCTGAGCCACGCAGAGTGAGTACTAACATCTTAACAATTTTAATTGTTTCAGTGATCCCATGAACATGGGATCTTTCTATTTTTTAAGGTCTTCTTTAACTTCTTTTTGCAGTGTTTTATAGTTTTAAGTGTACATATCTTGAACTTCTTTGGTTAAATTTATTCCTAAGTCTTTTAATTTTTGGATGTTATTGTATCTTAATTTCATTTTGGGCTATTCATTTACTATTTAGAAACACAACTGACTTTTGTACATTCATCTTGTCTTCTGTAACTTTTATGCTTGTTTCTTAGCTCTAATACATTTTTTTGGTACTTTAGCATTTTCTATGTGTAAGACCATGTTATATATAAATAGAGATAGTTTTATTTATTCCTTTCTAATCTGGATGCCTTTTATTATTGTTTTGTTTGTTTGGTTTTTACCTAATTGCCCTGTCTAGAACCTCCAGTTTGTTCACATAGAAGTAGTAAGAGTAGGTATCATTGTCATGTTCCTGATTGTAGGAGAAAATATTTCAATCTTTTATTATTAAATGTGATATTAGCAATTGGTTATTCATAAATGCCCTTCAGCAGTTGAGGAAGTTCTCCTTTAATCCTACTTTGTTGTTTTATCATGAAAATGTGTTGGTTTTTGTCAAGTGCTTCTTTCTGCATCTGGTGAGATGGTCACGTGGTTATTTTTTAATTCTGTGTTATTGATATGATGTATCACATTAATTTTGGGGTGTCAAACCAACCTTATGTTCCTGGAATAAACCGCACTTCGTGATGATGGATAATACTTTATATATATTGTTGGATTCATTTTGCATATTTAATTTTTGCATCTATAGTTATAAAGGAGATTGACTTGCAGTTTTCTTTTCTTGTGATATCCTCTACTTCTACTATTTTGCTAGGGCCAGAACTTACTCCTTATCCAGAGTAGAAAAGGAGATAAGAGTTACATACAAGGATTTGGGGAACTGAGTAGTACTATTCACTTGAGATGTTACAAGATTTGATTCACCTGTCTCTCTTCCCCCACCCCCATCCCCAGCCAGTGGCCGGCCTGCATCAAGCAAGGGAGAGGGTCCCCTGCCCCAGGGATGCTTCTTACTCTCCTAGGAAAGTCTGCACAAGTGGACTATTAGTGTGTATGGAGCATCAGTAAGTTTGGTATTCTAAATCATGAAGCAACTGCCTCAAAACATCATGACCTCGAACAAACCCTTGTGAAGACTGGAGCTACAGAAGTCACACAGGTCGTGTTTGCCAGACTGCCTTCTCCAATAGAAGTCTAATGCCCAATACCTTCAAATACCCATCCTTCTTATTAGTCTAGTCTACATGTATCTTCTCTGTTTTTCTACCAACTGTTTGCAGAGGTGGCCTGGTAAGGAGTGAGAGAGGCTATTTTCCCAGAGCAGCTGTGGCTTGAGGACCCTGAGCTGCACTTCTCTTCTGTATACTCAGTATGAAGTCCTTTGGAGCCACATTTCATGGCAAACAATAGGTCAGCCACAGTATGGACTGAGAAGGCTCATGGGCTAACCCAGGACAACCATCGGTAATGCAACCAAGGCACACCTCTGAGGACCACACTCTTGCCTAACCCACGAGAACCCTTATTTCATAGATCCTAGAGAAGACTCATTGCCTGCGTAGGTCTGGCAGCACTTTCCCACCTGTGGGAGGGGGCAGCCTCCACCCGAGTTCATGCACTGTCTCCTCCCAGATGGGGTCTGATTGTTCTGGGAAAGCACCACCACCAGGGCTCCTGCTGGAGCAAGTCCCACTCAGGAGAACTCAACTGATTTCTTGGCCACTGGAGATTTCTGGGCTGCATAAATCAGATGACAGCTTTGGCCACCTTGAAGGAAGGTGGGATATATCCTTTAGAGCTAGTGAAGCATCTCTTTCAAACAGAGAAAAGGATTTCCTTTTTTTAAAAAAATTTTTAATGTTTTATTTATTTCTGAGAGAGAGAGAGACAGCGTGAGCAGGGGAGGGTCAGAGAGAGAGGGAGATACAGAATCTGAAACAGGCTCCAAGCTCTGAACTGGCTGTCAGCACAGAGCCCAATGCAGGGCTTGAACCCATGAGCTGTGAGATCATGACCTGAGCCGAAGTCGGACACTCAATCGACTGAGCCACCCAGGCGCCCCTCCATTTTTGGCCAGTCTTCATGAAACATTTTTTCTTTCATGTCCTCTCACAGGAGCACATTTTCCAGGATTGCTTCCATTTCACTCAAATTTCCCTAGAGTCTGCATGACTCTGGGATTCCTTCCACATGGGCTGCATGGACTCTAAGCCATCTCAGAGCAAACAAGTCTTCCCACATGCTCTTGGTCACTCTTAATGAGCCCTGGGCAAGGATGGAAGCCACTAGAGTTTTTCACCCACTTACTGCTGGCACTATATCCCAAGCATGTCCTAAGACTTCTGCAGCACTTGCTTGGGCAGCACAGACACTAAAATTGGAATGATACTGAGATTACAATGGCCCCTGAGCAAAGATGACGTGCAAACTCATGAAGCATTCTGCATTTTGTGCAGTACCCCAGTGAACTGCCACCCTTTGTGGATTAGCACAAAAATGGGAGTTTTGGAAAGGTTGCTTAGGAGATCTGCTCCAAAGTGAATTAAGCATTTCCACTAGCAGATGCAGACCCAGCACATCTGCCAGCTTCTCCTGGCCTTCACTGAATCTTCTGTCTTTGGAGGTGAGAGCTCACCTCAAGGGCCCCCCTGCCATCTCCATGGCCACTCATCATGTTACTATTATTAAGTTAACTAGGTAATCCTGATAGCTGCATCTGAAAGCTTGTTCTAATTGGTAAATAAATAAATAAATAAATAAATAAAAGACCTCTGCAGACTGTTCTTAATTTAAGGCAAGGACCTCAGAGAGGTCAAAGATCATAAGTGCCGCTAGAATTGCTGAGGCTAGAGGGCAGTAATAGAAACAACGGAGACACAGTGCCTGTCTTCTGAAGTCAAGCAGACAAACAGCGTGTCTCCTGTATGGAGCGTTTAATCAGTCATACTCAGGGACTTCACCTATAGGTTTTCAACTACAGGCAGCGACAAGCCCTCTTCCTTTTACTGAACTGTGGTGTAAATGGAGAGTCCCTGATTTAGAATTCTATCTTGAAACACTCTCCTTGTTCTTGCCTAGCTACCCTGAGCAACTCAAACAAGGAAGCATTCTCACAACACGGGCTGAGGTAAGCCAAGCTCATTAATTACTAATTAGAATTTAAGGGAAACCTGGAGTGAAACTGAAACAGGCAATTAACTTCCAGCCTCTTGTCATTCACCTGGAACACCCTCAGGAATGAATACCTGTGTGGTTCCTCAGTGCGAATCAAAAGTGCCTTTGGTTCCCAATCAGTGACATGAGGTGTGACGTGTGGGCACTCACGTGGCATCTGGTGCACCCCTGCAGGAGCAGAGGGGGGATTCTGGCTGGGGAGCCAGCATCCCCTCCCCCTAGCCTGTCCTCTCCTGGAGCTTGCTGTTCCTGAGGTGGCTGCAGAACTACCCACCTCGTAGCTTAAAACCTCCCAGGGGGATGCCCTTCACTTCTGTTCCTCATGAACCCAACTGCCCTCAACTATTTACCACCCACCACGCAAGCAGTGTTTATAAAACCCAGGTGGCATTCTCGCAGCTGCAGCCAGCTGCTCACATTAGAGTCAGGCATCATGTACCCACCTAGCACAAGGCCTGGTGCACAGTGGATGATTACAAATATTTATTGAGTGAATGAGCCATGAAAAACATTTGAGAAGTATGGCCTGGTTTCCTTCTTCTCCCGGTTCAACTTATGGCTGCTTTCTTTCACCCAAAGTCAGGACGTGTTCAGATATTATAAGCCAATCTTCATATTAGCTTAGAAAAACAGGAAGAAATTGGTTGCCAGTCAAAAGAGGGAGATAGTTTCCTTTTATGAGAACAATGTGCTTGTTTGAAATAAATAGGTGATAAGCTGCTTGGAGTAAGGGATAAGATTCCAAGGAGTGTGTCCAAATAGTAAAAGGCCACAGATGGGTCCTCTAATTCAGGGGACCAGCTGCTAACTGTAGGCCATTAGTTTCCTTGAGCTCCTGATGCACTTGGCCATGTGCATCTGGGTGAGGTGGCTGAGGTGCAATGCCACAGAGGAGAGACATTTCAAGTTCAAGGAGATGTCTAGGAGTAACAGTGAGAAGTCAGCAAGGTGCATGCATGCGTGCGTGCGTGCGTGTGTGTGTGTGTGTTTTGGATGAGTACAGGAAGTGAAAAGATCCCACAGAAACAACAGGGTAAAGGAGAGGCTCTGGAGAAGAGAAGTATCAAGTGATGATGAAGCTGTTTGTTGTGGCATGAGGGAGATACTCTCCTATGTAATCCTGGGGAAAATCTGCATTGCTCAGTAATGCTCTGGCTGTAGTGAGCTTGTGGGAAAGAATCTTAAAGAGGTATTGGGTTCTAAGCCCAATTTGCTCAAGGCAGAAGAGAGTCCATGGGCATGGATGCAGGGCAGAGGAGGTCAACTGACATCCAGGCTATGTCCCCCATCCTATTCCCAATAAAGACTAAATATGTCAAGTGGATGGTTTTAAAATTGTGTTGTTGTTGTTGTTTTTATAATTGTGTGATTTTATTTTTCTTGGTATTTAAAATTTTTTTAATGTTTCTTTTTGAGAGACAGAGAGAGGCTGGAGGAGTAGAGTGAGGGAAACACAGGATCTGAAGAAGGCTCTGCACTGACAGCAGAGCCCGAGGTGGGGCTTGAACTCATGAACCGTGAGATCATGACCTGAGCCAAAGTCGGGCACTGAAAACTGACTGAGCCACCCAGATGTCCTTAAAATTGTGCTTTAATTCTGGTCTCTTTTCCCACCACTGTAAACTTCCTTAAATTTCTGACCTTCTGGCAACACGGATTCTATAGAAACATAGGAAAGGACAGCGGTCAGCACCCACGGTTGAGGAGTCTACAGCCCACTCAAGGAAAAAAGGCCCATCTCAGGCTGACTTCGAACTACCTCAGGAAAATAGTTCATTTTCATCTTCTACTTGTAGTTGGTGAAGCTACTATCTATGTTCCTACCCTCTAGTTCATCAACCATTACAGCACTTGGTCCCTCACCATTGTTAACCACACCTTCCTGCTCCCTGATATCTCTCTTAAGGGTGAGAGAGGTCTGTCTGAACCTCACTGACATTAGCATCTTTGACCTGAGAGAGGTTACTTCCTTGTAACCCATTTAGTTCAAACATACAAAAAAGGGTATATGATAACATCCCCACACCTACTCTTTTGAAATCATGGTAGACTGTTCACATTATTGAGTTTAAAGTTAAAATATTAGGATAATTCTAGCTCCACACTCTAAGTTAAAATAATGAAATACCTCTTTCAACAGTAAATTCTAATACTTGTTTCCAAGGAAATGGTATCTTGTAGGCATTTGCACATCCTTTATCCCAAAGGTGACAAGAACGTTTTCTAATACAAACACATGTACAAATTTAACATATAATGTTATATTTGGGGGCCATAGCTAAGACAGAGCCTCTGGTGCCTTTTATCAGTAAAATTAAGGAATTAGACTATGTCATATGGAAAGTTCTTTCTAGCACTAACAGAGATCTTAACACATTTGGCCTATTTCCTTGCCATGCCCTAAGTTGTACATAATATTTTCTAGTTAGAATAGAGACTTGTGCATGCTTGATTCTTTTGCATATTGAAGGCAAATAAGTTATTGAAAGGAAAAAAAGGAGTATTTACAAGCACCTATGAAATACCAGATCTATTTCCCATATTCCAGTGCCTGATGTTATTACTGCAAAGTAGGTATTATTACCATCATTGCAGCTTTGTCAATAATCAGGATTTTATTTCGTACTAATTTATAACCAAATTCAGTGACAGGATATTATTTTGGTTATGAAACCTATATAACTTCATGCTTTTCCTAATGTACAATAACTCTCAAATTAAACATGCATACTTAAGGCTTAAATTTACAAAGAGTATTTCTCTAATTTCCTGACAAGTTATATAACCTTATTCAATTAAAAAACTCATTTCCATCTGTAACTGATGCTGTTAACATTCGTATACCCCAGAAAACGGCAGGCAGTTTTAACAATGGCAGTTGGTATTTACCACACCATTGTGATATTTACAGGCACTGTGCTAGGTAATTCATAGATATTTTATTTCATTTATTTATTTTAAGTTTATTTATTTTGAGAGAAAGTGCAAGCAGGGGAGGGGCAGTGGCAGGGGGGTGGGGGTGGGGAGGAGAGTGAATCTGTCAGCACAGAGCCTCATATGAGGCTTGAACTCCTGAACTGTGAGATCATGATCTGAGTCGAAAGCAAGAGTTGGACGCTTAACCCACTGAGCCACCCAGGCAACACCATAGATATTTTATTTAATGCTAACAAACCTTGCAAGATAGGTAGTATCCCTGTTTTATTAATGGAGACAACTGAAGCTAATAGGAATTAAGTAACAAGTAGAAAATGACTGTACCAGGATTCAGTTCCAGTCCTGATTAATGCCAGTCTATGTTCCACAGCATTTCAAATATTTTAATTTTTTAGAAATCATCATCTTTTGCTACCATATAATAATAGTGATATTCCAAGAATTCTGCTCATGTTAACAACCACAAAGGGCTAGGAGCAAAGTAAATGAATATATACTCAGCCATAACCACACAGGGCAGCCAATGTACAAACCTGCATGAAGTACCCAAGGATCACTTGGGCCATATTCACACAGACAAGCAGCATGGGAAAACATGGAACAAAAGGGTTTCCAGTTTCCCACACTTGGCGTCTATACAAATGGCATGTGAATAAGCAACATGCTGACTCCCCTTTATAAATAAGCCTTTCCTAAGCTGATGGGGCTTCTTGTCTGTCCCTGACTTCTTTGAATCTGTTATTGCCTCCTACTGCGACCTGCTCAATAGTTCAACTTTGGCAACATCACCTACTTTAACCACTCTATTTGGTTATTTTATTATGTTACTACATTATGTTTTTCCTTCAAAAAAAAAAATGAGTGGGATAGTAAAAGTTTTTACACATATAAGCAAAAGTCCTGATTATAATTCAGCTCAGCCAACAACAGAAATCACAATCACATAATTGACTGGGTGGCCATCCATAAGAAAAACAGTAAAAATGAAGAACAAGCAGAAAGCACTGGAAACATATCACTAATTATTGACTACAGAAGGTAGGCTGGAATGATTTAAAAGTATGTTTTTGTTCTCTGGTAATAACACTCCTATAGACCATGTAAGTCAACTGTTCAACTCACAAGTTTTAGGAAGCACTAGATGCTTTTGTGTGTGTGTGTGTGTGTGTGTGTGTGTGTGTGTGTGTTGCAGGGGGCAGCTAGGGCTTTATGGTACGAATTGAAGTAAAGCAAAAAGGAAATATAACCAAACTTTCCTGTGCCATGGATTCTAAAATGATTTTGAAAAATGAAGTTTTTTTAATGTGTATTTATTTTGAGAGAGAGAGACAGTGTGAGCAGGTGGGGGGCAGAGAGAGAGGGAGACATAGAATCTGAAGCAGGCTCCAGGCTCTGAGCTGTCATTACAGAGCCCGATGTGGAGCCCGAATCCATGAACCACAAGATCATGGCCTGAGCCGGTCAGATGCTCAACTGACTGAGCTACCCAGACACTGCTCCTCTCTACATTTATAATGGGTTTTAGTTCAACTGTTTACTGCAGATATCCATGAACAAAAAAGTATAAAAAATGTAACCAGGATGTTTTGATCAAAATCTTGGCAATTCCTCAGAACATTACCCCAGTGTATTATCATTATCTATTGAAGTATAGTTAACACAATGCTACATTAGTTTCTGGCATACAACATAATGATTCAACAGCTCTATACGTTATGCTATGCTCGTAAGTTTAGCTACTGCCTGTCACCTTACAACATTATTACAATACCATTTACTATGTTCCCTATGCTGTATCTTTCATCTCTGTGACTTACTCATTCCCTAACTGGAAGCCTGTACCTCCCACTCCCCTTCACCCGTTTTGCCCATACCCTACCTCTCCCCCCTCCGGCAACCACCAAACAGTTTGTTCTCTGTGTTTATGGGTCTCTTTTTGCTTTGTTTTTTAGGCCCACATATACGAAAAATCACATGGTATTTCTCAGTCTTATTTCACTTAGCATAATAACCTCTAGGACCATCATGTTGCTGCAGATGACAAGATCAAGATCTCATTCTTTTTTTATGGCTGAATAATGTTCCATTATATCTCTATATTTCTATATACCACATCTTTATCCATTCATCTATCAAAGGGACACTTAATATTCCTTCCATGTCTTGGCTATTGTAAATAATGCTGCAATAAACATAGGGACGCTTATATCTTTTCAAATTAGTGTTGTCATGTTCTTTGGATACATTCACAGTACTGGAATTACTGGATCATATGGTAACTCTATTCTTAGTTTTGTGAGGAGACATCATACTGTTTTCCATAGTGGCGGTACCAGTTTACATACCCAAGAGTGCATGAGGGTTCCTTTTTCTCCACATCCTTGTCAATACTTGGTATTTTCTGTCTTTTTGATATTAGCCATTCTGACAGGTGTAAGGTGATATCTCCTTGTGGTTTTGACTTGCATTTCTCTGATGATGTGATGTTGATCATCTTTCCATGTATCTGTTGGCTACCTATAGGTCTTCTTTTGAAAAATGTCTATTCAGTTCTTCCCATTTTGATCAGATTATTTGGTTTTCTAGTGTTGAGTTGCAGAAGTTATTCATATATTTTGGATATCAACCTCTTAACATCATTTGCAAATCTTCTCCACTCAGTAGGTTGCCTTTACTTTGTTGATTCTCCAATATATTAATGGATCACCATAGGAGATTTTAAGAAGGTATGACTTCAAGGTTGCTTTGTGTCCCCAGAAACAGGGTTTTGGGTAAGGGGATTAAAAGACACTGTATTTGCTGTAAAATGCCCAACTTTAAGCCCTAACAATTACTGGAAGAGAATATTGGTTATAGTTCCCATATCTGGAAGCCTAAGAAATTCTGAGTTCTCAAGACTACACATGGGGTTAGAACAGAGAAACTCCTTTTGTAGACCTGAGCAGGAACATAACTATGGCAGTGTCCCTTGATAACAGCTGTGCACTCCCACTCCAATTACATGTGAATCAAAGCAAGGGGTGTCCCTTGATAATATTCAGTGTCCTTTCACCTTCAGATAGTAAGAGTTCCTTGGTTTCAATGGCACAAGTAGTTACATGTCTCATACTGATTTACGTGCTGAATTATTACTGTATCAACTGGTACTGAGTGTTATAAGAAGCAATTCAGTCTAAAAAGTAAATACTTGCCCTACAGTTCATGTAACTATTACTGAGCCTCCTGGTCCAGGTGTCCACTCAAAGTTTTAATCTCCACCTCACCCCATCACAGGAGAAATTTGGCAATGTCTTAAGACATTTTTGGTTGTTACACTGGGGGTGGGGGAAGTGTCATTAGCCCATAGTTGCTACTTGCCATTAGAGGCAATCTAGTCAGCATGGAATGCATAGGAGAGTCCCAGATGTCAAATAGTGTGAGTCGGAGAAATGTTGGGTCATAGGAAGTAGAGATACTGGGATACTAGTGGGGTAGAAAGAAATCATGCCAGACAGTGAATATGGTCTTTATCCTGGTAAAGTGTATAATCTGAGAAGATGTACCACTTTATATATGCAAATAGTCCACACAATATTTATATTTAAATACTTTATTTTCATTTCACAAAAAAGAAAAAGCAACAGTGTTTGCAATTACACATGCCTTTCAGTCAGTGCTGGTCATATGCAAAACAAGTTATCAGAAGTATAAAGAAAAATAAGCCTTTATCCCTTTACAAGTGACACAACACAATTTGCATATATATATATTATATTATACATACTGTTTTCAAAAATTTCCACAAAAGACAGGTTATGATACAAATTTAGAATTCCACCCACAAGCTCAGATTCAAAGAAGTGAAGATTCGTATAGGTGTTTAAATACAAAAACGTAATACTTTTACAAGTTTCCAAATAATTACTTTTGAAAGTGTTTGAAAGAAACTCCTACTCTTCATAGCAATGTGGAACACTTGGTTTTAATCAAGACGGCTAGGAGACTAAGTTTTGTCTCAGTGTGAGTTTGCTCATTAATGCAAATGCTCCAATTATGCTGTAATTCTCATTTTAGAGATATATATATATGCACATACATATATACACAAGTGCATTATTATACTGATGGTTTATACAGTGCAACTTCTGGAGCATTTCACTCAGCTAAGCCCATGACCTTACTTCTTTGAAGTGTTTCAAATTAAGAACTGTTCAGAGATATCACTAATGACTACCATGACTAATTTCAAAAAGGTGTCCCTTTCTCTCTTATTTATGATCAAAGTTACATGTATCATGGACAAACTTTTATTTTTTCTACAGCAGCAGGTATAAATAAGCAAAGTACGGGCTAATTTTTGAACACTAGGACCTGAGCGTTTGATACGGTAAATGACATCTCTTTGCAACTGTTCTAGGAGTCCTATCAATTGTCTAAAAAAAATATATATATATAATAAAGCAAAATAATATGGCAAATCTTCAGCATTATATTCATTATAAACTGCAGAACAAACAAAGATTGCTCAGAAGCTTGAAGGAAAAAAGCAAGGAAGAAAGAAAGGGAGGCAGAGAGGGACTGAAGGATTTTACACATGCATTTTCTTTGATACAGACAAATGTGGAGTCCCTAACATGTACCATGTGATGGCTGAACAGTCAATATGATTCAAGAATGCTGAAAGCGAACACACAAGTCTGGATGTATGAAATGCATGCAAAAACACAGAGCTGATGAGGCAACACTGGCTTACGTGTTTAAGTGTACTTGAGCATAACATCTAATATTGCAGGCACTGAAGAAGAGAAAAAGGACAAGAATGGTCTGGTTAACAGAGAATGGAGGGGGGAGATGCAGCCACACAGACGAGCTCTGGGTAGGAAAGGACCAACTTGCCCCACCGTACGTAGATGGATGATGAAAGACAGAAGGGCTTTCCTCCCCAATTCTTAAGGGAATGATTTTTAGGCCTGTGTTGTTAGTCACTAGAACCATGGCAATAACTCAAAAGGTTCATTCCAAAAATCAAAACAATGTCTATTGGCTACACAAGAATATGCTATCTACAGAACTGGCAAGAGACTTTTGTAGATAAATCAGAATGCCAGGCTCCAAGAAGCAGCTAGTTTCAAGGGTCTTCAAACAAGTTCTACGCAGCACTTTTACTGGCTTACGAGTTCCTCAAAGATTAATCAGCAATGAACTTTAAACATACTTTTTACTTAGTATGATCCTCTTGCCTTTCTGGAATTTCCCAAGCACGGGTCCCTTCTCATCCTTTCCTTCAGTTTGAATCAACATAAGAAATGCTGAATCTGATCAGCTTTTACAACTTAACCATATCCAAGTGCCATCTCCCATCTTACTTGTTATCCCCTTGTTGCCATTAGTTACACCACCACAAGGCCTCTCAGGTCAGAGGGCAGGGATCTGGAGGGACTTTATTTGTGTTAGATCCATGCACAGCCCTGCAAGGGACTAAGTATTAATGAAAAATGATGGGGAAAAAAAAAGAAAGAGGCAGATTAGATATGTGCATATATATATATATATATATACACACACACATATACATATATATATATTTTATACTTTTAAAGGCCTATTTCCTACAGACCAAAACAAAATAACCACAGAACAACTATACTAGGCACTGATAAATGAGGAAACGTGGGGAAGGAAGAAGTGAACTGTCAGTTTATGAAACTCAATTTCCTTTAGGTCCCTACAAAGATAGCCATGCAAAAAACTAAACACAAAATTAAAGAAAACACATTCATATGTATTAAGAATATTCCCCTGCCCAAAATAGAAATCCCGCCAAAAAAAAAAAAAAAAAGCCAAGTAATAAACAATGCACAACTATTCTACTCACTATTGCCAACACAGGCAATAAGGGAAAGGGGAAAAGGGGAGATTTGTCATACACTGATCCTCGATTTTCATTCGGTACCTATACCTATATCCATGCTAAGACTAGGTATAAAATCAATTAATATGAAAACATTTATATACAATTTTTAAAAGTTCGTACCCTGTCCTTATCCCTTCCCCACTACCCACCCAAATTATCTCTCCCCCTAAAAAAAAAACCACCCCAAATTATAAAATTATTGCCAATGCAGGCAGCGAGGGTAGGGAAGCAGAGGAGATGTATCATACGTATGGACCTCCATGTTTCATTATGTACTTACAAGTCCCAGCAAAGGACTGAGTACTAAGTGAAATAACACACAAAATGTAGCAAACATTTATCTACATTAAAAAAATTTTTACACAAATCCCCGCACACACAAACACACACACACACAAACACACACACTCAGACTTCCTCAGCCCCCCACCCCTCCAAAAAAAGAAACTAAACATCTATTCTTCTAACACTGCCAGCCAGGCAGTGAGGGAAGGGGAGTAGGGGAGATTGTTCATAGAATCAATCGCAACTTTCATTAAGTACCTAAATAGTCATGCAAAGGACTAGATTCAAAATGAAGTGAACATCAAAAAGAGGCAGAAACGTTTATATACATTAAAAAAAAAATCACTGTCTTACTGAATAAGCCCATTCCCTGTTAAGAACCTCTAAAACAAAAAAACAAAAACCAAGTCCTAATGTGCTCTGATGCAATTGTGCACAGGCTATCAGGGAAGGGAGAAAAGGTTTATCATATCTCCAGATCCGGGCCTCTGCACTACATTGGTCATCTACAAACCCAAACAAAAAAACTGGTTGAAGTAAAAAAGCAAGAAACAAAAACAAGCAAACAAAAAACATGCAGCATTTATATACATTTTAAAAAATGTAAACCCAGAAATCCCCCAACACCCTGACAAAAAAAACCATCTAGACAACTATGCCACTAGTCATTGCCCAGACACGCAATAAGGGAAGGAGACAAGAGAGGAGATTTTTTTTTTTTTTCATAGAATGAACCTTAATTTTCATCATGTACCTAAATATCCATGGAAAGATCTAGGTACAAAATGAAGTAACAGAAAGAAGGAACAAAAACATTCATATACATTTAAAAGAGTACATATCCCCACCCTCTCAGGGGAGGGAGTGGTAGAGTAAAAAATTAATCTAGAACTACTCTAAAACTATTGCCCACAGAGGCAATAAGGAAAGGGGACAAGAGGAGATTTTCATACATCCGGACCTCCACGTCTCATTAGGTACCCACACGTCCAAGTAAGGGACGGGGTACAAAATGGAATAACACAATATAGTAACAAACACTGTATATACAGTTTTCAAAAGTATATATCTTGCCCTTTGTCCCTTCCCACCCACCAAAACTTCAAAAAAACCCAAACTACTTTAGAACTATCGCTTACATAGATAAAAAGGGAAAGGAAGAAGAGGAGATTGCTACCCATCTACAATTCCATGGTTCATTAAGAACCTACATGTCCAAGTGAAGGACTGGGTACCCAGTGAAATACTGTAATAAGGCAGTAAAAACATGTATATATATTTTAAAGTATTTACCCCCGAGCCCACAAAAGAATCCCTGAAACTAACTACTCTACTAGCCATTGCCCACGTGGGCAATAAGGGGAGGGGACGAGAGGAGACTGTTATATATCCGGACCTCCATGGCTCACTGGGTACCTTCCAGTCTTGGTACCCAATGAAGTAATACAACTTGGTAGTAAAAACAGGTATATACAGCACGTACACATCCCTGTCCCCAACCCCACCCTACCCCCAAACCCCACTTCAACAAGTATTCTACCAGCTATTGCCCACATGGACACTAAGGGGAGGGGAGGAGAGAAGACTGTCATACATCCGGACTTCCAAGTCTCATTAGGTACTTTAACGTCCTCTGAGAAGGATGAGAAGGACACAGTATGAAATGAATTAAGTAATACAAAGTAGTAGGAAATTTATTTATATACATTAAGTACATACCCTACTTCCTGCCCCACAAAACCCAAAGTATTAGCTACTGCCCAAGGAGGCGATGAGGAAAAGGGAAAAGAGAAAATCTGTCATACTCTGAACTTCAATTTTCATTAAGTACATATGCATACATGCAAAGGGATATATAAAAATGAAATGTAAAAAAGTAGCATAACATATATATATATACATATATATACACACACCTGAAAGAATGATCTATAAGCCCGAGCCCCCAAGACTAGATCAAGGCAAGAGCACCCACAGCTACTCTATTAGTTACTGTCCATGCAGGCAGTTCGGAGAGGGGTGAGTGGGACAAGTGACCTACTTCTGGACCTCCATAGTTCATTAGATAGCTACATTTCCATGAGAAAGATGAAGGAAATGCAAAATGAAATGACACCCACAAGATAGCAGCAAAAACATTTTTAAAAAGAACATACTCTGCCCTCCCCTCAATATCACCATCAACTTCCAAAAAAGAAATACCAAATAAGTACTCTGTATCTGTTGCCCACATAGGCAATTATGGGCAGGGCGGAAGAGATTTTTCATTGGACAGTATTTTGCCTTTTATCAGAATAAGTATACAAAATTAAAGAAAATAAAAACATATCAAAACCACATATACACATTTAAAAAAAGTATATACCCCCAAAAAGCCACTCAAAGAAATTAATCAACTATTTTATTAGCTATTGCACATGCAGGCAATAAGGAAAGCAAGAAGAGGAAATTTAACATACTTTTGGACTGCTACTTTTCATTTAGTATTTACTTACCAATGCAGAGAATGAAGCACAAAATAAAAGAATGCAAAAAACCACAAAACTCAAAAAACAAAGCAGTACAAATGGGAGTGTCAGAGGAGGCAGTGAAGAAGCCCTTTATAAAAGAGTTAATTACAATAACAACAAAATGACAAAGGCAAAGGAGAGAAAAAGCTACATCATATCTATGAAATTCGGATCTCGTTTTGCAGACTCAGGCGCTGCAGTTCTTGGTGATGGTATGTGTCCTGAGCTGCACAATCTCATGAAACGAATGGGGGTTACATGAATATTCAGAAGTCCAGCTGCAGATTATGGGTCCAGGTGCTTTAGTTTGCCTAGACTCTTCAAACACAACTAACTCAGTGAGAGGCTACCAATAACTCAACAAACTCAGCACTTAGTTTTCATTTCTTACTTTGCTATACTCAGAAGGGACTCTGCTCTGTACCCAGTGAGACCGACGCAGCGCAATATCCTCTACATACCCAGAACTCTGCTGACAGCTTTTGTTCAATGAAATGAAAACATGAATATCAAGGAGTATTAACATTTAAGCAGAGCCTGTGCTGGTAAGAAAGTTCACAAACAACAGCAATGCAATTTCACTTAAAGGGATTTATGTGAAACAAGAAAATGGAGGAAGGCATGAGCGTGGGGTGGAGGCTGACACTACCTGTAGTTTAATGAATCCAATCTCTTGCTATTAATGGAACAAACTAGACTCCTTGGATTTCTACTTCCTGATCTCCAAAGCATAAGTTTTTCTTCTACAATTTCAGATTTCCTAATAACGTGGTATGATGTGCCTCTTCTATTACATTCACATAGATCGTCTCTCTGCAATGAACGTAATTCTTGAAAACCAGCACTTAGCTGTCAAGGATCTGTGTGCTTACATAAACAAGCCTGCCGTGACTGCTGTGCTCCCGTCTGTTTGAACTCTCTGAGATTCAGGGGTGAAGATAAGGTTTGGGGTGATACAGCTTCAAAACCTACAGTTATACCTAGTATGTAACATGTTCTACTGGTTACTTAACCTTATATTCTTGACTTAGAGTTAGTTTTTCAAAGTGCCATACAGATGGGTTAGCTTCACATTAAAAATTATGGAATTCTCTGGGCAAACATGAGGGGAGGGCTGTTACAGCTACATATAACTGAGGTGAGGCCTATAAATAACACTACGACCAGCGGTTCCAGCATCATGGGGATGAACAGCTTTGGAGAACAAAGATAGCAATGGATTACAAGTTACCTCTTTTTTAGCCCATGTTTTGATAGGGATTTACTTAAACATCACCTTCTCCCTATATAATACACACACATACACACACACACACACACACATACACTCAGAAAAAATGATATAATTCGGGACAAGATTTGCCATATGTAGAGTTAACATTCACTACAGTAGCCATGTAAAGATGGGCAGGTAAAACTGAAAAGTCTTAACTGCTTTTGAGAAGTAGCAAAATTTAAACTCTGTATCAAAGTGGAATTTAGTAATATAACATATGGTAAAAAACCAGCAACCAAAAAACCCCTCAAAAGTTTGTATTTTTCCCCACTCTAAAAATGTAAAAACACATTAACTTCCAATATCAACTAAACTATCATTCATTTGTTGAAGCAAAAGACAAATAAAAACCTACAATCACCACAGTTTCAACAAGACATCTTTAGAGGATTCTGTGATTCTCAGGACATATTATTTTGTATTCTAGACCAGAGATAAATGTTTAGAAAAGACTAAATTGGGAGAAAACACACTAGGATTAAAGAAAGCTATCTTTTAGCTTGCCAGCATTTTTAATTTTGTTATATAAAAATATTTCATAAAGTAAAATATAATTTTATACACAATCCCACATATTTTCACTTTATATCTGCTAAAATAAAAAAGGTGACCTTTTCCATTGATTCTGTGGTGTGTTTTAAGTGCTTGCAAATAAGTATCTACCCTTTTTATGTACATAGAAGATGTTTTCAAACAAAATACAAAGTACTCAAAAATTATTAGGAAGAAAGCCTTTCCCTTAAGAATCAAAGAAACTCAACAATCTAAGTATTAAGTCTGCATAGCTCAAAAAATTCAAGTACAGTATTTCTCCTTTACAAGGAGTGAAAACGCCATACAGCTTTGGACATCTTCCCTTTTCTTTCTTTCTTTCCTTGGCCATTCCTTTTAGTTAGTTTGGCCATGATAAAGATAAAACAAAATAAAACCACTGATTTTTCAACTAAAAAAAAGTACTGATTTTGTCAGCAGAAAAAATTCAAAGCCCACCATATCAGATCTGAATCAAACTACTCCTATTCCACATTCTCTTTATTCCTTTAAGGTATTATGGTGAACTTCAAATAAAAATGCTCAATTTCTCAAAGGCCCTATCTTAAAATATGCTTCTACTATGCTTCTAATATACCCTATCATATAACATCAAAATCTACACGAGTATGATTCACAGGGAAAGTGTCTATGATCAGGTAATGTCAAAGGTAACTTAAACAAATTATTTTTAGTAATAGTGATAAAGTCAGGATAAAAGACACCAGTATGAACAAAAGGCTTTCCATAAATGTAGACATACTTATTTATAACATAAGGTATATCGATGGTGGGGAGTGGTAAAGGTGTACAGATTTGGAGAATATTGGAGTTCATAAATAAAATACTTATACTTAAAGCTAACTCAGTTTGAAACATTTTCCTAAAAGGTGAAAAAATAAGTATTAAATATTTGGAAAATTTAATCTTTTGTCCTTGTTACTTAGCTTTTCAATACAACAAAAATTTAAAAATTCTGTAGCACCTAGCTGTTCTGCAGAAAAAAAATATAAGTTATAGATCTTATTTAAACTTTTTTTCAGAAAATAAAGAGTTAAAGCCTCAAATCAAAGTAGATCTGCACACCTGAGATCAGTTTTTCTAACAGTTGTATGATTCATCGACTTCATTACCATAGTTTTGAAGCCAAGTTTTGTACCACATTCAAGTAACATCTATCAATAAGAAGCAACAAATGGCCAACAAACCAGCAGCCTGCAAAGATGATGGCTCCCACGGTACAGCTTTCCTTGTTTCACTGTGTCAGTATTTTCCGGATACCGAGAAACAGAACAGAAGGCCAAAATAGATTTTTCCTCCCCATTTGTATATCTTCAAAGTAGAAAAATTACTCACTGTTTTTGTAGATGTTGGCGCATGTAGGTGACTATAGTTTTGTAATAAATAACTACACACTGCCCAAAGACAATTCGAAAAAGACAGATGGAAAGTACAGACGGGCCCTGAGCTAACTAGAACTCCTAAGAGTGCAAACAACTCGGCAGCGGTTCTGGCTTCACCTTGGCTTTTTGCAAAAGCAGGGGAGCCCAAGTTAACAAGCCCTCTGAATGGGAGACAAGACGAGGTGCAGGTGTGCATGCTACAGCCACCACGTCAGGGTTTTAAGGTTCTTCTCCATCCATTGGATATTCAACTGAATGACTTCTAACGCCTCCTGGACACAATGGAGCCGAAAGGTTGCCTCTGACTGGTTTTCAAAGAAGGCCTGGACCTGGAAGTTGCATGTAGAAATATTTCAAAGGAAGAACAGTAAATCGGAGGTAACTCTGAATATCCGTTTCAAATAAGCTTTAACTTAGTCGTGTCTATGCTGATGTCTTAAAAGAAGTAGAAACAAAAAGTACTTTAATATTCAAAATATTTACAGCAAGTTCCTGATCAAGTATGGTGAAATCTGAAGTAATGTTACAAATGAATTCCCCTTACTCCCACAAGGATGAGTTTTTCCAATTTAAAATAGAAAAAAAAAAAAAAAAAAAGCCAAGTAATAGTAATGAAGTAGTCTAAAGTTAGAATTCATGTCCACTTTTACCCTTGGAATGAAATTCTTTAAAACAATTTTAGGGGCGCCTGGGTGGCTCAGTCGGTTAAGCCTCTGACTTCAGCTCAGGTCATGATCTCACGGTTCACGGGTTCGAGCCCCGCATCGGGCTCTGTGCTGACAGCTCCGAGCCTGGAGCCTGCTTCAGATTCTGTGTGTGTCTCTCTCTCTGCCCCTCCCCCGCTCAAGTTTTGTCTCTCTCTGTCTCAAAAATAAATAAACGTTAAAAAAAATTAAAAAATAAAACAATTTTATTACCACTTAAAAAGAAACTTCACATATGCTGGTTAATTAAAAAAAATTTTGTTGTGGGGTGCCTGGGTAGCTCAATCAGTTAAGTGCCTGGCTGTTGGTTTCGGCTTAGGTCACGATCTCAAGGTTGGTGAGATCGAGCCCTGCTTTGGGCTAGGTGCCGACAATGTGGAGCCTGCTTGGAATTCTCTCTCTCTCCTCTCTCTGCTCCTCCCCTGCTCGTGCACTCGCTCTCTCTCTCAAAATAAACAAATAAACTTTATTAAAAAAACAATTATTTGTATCAGGAAGAGAAGGGAATATTGTTGAGAATGGAATCAAAATTCTTCCCGATCAGAATTTTTCCTCATTGCTGACTATTCGCCCTTTGGAAGTAATTCAATGCAGAATCACTAGCATTGATCAAGGCAGACAGAGGAGGGACAGGAAATGGCATGAGAAGGCACCATGTGACTTAAACTGAGCAGCCTAAGAGAAAAGAGTTACCCAGTCTCCCTAACGTTTTATACAACCAACCTCAGACAAATGTGCCTTTGTTGAAAACAGATGCGTTGACCCGGCAACAATACTTTGTATGGTATAGGACCCCAGATGAAACCTGAAGAAATACAAGAACAAAAAAAAAAAAAAAAAAAGAGGCAGCTGTTGAGAAGTAAAGTTCCTGAATGCAAAGGAAATACTTTACTATAAAATACACAGGTCAAAGGCAAAGTGGAGTCCTACTCCCAAGGTAATGAAGCTCAGTATATCAGGAGTAATCCTACATATACTATCAGTAGGATAAACAGATGGGCAGAAAAAGGCAGGAGTTAGGGATATCTAGATAAATTATTAATCCAACTAATCTATTATTACTTTAAAAGAAATAAAATGCTCCACGTGCCACTGAGGTGGGTATGAGTTCTTAACTGATTCCCTGGCAATGAATAGGTACTTTTCAAAACACATAACTCAACAGCTATTCTCAAACAGTCTGTGGCCATGTGAAGCTAAGTGGCCTAAGTGTCAAACATGGTTGACCTTAATTAGTACCCAAAAGGAGCACCACCATTAATGGCTCACGATACGGAATTACATTTACCAGGGTGAAAATTTCTGGGTGTGTCAGTTCAACTGTCACTGAAGCATTTTTTTCTCTCACAGCAAATCTTAAATCCTGTGTGTCAACACAACACTGGGAACATTTTCAAGTGCAGAACTGGAGAATACTAAAAATCAGTAGTTATCTGAGGAACTTACTTCTGTACAAGCTTATTCCAGTTCTCTTTGACAAAATCCCATGCCAGCAAATGTCCAGGAAAACGTCGGCCAACTGTTCTAATGATAAATGACAGCTTCTGTGTTCGGATGATATCTCCACTGAGGCTATTTTTCATTAACCTGGAGAGAAAAGCAGATTTAGTTTACAAAATAACTATTTACCATGAAGTGATCATTGAACTTAAAATTAGCATTGGTCTCCTAATGAAGGTTCTGAAGCAGTTCAAAGGAGGTAAGTTTTGGGTCCAAGACTGATCAATAGACTGAAAATTTGTCTTTTTTTTTTTTTTCTTAAATAAAGGGAGAGCTCACCAATGAGATAAGGAATTAAATATATTGTCACATAATAATAAATCATTCTTGATGTAGTAAGCTCATTTACGAAATAAATTCAAGTAGAATTTATTATAACTCTGAAGATTGGCTTTTTTTCTGTTAAAAACCTTATTTGGTATAAGTAGATAGGTATATAACTACTCTTTTTTTTAAGTTTATTTTTTGAGAGAGAGAGAGAGAAAGAGATAGAGAGAGCACAAGTGGGGAAGGGGCAGAAAAAGAGTGAGAGAATCCCAGGTAGGCTCCACACTGTCAGTGCAGAGGCTGATGTGGGGACTCAGACTCGTGAACTGTGAGATCATGACTTGAACCAAAATCAAGAGTTGGATGCTTAATCAACTGAGCCACCCAGGCACCTCAAGGAATATTACGACTCTTAGAAAATTGGGCTGTTTGATGTAAAAAGCAAGATACATTTCAGAATATACTCAATATTAATAGCTAACATTTACTGAAACTTTATGTACAATTTTATGTTCTAAATACTTGACACAACAAGGCTTGAAATTGGTAATCATTACATATCTCCATTTTATAGTTTAAGAAACTGAGGTTATATAAAATTGGCATAGTAACACAGCTGATAAATACTAAAGCCTGGTACTTAAATGAATGCAGTTCTCATTTATCATGCTATAATTTCTGCTTAGAGTGGGAAAACACATACCCCCAAGAGAATACAGAATGATTATTTTTTAAATTTTTTAAAATTTATTTATTTATTTCTGAAAGAGAGAGAGAGAGAGAGAGAGAGAGTGAGCAAGGAGGGGAGGGGCAAAGAGAGAGGAAGGCACAGACTCTGAAGCAGGCTCCAGGCTCTGAGCTATCAGCACAGAACCCGACATGGGGCTCGAACTCACAAACTGTGAGATCATGATCTGAGTCAAAGTTGAATGCTTAACTGACTGAGCAACCGAGGCGCCCCTGAAGAACTATGTTTAATAGGAGGAAAAACCCAAATGTCTCTCAAGATGTGTTGGATTAAATAAATTATGATTACAGCCATACTATGGAATACTTTGTAGCCATAAAAACAAATTAAATAAGCTTTATGAACTGACATGACAAATCTCAAAGACTGTCAAAGAACTAAAAAGACTGTTACAGAGCACTGGGTATAGTATAAACCTATGTTTAAATATATAAATACACAGACCAGGACTGACACTGTTAACAGAGAAGAGAGAATAAGAATGTAAGTGAAGTCCAGATGAGAGATATTTTCACATTTTAGTCCATGTTACAGTATCGATCATATTTTTTACTTGTTTGACTGGTTAAAGAACAGGTTTGGTCCTGTCCTCAGACATCTTGAGGGTTAAAATGTGAAAAATATATATAACAGTTAGGTTCATTTGAATAGGTTCCTGTTTAGTTCTCATTGTTTTTGAATAAAATTTATTATCTTCTATTTAAAAATACATACATACATACATACATATTTTATAGTGGTAATTTATTAGTAAAATACTACTATTTTAGAACAAAATAACTAGTTTATAAACAACTTTTCTCTGTTTGCTTGGGTTAGAGGCCGGCTACTACTTTAAAAAAAATGAGTATTTCCAGTGTATCCTATGGAAAGTGGAACTGGGCAGGTGCTGAGAGCATCTCTGGAACACTATTAGGATTTCTCTGAGCAAAGTTATACAAGAGAAGCAATGAGACCCAAGTGCGTCTCCTTTCTTTCCCGCTGATTACTTTCAAGATACCTTCCTATTTCTCTCCATGTTCTTATACAAGCACATCCTGACACTGACTATTCTTCTCCCAGGAAGGCCTACTTATTGTCCTTCTTTCCCCCGTGTGAAATAGCCATCTCTAGCTTTTCATCAGCTGAGTATTAAAAAGGAAAGGTCAGACAAATTCACATGAATGTATAACCCACAAGCTTTTACATGTCACCTCTTACTGGTGTCTGCATTTTCAAAATCATAGCTTGGACAAAGCAATGCCTTGACAAAAAAACAAATATAATAATAAAATAAATAAATAAAAAGAAGCACTAAGTGTGGAATCAAAGACAACATGCCAGGCAGATCAAAATGTTTTTAAGTAGAAGGGAATTGTGATTTCTGGCATCTCCCAATCTCTTTCAGGCAAAGCACTTTCTACCCATCTGTACAGGTCCAACTCCTGAGATAAAGCCCAACACATGCGGGCTCCTCCCCACAACTTCCAAGTCAGGTCTGGCCCACAAGTAAAGGTAGAAAAAGGGTGATCTCAGAGAAAATGAGATCCTCAATACAGAAGCACAATGCTTTTATGCTTTTAGTTTCTATATATCATATTCCTTGGGTGATTTCATACCAGTAAAGTTTCCGTACATCCTCAGAGCTGGCAAGAGCTTCAAGTATTTTATTCTTTTCTGCTTCAGAGCCTATAGAGACATACTTGCTTAATAGGAATGACCAGCCTTTCTCAGTTTTTGCTCCAACCTTGAACACAGTAGTCATGACATCAGTAGGTAGGCTGAAAGAGAGATACATAAATATGAGAAAAATAAGAAAAAAAATCCTGAATACAAAGGCAAGGAATTGACTAGTAGTGCTTTTGGAGTCAGAGCAGATAACAGAAGAGTCTTTAAAACTAATAGTCAAGAAAATATTTAATTCAGTCGGCTGCTACTTTCCTGGCTCTAAGGAACATCAATCCAATTTAATGCAATAATTATTCACTAAGCACCCACAAAGAACCAGGCAGGCAACTGGCTGGACACTGGGGAGGGGAAGAAGAATGAGACCAGAGAAGTTCTCTGCCCTACAGGAACTCAGGGGCTATTGCAATGTATTACCATACAGTGTGATAAGTTCCACGGTGGAAATACAGCAGCGAGTGTGGGAAGAATGGTGAGAAGAGAGAAAGAAACACAGTATTCTGCCTTTATTAAGGCCTCAGAGCTGAAAAGGTTATCCAAATCCCCCACCCCAACTTTCATCTGACGCTTGAATCTATTTCCATAGTACAAAATAAGAACATGGAGAAAACCAGTCATCATCAAAAACATTTTTACTAACTGCTAAGTCCACATGTTATGTTATATTTCTAAATTAAAAGAGTCTTGTTTGACAGCTCACACCTATTTGGATGGGTGCTATCAAAAAACAGAAAAAAGTGTCGGTGAGGGTGTTCAGAAATTGGAACCCTTATGCCCTATTTGTGGGAATGTGAACTGAAGTAACCACTATGGGAAATAATATGGCAGTACTTCAAAAAACTAAAAATAGAACTACCATACGATGTAGCAGTATCACTTCTAGGCATATATCTAAAAGGACCGAGAGTCTTGAAGAGGTGTTTGTATACCTATGTTCATTGCAGCATTATTTGTAAAACCCAAAAGGCAGAAGCAACTCACATATCTATCAATGGATGAACGAATAAACAAAATGTGGTATATACACACAAAGGACTACTCAGCCATAAAAAGGAAGGAAATTCTAACACATGCTACAACATAGATAAAGCTTGAGGACACTATACTAAGTGAAACTAGACAGTCACAAGAAGACATATACTGTACATTTCACATACATAAGGTATTTAGAAGAGAAAATAGAATGGTGGCTGTCAGGGATTGGGGGTTGGAGAAAATGGAGATATGTTTGGGTAAAGAGTTCTACTTTCCAAGATAAAAGGTTCTGGAGATTCACTGCTCAACAATGTGAATATACTTACACTACTAAACTTAAAATATGTTGATAATAAATTGTATATTTTATGTATTTTACTACAATTTGAAAAAAAATTCTTGTTTGACAATACAAGTGCATACAATTCACCTACATTAACACTTAGTTTCATAACATTTATGCCCCAGGATGAAAAGATTCTGGTTTCAGTACGTGATAAGAGTTAAGAAAGAAAGAGTTAAGAGAGTTAAGAAAGAGTAAGAGAGTTCATTGGAGTAGAAGCACAAGTCACCTTTGAGTTCCATTGGATGCCACCCAATCATCAAACAGCTTTGTGGCAACAGTGCTGCAGTTCTCTAGGTCATGGGTGCAGGCAAATTCTAGTAAGACTGACCGAAGCTCTCGAGTAGATGGGGTGCCTTCATCAGTCCAAGTTTGCTGTTGGATTTGACTTTGAAGTAATTTAAATACCCTGGCCTAGAGAGACAAAATGTTAATAATAATTAGGACAACCAGAAAAATCAGAATAGCAGTATCTTTTTTTCCCAACATTTACCCAAGGAGAAAAAAGGAGGGCACAGTTATTCCCCTATAAATATCAACTTGAAGCCCATGTACACATGTCCCATGTACAACTGGGACAAAACCATTCAATATTAAAGTCTATACATAGGCTGCTATAGCCAAAGTGGGGGGGACTCTTACTTATATAACAAAAAAAATGAATGACCTCTATGCGGTAGGGAGACTTTCTTCTGTGTGTACGCAGCTAAAAGATTTTTCCTGCCAAAAAGTATCACCTATAGCCACTGCTAGAAGCAAGTTGAAATGTTCTGACCTCGTGACTTTAGAATCCATGAACCCATAAAGCAATGTGAGAAAAATACACTTCTTTACTGAAAGGTAGATGTCTAAATGTTTCTGAATCTAGTATTAAAGGAATACTTAAAATATCAACTAGCTTGATGATCTAGCAAATCAATCTAAACAAAGAGGCAAGAAAATGAGGCCTGCATGGAAGAAGAGTTGTTTATAGTTATTTCCCCACCACCCTCAACTTTTTAATTAAAAAAAAAACAAAACTCAGATCTATAGTAAAGCAACAAGAATAGTGCAGTGAACACCTGTATGTTAGATTCATTGGTATGTAACACTCTTACACCCCAGGAAATAAGTTCGAGCTCTTCAGAGAGCATTATATTCTTCCAAAGTACCGTTGTTAATACCTAAAATGAATGCTTCTTGGAGAGTTTTAACAGCTGAGGCCATTTTCTCAGCAGACCTTCCCTAAGTCAGTCTCTTGTGGAGCTACGAGAATGAAAAGAAGAATCTGTGCAAGGAGAAGGACTCTACATTTATGATAACACGTCAACTCGCTTTTGTTTGCTTCAAAAGCAATGAAATAGAGAACAGACACCTTGTGGAATGTGTGAGTAACAAAGCCTGTGAGTCATTGAGAGGACATGAAGTGGAAAAATACTTGCCATGCTGACTGATAATCTAAGGAACATAAAAGCAATGCAGGAGATCCTATTGTATACACATGGCTGCATTGGACATGCTGTCTCCCACTGGCCCTTCTCAATGGCATGAGAGCAAACCATCCCAAATGAATAAAGAATACAAGAAAACTAAAAACCACTCCTAACTGTCAAGTAGAAACAGAGGAAGAATCAGAGAGAGAGAAAAAAAGTTACACGCTTGAAATACTATTAAAAAAACTCAGTGGAGAAAAATGTCAATGTTAATGAGAGTTTACTTAAACATCAAGAAACCAGGAAAAAAATGGGACTTTTTTTAATGTTTTATTTATTTCTGAGAGAGACAGAGAGAGAGAGAGAGACAGCGTGAGCAGGGGAGGGTCAGAGAGAAAGAGGGAGATACAGAATCTGAAGCAGCATCCAGGCTCTGAGCTAGCTGTTAGCACAGAGCCCGACGCAGGGCTCAAACCCACGAACTGTGAGATCATGACCTGAGCCGAAGTCGGACGCTTAACCAACTGAGCCACCCAGGTGCCCCAAAATGGGACTTGAAAGCACGGGAAGCAAGAGGACCCTGACTCTAGAAGATGCTAAGGCCAGTTCCTGAGCAATTACTCCACTGGAATTATAGGGTACAATTTTACTGGTTATTTTTGGTACCAAGTAGTTAAGAGAAATTCCCCAAATAGTTTACTTTACATATACTTCAAATGATAAAATAATAGAGCAAAGGATTTTATTTTAGAAATAATTCTGTTTAGAAAATTCTTGCTGTTTTATAATTTTTAATATTAAATCATATTGCAAATGCTTAAACCTAGAATCTGTTTTTCCATGGATCTAAATTATTATTTTTAATTTAAACTCATTAAACAATAGGATCCCATCCTATGATTTCATAAAATGAAAATGGCAAGTAGGGAGAGAACAAACCAGATGGGTCACACAAGCTACAAACACTGGGTATGCAATAAAATGCAAGAACAGTAACACAAAATGATTTTAAAAATAAAACAGGAAAGATGGTGGCACTTATATTATGTATTACATTTGATTTACTGCTTTAATTTTACACTGATATGCCGAGGGAGTTCTTTCTTGGGTCAAGTGAGCTTCTTAAATGTGAAGTGTCAGCTTTTATTGCAGAAGGTTTATCCCACCAATCCCTCCTATGTAAAAGAATGACAGCCTTGTAAGTGATGAAACAGGAATATGGCTGGGATCAGATGTTAACATCAGATGTGAACAATTTGACACAACTCAAAAGTGCCTCCAGACTTTATCCACCACAACACCACAGCATACATTACAAAATGTGATACAGAGGTGTGTGTTATGTAGGTATGCACAGTCTAAATAACAAAATGACCAATATATTTATACAATGCTCTGGTGACAACATAAAAAATTAATTAGACACCAGTCTTAATCACAAATACTATCTGAGGATTGGATCCAAGGACCTGGAAATGGCTGCCATTCTAATCTCCAACTCCAGTGTCAGATTTCATATTTTGAGAGTGTTGATGGTATCAGAATGTCCTAAGAATGGAATAAGAATTTCAGAGACACTTTCTCGCTCTTGATGATCTAAAGCTAATCTGACCTTTAATTAACAATCAAGTGTAAGAGATCTACAGCAGTAAAAGGGCCCATAGGCTCACACATACACACTAAGCCTGCAGTTGCCCTTTAAGCATCAGTCCCTGGACCCCACCCTGAAGTATGTTCTTAATAAACACACGCCTGCTCAGGAAACTGGAAACCATCATCTGGGATGAAGACGCAGAGTTACTCAAGTGTGAGAGTAAGAAAATATTCAAAATGTCTAACTCCTTAGACTGAATTTAACATCTGTGTTCACAGCACAGAGATGGCCTGAGGTAAGTATCAAGTGCTTTCTGACACTAGGCTCCCAAAAGAGTTACTGGAGAGAGGCAGGGGGAAGAATGGCTTCTGCCACAGTGAAATTTAACTAGCTGGGCAGCTTAAAGAATATTCTGCTAACTCTTAAAATATATTCACTACCAAACACTATCCTTCAGTAGTAAAAAAAAAAAAAAAAAAAAAAAAAAAGTTAGTGGTATGTACAAATGTTATTTATTGCTATCTATACTAGGTTGAATAGTGTCCCCACCCCACTTCTAAAATTCAGGTCTGCCTAGAATCTTTGAATGTAAACTTATTTGGGAATAGGTTTTTGCAGATGTAATTGATTTAAGATAAGGTCATACTGAATTATAGTGGGCTCAAATCTAATGACTGGTGCCCTTACAAGGACAGGAAAATTTAGACCCAGAAACAAAGGGAGAATATCATGTAAAGACAGAGGTGGAAATTACAGTGATGCATCTATAAGCTAAGGAGTGCCAAGGGCTGCTGGCAACCACCTGAAGCTAGGAGAGGGGCATGGAAGAGATTCTCCCTCAGAAGGAACCAATCTGCTCTCCCAACACCTCAATTTTGGTCTTTTAGCTTCCAGAACTATGAGAGAATATATTTCTATTGTTTTAAAACAACAGATTTCTACTAACTTATTATGGCAGCCCTAGGCAACTAAATAACTACCCCAAATGGTGTTGATTTGATATGGCACTAATAACCTCCAAAGTAGTTATAAAAACTCAATAATAGAAAAATCTGTACACATTGAAGTACACTGGTGCTGGACCAACTTAGCCATATCAAAACCATGAATCTTTGTGTCTCACTCACGGCATACACAAAAAATCAATTCCAGATGGATCAGAGACTAAATTTGTAAGGTAAAATAATAAAGTCTCCAGAAGAGAACAATGGAGAATATCTTTGGGTTGGCAGATTTCATACACTAAAATTAAGAATTTACGCTAATCAAAAAGCATAATTAAGAGATTGAAAAAGCAAGCCAGAGGGGGAGAAGATACTTGTAAATGTACAAGAGCAACAAAGGACTCATTTCTTGAAAATATAAAGAGCTCTACAAACGAATCAGAAAAAGACAGAAAATCCAACGGAAAAAACATTAGAGACTTGGGCATTTAACAAAAGTGCACCTCCAATGGTCATTAAACAAATCAAAAGGTATTCCATCTTCACTAGTCATCAGGGAAATACAAACTAAAGCCAAAAGTGTAATACCACTATACTTCCATCCAAATGGCTAAAGGGAATAAGAGTTACTATTACTACAAAGTGTTGGCAAGTATATAGAGCCAGAACTTAGCTCAAATTCTCCTGTGTTGCTGATGGAGCACAGCGCTCTAACATTGAACAATGATTTGATAGTATAGTATTAACTACAAATATGTTATGACTCAGCAATTCCACTTCCAGACACATCCCCATAGAAATTCATACAGATATTCACAAGAGATATGTATAAGAATATTCACAGTATTGTGATTCATAATAGCTCCAAACTGCAAACAACTCAGATGTCCAGCTATGGTTGCTGAAGTGGCTAACAAATGGCCAATTTCTTTCATGTACTAACAGTAAAAAGTCAGTGTTGGATTCTAAGTTTGCCTTAAAGAGAGAGCAATATGTTATTTGCATACTTCTTGAAAATTCATACAAACACTGTAAAAAAAAGTCATTAACATTTTGGATATAAAAAAATTTCAAACAGTAGGTTGACAACTTTATTTTCAAGGAACTAGGTGTAGGTCTGTCATTTTAAACACACGTGGTCTACACGTTTTCAAACTGTTTTAATTTAAAATCTCAGCTAAAAAAATGATAGCAGGAAAGAAACAGCCTTGATTTTTCAAACAAAAAGGTATCTTTTGAAAGATGACATTGCTAGAATACAAATTAATTTAAAATACAGCAATATAATACAAATGATGGGCTTCAGAGAGGAACTAATCTAGCTTTGAAGCTCAGCTTTAAAATTTACTTGGTAAGTAACTTTGGAAAAGTTAGGTAGTCTCCTCGTCTATACAATGAGGGTAGAAATATCTATCTGGCAAGGTGCTTGGGTGGTTCAGTCAGTTAAGCGTCCAACTTGGCTCAGGTCATGATCTCGTGGCTCATGACTTTGAGCCCAGGGTCGGGCTCTGTGCTGACAGGAGCCTGGAGCCTGCTTGGGATTTTGTGTCTCCCTCTCTCCCTCTCTGCCCCTCTCTCACTCACACTTTGTCTCTGTCTCTCTCTCTGTCTCTCTCAAAAATAAATAAACATTAAAAAATGAAATCTTGTGTAAGGATTACACAAGATTAATTACATTAAGCACTAAGCATGGTGTGTAGACTATACCAAGCACTGAGATGTATCTGTTTCTGGTTTATTTCACTCATTTGTTTGCTCAATATTTATTGAGTAACACTATGAGCTGAGTTACATTCTGAAGACCCTGTTTTTTATTAAGGATGGTAATAGACAGCCCTATGATATACAAGAATGATAAAAATCCTAACAATTAGAAAAGACCTTAGAAATTATCTAACTTACATATCACAGTTATGCATAGGGATAGGCGTGGCTCTTTTGGGGTCAGCTCAGAGATTTGGGAGGAAGGGCACTTTTCAAGCTCCATATGGAGCCATGCACTGCCTCCCTTCACTGTGATGAGAGAACACCTCATAGGAGATGTGCAGGACAGTAAGAGGCAGAAAGGAGGTTGTTTCTTAAAAAAAGAGAGAGAGAGAGAGAGAGATGTAATCTAACCCCTTCCTCTGACCAGTAAGAACATCAAAACCCTAAAAGAAATTCTCATTTCTGGTCCAATACTTTTTTCCTTTTTCTTCTTTCTTTTCTTTTCTTTTTTTTTTTTTTTTAAGGGAAATGTGTTTTCATTGCATCTCCTTTTACTTTTTAAAAAATGTTTTATTTATTTTTGAGAGAGAGAGAGAGAGACTTCGTGAGCAGGGGAGGGTCACAGAGAGAGGGAGACACAGAATCCAAAGACAGGCTCCAGGCTTTGAGCTGTTAGCACAGAGCCCGACTCAAGGCTCGAACCCACGAACTGTGAGATCATGACCTGAGCTGAAGCCGGATGCTCAACCGACTGAGCCACCCAGGTGCCCCACTTTATTCCTTTTTCTGAGAGATTCCTTTTGTCTGGTCCTTGGCAAAACTGACTGATTCATAAAGCAAACCCTACTGTCAGATGCTGATTCAGAGAGTAAGATGAAACAAAGAATTCATCTCAACTTCCCAAGCTTTTAAAGACTCTGTCAACAGTTTAATACTGAAAGTGCCTAACTAATAACTGTTAAGATCAGGAAACAGGTTTTTAAAAAAATAAAGCAGTCACCACTACTAAGATTTTATTTTATTTTAAAATTTTTAATAGTTTATTGTTATGTTGGTTTCCATACAACATCCAATGCTCATCCCCACAATGCCCTCCTCCATGCCCATCACCCCCTTTCCCTCTCCCCCATACCCAACAGTCCTCAGTTTGTTCTCAACATTCAAGAGTCTCTCATGGTTTGCCTCCCTCCCTCTCCCCCGTTTCCCCCTTCTTCGTCCCCAAAGTCCTCCGTTAAGCTTTAAGTGCTTTGCAGATAAATCTGTCCATGAGCACCATCATCCATAACACAGTAAGGACTCCTAAAGCAGAATGTTCTTCAATACAAACACAACTGTCATTTCATAATAACTAATAGGAAGTCAATGGGGAGCACCACCTTACAAAACGGCCCATCTCAAGCATTTATTATATAGAAATAAACTGGGATTTGAATAGAGAAGTTTCCTTTTCATGTGATCTCATTTTGGCAGAAGTGTCAGAAATCTGTATTTGGATATTCAAACAATACCATATCATGCTAACCCTTTATCAACTCTCCTGGTAAGCAATGACATTTTGATTCAAAGTAAAGATTTTACAACTAGTAGAGTAAAGAAAAGGAAATGTGACTGGCTGCTTTTGCAGCCTAATACTGATGAACAGAACTGTGAATGACAACATTAAAGGCAAGCAACAAAGACAGGTTGGCAATAAGGTAGACTCACCACTACTCTTGAGGCAAGATCCATGTATCCCAGCTTTTCAAGGAGGTTATAGATGAGGCCTGTCTGGAACAGGGCTTCAGTGATGGGGGCGGTATAGGTCTCATTTCTGAGGTAATCAATCAAATCAAAGGCCCTTTGAAGAGACACCTTGCCTAGGCTAAAGGGTAAAAGAACAGAAAAGTCAATATGCTGAGAGAAGCAGATGAAGTCTATGCACATGCTGAGAAACATTAGGAATAGATGGTGAGTCTTGAAGAACTAAAATGTAAGCTTAAATGGCATTCTGTAAAGTTAGACTAAATATTATTATCTTTGATTAAGTTCATGCATGGGACTCAAGGTTAAAGATACATTTCATGAAAAGGATAAACAATAGCTCAGGTTTTATTCCGTAAGTCACCTGTATATTGCTACTGAATCATGAAAAGTATTACAATGTCTTAGATGAGAAAAGATGAAGAGTACTAATTTTACTTATTTATTACATATATTTACCAGGTGAGAGCAAGTGGCATAAAGAGGATTTGAATCAAAAAGAAAATATTTTGTTATTTGTATGGGAATTTGTCACACTTGTTAAGTCAAGGTCCACTGTGAAATTATGGTGAGTGCATTTGAAAAATTAACCATGTAAGAGAAATCATAACAATGATGGCTGAGATGATATATAGTCACTTCATAAAACATGAACCAACATAAGGTCAAGAACAGTCCAGAAGAATACTTCTGAATATTCCATGTGTCTCTAGACCCATTAACAACCTAAGCTGGTACTCTTACTGTTCAGAGGATAGCTACCCACAAGGTCACTGCCATACTTGGTTTTGGGATTCTGTAATGCACAGAGTGGTTGGGAGGCGAGTTGTAACCAAATTAAGAAGGCCCCAAGTCTCAGAGACATCACTCAAACCACTGGGTAAAAACTACTCAAGCTGCTTGAAAAGAATTTTCTCATGAAATAAAGCAAAGCCTGAACTCCTATATCAATATATTCAGCAAACCTGTGTCTTGCTTGTTAATATTGTAATCTTAACTGTTACTGAGCTGTTCAGTATGTTTGTAGCTGATGTTTCTATATAGATTATAACACCAGTGCAGGCAAGGATTATATCTTATACCTTCCCAATCATCCAAAATGAATTATACCTAACAGGTAATACATGCCAGTTCTTTTGAACTGTTTTTCTAAAGTTTTATTTTCCACAATAACACTTCTTTAAAAATAAACAAACCCAAACCAAGCACACTCTACCCTGCAAGTTCAAAGATGTTGTTGATGAGGCTGGCTCGGTCTTTGTCACTCAGGACATAAGGATTTGTTTTCAGCTGTTTGATTAGTGCTTCCCAGTCATCGTCTGCATAGTGTACAACATAATAGCCATTCATGTTTGTATTGACTTTGATCCACTCCACTTCTTCTGTAAGATTGATGACACCTAATATAGACCAAGGAATGAGAGTGAGAGAGAGAGGGAGGGAGGGAGGAGATAACAGGGGAAGAAAAACTATTAAACGATGTTTAGTTTGTTTCAAAGTTAATAGAGGATATTTTTACATTTAATTATTCTATTAAGAAACTAAATGTCTGCCTCCCAGTGCAGTTAATATTGGCAAAGATCACCATTCATTCATTTAACAATTATTTATTTAATGGTAAACAGGATAGATAGGTTCCTTCCCTCAAAAATCTTATAATCTAAGATAGTCAGGCAGGTAGACTATCATATAGATGTTACTGAATAAAGAAAATAGGGTGATATGCACTTTTGGGGCCCCTACCATTACATATATAAATGTTGAGAGAACTGATAGAAATTTATATAGAATGATTTCAATTAATAAGGAGCTATAAAATATAGGACTACAAAAATATATTACTATAAAACCCGACTACAAAATCAATGTAAGAATTTTAAAAATCCTTTAAATTACTGATCAAGAAATGTCATTTAAAGTTGGCAACAAAGACTTCTAAGCATCTTAAGATTTAGTATTTATTAGAATATAAATCCATGAGCTTACCATTTTGTTTAATCCTAATCCCTTAGTGCCCAGAACACTGTTCTTAGCAGGTACTCAAGCAATACTTGGTGAATTACTAAATAAGTGAACAAGATAACTATGTCACGGTAAATGTTTTCAAAACAAATCTAAATAGTGTTTGAAAGATGTTGATAAGCTTTCCTCCCAATTTTATTTTATTTTTAAAATTTTGTTAGAAACCAAGTTGTTAACATATAGCCTAATAATGGTTTCAGGAGCGGTCCTCCCAATTTTTTTAAAAAAATTTTTAAAATGTTTTACTTATTTCTAGGAGAGAGAGAGAGGGAGAGGCAGCGTGAGCAGGAGAGGGTCAGAGAGAGAGGGAGTCACAGACTGAAACAGGCTCCAGGCTCTGAGCTGGCAGTCAGCACAGAGCCCGGCGCGGGGCTCGAACCCACGAACCGCGAGATCATGACCTGAGCGAAAGTCGGACGCTTAACCGACTAAGCCACCCGGGCGCCCCAGCAGGCCTCCCAATTTTAAAGGAAGGCGTACGAGGGGCACCTGGGTGGCTCAGCTGGTGAAGCATCCAACTCTTGATTTCAGCGATTCCAGGGTCATGGGGTTGAGCCTCATGTCAGACTGTGCTGAGCTTAGAGCCTGCTTAAGATTCTCTCTCTGTCCCTATGCCCCTCCTCCCCCTGTAAGCATGGCCTCTCTTAAATAATTAAACAAACAAATAAATAAATAAAGGAGCACTAACTTTAAAAATTATATAAGAGGAGTAGAGATAAGGAAAATAATCTACAGTCAGCCAGTCTGCCAGCAATGGCACTGTGGGGTATATTTCCTGCCAAGACCATTCTTATACACATTTTAATCCATGTAATATTTCATACAGTGGATACATGTGCATTTATTCTTATACTACTTTTTACCTACCAGATTTCAACCCCAGCCATTTTTCCATTGTCTTCATAGGCAATATTCAAATATCTTCATAAAATTCCTTTTAAAAACCAACCACACTTTAACCAATCTCGTATTTGGAAATATTTAAGCTGTCTTAAAAAATTGACTGTCAAAATAACTGTATGATGGATTTTGCACATAAATTGCTTTAGAAACACATTTAAACCCTTTGGTACCTGAAGTCTCAGGTCTATCAACTTCAAAAGCATGAATTATTAAAATGTATCAAATTCTCTTAATATCTTAGTTACTCCAATTCTACTGAAACTACAAAGGATGTTAAGATGGAAAAGACTTGTACTCTGATCATGTCTTAACGTGACATATCAGATAATCAGTCGTGTTCACTAAAAAAATGCCATACTAATTTCTGTTTCATTGCTGATATAGCAGCAGATGGGAAAGATCGATTACATTAATAGGATTTATTTCCTTTTGTAGAGCAGAATGCAGTTCTAAGGAATAATTGTGATGGCAAAGTAGATGCTCCAAGTTGGAGGCATTTTAACAAAATGATGACTAATGAAATTAACTTTATCATTAACTATGGCAAAAATACCGGCATTCTCCAGGTTCCCAAACACAATTTCCTGTAGAGCATTTATCAAGAAAGGGCCTAGGGAAGAAGGGCTATAGGGCTCCAAATCTCCCTTTCCCCAAAAAAGGAGGCAAGAAATGATAAGTATGGCAATTCTTCCACTGGAAGGATGTAGGACAATACTGAAATACAGTGTACTTTGGCTGATAAGCAATTTGCCATGTTATAAACTTAGCCAATTCCAGACGGTAGAGGGGAGGAAGGCAGCTGGGAGTGTACTTAAAATTGTTACTGTCATCTCGATGACAGAATATAAAGCAGTGCAGCCAACAGTATGGAGAGGGGAGTTATCATTTAAAGAATCAACATATTAGTCTCTTTCAGGTCTTCTGAATGATCCAGAATGAAGGACCTTAAAACCACAGGTATCAAAAAATAATAGCTTTGCACACAAGGGAGGTAACTACATCCTGCAGCTCAAAAGTGGATGAGGCTACTCTCATATGTTTTTAATTTATTATAATCATTAACAGATTAAGAGTTCCATTTTCACAGTCCACTGAGTATTAAAAAAGAGTAACTCCAATCTTATATGGCAGAAGCAGATGAAGTAATTTAGTAGTGATTTTAAAAGCCATTTGTCAATGAGTTTTGAAAATCAACTACCGTTTTAAACAGAAACATTAAAGCACAGAAACAAAATACTAGTTTTTACAACAAAGTTGAAAATTTTCCTGTGTAGCTTGCTCCAGAGAATTAGCATGATATGTGCATTCGAACTACATCTCCTCTTGTTCGAAAGCATTCCTTTCTCCAATACCTCTCTATTATCCTTTATTTTATTAGGAAGAAAAAGGCAAGCTCAAAGGATGGCACATGATAAATATCTTAATTATATGCTTTTCCTTATTCTTTTTTTCCAAATGCCTTTCATTCAAAGACAATGACATGTCTCTTCATTTCAGATAAATATTTTTTGGCACAGTGATATCATGAATGTTTCAAGTTAGATTTAGTATAAAGATTTCCTATAGTTAAAGAGTTTAGGTCTGAATAAGAGTGGATGAGGGAGGGGTATAGGGAGGGAAAAGAGGAGAGTAAAAAAGGGAATGGAGAGGAAGACACTATTTTAGTGTAATTTCCTCAATATGTGGCTTGAAAAAATAGCCCCTTTCAGACTTTCTCACGCACAACAGGTGCCCAAGCTCACCCCTAGCAAGTGGACAGTGGAGCATATACTTCAAGAGACTGCTCTACGCACTACTTTTTCTTTGCAACAACAGATACTTATCTAGGATATAAAAACACGGTGTAACCTTTTATACTTTATTTCACATGAATAAGAATGACTAATTTTATGTGAGAGACATGGAATCAGTGTCACTTTACTCATATCTTGTATAGATGACTCATAAAACCAGCTCAGAGAGTATGCACTTTGGAAAGTAAAATCTCCTTCTGTGGTTTGGTCAGATTTTTAAAAAATATATTGTTTTAAATTTCTTCTTAGAAAAGAGTTAATTATAGTCAAACCTGATTTCTTGTCCAATAAAAATACCAATGGATATTTTGAGTAATTTCTTCCCCCAGTGACATAGGATAGTGGAATATGCCAGAGATAGCTGTAAAAAAAAAATATTGGAAGATTATTACTCTGTCCAGTATTTCAGTCAGTTCTCAGTCAGTTACACATAACTTTTTGGGGTCATTTTATGTTTTTTCCTTTTGGCAGGAAGGAGAAATTTTTAAGCTATTTCCAGAAAAAGATAATCTTGTTAGGTTTCTTACGAGATTGTGACTACAAAATACTTTAACCTATGGGTGCAAAAGAGATAGAAAACAGGAAGAGAAAGCAGGAATGCACCTTCCATCTGAAGGCTGAATTTCAGGCTTCGTATTTAAAAAGTATCTTTCTTGTTGTACATGAAGTTCTTTTCCTTTTCTTTGAACAGTCACTAAAGGAAATCCTTTTTGCAGGGTCCAGGTTTTCATCATTTTCTTTACATCTAGTGTTTTGTTTGTGACCTATATAAAAAAATTATTTTTGCTTAAAAACAAAAGTTTTCTCTCTTTGCATACCACATTATATGAAGACTACGTGTAACGTCAACATAAAAACAGAAGTATGAATATGGAGTTAAAATTTTTGTAAATGTTGACATTCACCTTTGGAAGAACTAATTCTGTGCGAGTGCCAGAAAGCAGCAGCAGAGTAAGATATAAACAGGTCGGCTGCCTCGACTTTAAGTTTCTCCAGAGAACAGTGGTGAGCTGTTTTGATAGTCACAGACCCTCTCTCCCAGAAATTGCATCAACTTATCTGCCAAAATCTAGAATCCAGTGTCAGAGGTTCACAGACCCTCTAAAGCCCACCATCCCCTAAAGACATTTTGGAACAACTATGTCTTTAAAGCAGGTGAGGTAACCTTATGATTCAAGTCATTCTTCTAGATTACATGTGGATTTGGATTGCAAGCAACTAAAATCACTACGTACTTCGTTTAGTAACAGTACCACTGCACTATGGAAGGCCTTACCTCAGTCTTCATACACTCATTTGTTTACAGCAAAAAAGGATGGATCAAATCTATCCAAACTCACTGCAGTATTAATATTACTTTTCTCATGGCTCTGATCTATTAATTCTAGATAAGAGACTGAGAAGAAAAAACGCTTTCCCAAAAGCAAGGCACCTTTGAGTCTTCGAAACAGAATGTATTGAAGAAGCCAGAGCATAATTTGATGTAGAGGCTGACAAACCTGAGGATAGTGTTAGGAAAGAGGTTGGGACAGGAAAACACTATGGATGCTGAAGCTGAAATCAGTCAGAAAGTAAGAAATATACTCTAAATGTCGGAGATAATATGGGTATAAAGCAAATAATGTGGCTTTTAGCTGAAATGTTAGCATATGAGAAGAAAACCCCACAGTAATTTGGAAGCAACTCTTAAGTATTAAGGACTAATCCATCTTCTCAAAAAGAGAAAGGAAGGTGTATCTTCTGAGCACCAGGGTTAGCAGCTAGAAAACACAAGGTTTGAGATAAGACAAGGAAGGAGAAAGAGTATATGGAAAAGATTTAGAGTTGGAGTTCTTAATTTCAGGGCTCCTAAAACTTTGAAACTTTGTATGATACTGCGAATATATGTGGTTTTTCCGGGGAATATGTCCAGAATTTTTATCATGGTTTTGAATATGTCTGTTATCTTCCAAAGCATTAAGAACCATTGATCTGTATCAGGGAAACAACAAACTAAAATGCTTGTAAGGACTATGCCATTGGCATACATGCACAATGTAGGATGGGTTCATGCACTGCTCTGAAGCCTTACTCATACCTAATTACACTGCTTGTTAGAACATTTGCAGTCACAACAAAATCCAAACAAGATAATGATCCAAGGGCAATATTCAGCCCATGGCAGCCAGCTTGTGATAGATTCTCTACAAATATAGCCTTGTAGGAAGGAATATGGCCACAAATGATAGGAGGATTTATAGGGCAGAGTGTAGGGAAAAAATTATGAATGGGAGGTAAAGATGCAAAAGCATAAGGAAAGGAAAAAAGATTTTTGGAAAAAATAAAATAATGAATATAATAATATATATTAATTCAGAAAGGACAACTTTCCTACTAAATAGGAAAGAAGTCTAAGGTATAGAAAAAAAATGGTTCTACAAGGCTACACACAATAATTTCAAGACCAGTAATTCCATTTTTTGAACTTTAATTCTGTGTTTTATCCACCTCTTTCTTAAATATCTTTGGTACCATAGCTTATTTATATACTTGATAAAAATATAAATAGAAGAACTCTTTTCTTTCTTAAGAACTAAATAAAATATCCAGGTCACATACCTCATTAAAACTATCCCACAGATCATCACTTTTAATGGATCCATAGCTATGATTATGCAGGTAAAAGAAAACAGCATGTTGAAATACATCCTCACTAAGATAAGTTTTCAGCATCAACAAGAGAGAAGCTCCCTGTTAAAAAAAAAAAAAGTGAGAAGGGGGTGGAAAATAATGGACTACAATAGGTTTATAGAATTGACAATCCAAATTTCAAAATACAATCATACTAAGTATATACTTGCACTATAGAATCTAGTTATAATACACTGTTCTTTAATGTCATGTAATCAGATATGAACTTTGTTCAAATTGTCTTAAAAATTATTTTAAGGGATTTGACAAAAGAATAATGGAGCAGATTCCTATGTGCACTAATTCTACTATGAGCCATTTTATGTGGTCTATCAGTTACTGTTTCAGTGTTATGTTAAAAAGTTAAGTGTTTGTGAATATATCTTTAATAGAAAAACATGCCAAATTTTCTGTGGAATCCCCATCCCTATCCCCAGTGCTTAAAGTGCCAGCTGAATTCATTGGGGCACCTGGGTGGCTTAGTCGGTTAAGCGTCTGACTTTCGCTTGGGTCATGATCTCGCGGTTCGTGGGTTCGAGCCCCATGTCGGGCTCTGGGCTGACTGCCAGCTCAGAGCCTGGAGCCTGTTTCAGAGTCTGTGACTCCCTCTCTCTCTGACCCTCCCCTGCTCACGCTGTCTCTCTCTCTCTCCTAGAAATAAATAAAACATTAAAAAAAAAAGTGCCAGCTGAATTCATGAATTCACTGCCAGAGACAATAAACAAGCAGAACTCTCAAAAGCCTCTCCGCTTGGGAGTGCATCAATTTCCAATTTTAGTATATCATGTTGCTAAAATAACCAAGATCTCTCTTCTTGCTGTAGAGTTACTTCAAATATGTTTGGAACTAATGAATGCATAGGGGAATAAGCATACACTAATAATTTAGAATCCAGCATACAAGTATTAAGGTCACACTATATAGTCATTGAAGCACATGCTATCATTTCCAAAAACACCTGCGTGAAGCCATTCCTGATTTAAGACAGAAATGTTTCTCCATCTTCAAGAGCAATTTGTATCACTTCATGCATCTGCTACAGATTCTTGTTCCCAACAGATCCCTTTCGCCCCTGCCTAACCAACTTTCCCTCTCTACTATTATATTCCCATTAACAAAATTATACAACATTCCTCCTTTACAAAGGGGGGATAAAGATGTCCTCCCTTTCTTTAACCCCATGTCTCTTCCAGTTATCACCCTATTTCTTATTTCCCCCTTTGTAGTAGACTTCTTAAAGAGCTGTCTGTATTTGCCATCTCTGTTTGCTCTCTTACCATTTTCTCTAAAGCGATCTTTCAACCATCATTCTGCCAGAAGTGGTTTTATCAAGGTCTCTGGTGAACTTCATGCTATCTGGAAACCAACATCAATTCCCAGGCTCATCTTAAGCTGCTAGTGGAATCTGATATGACTGATCACCCACTCCTCCTTGAACGTCTTTCTGCACTTAGCTTTGGGACACAAGTCTTCATTGTCCCCTATTCGCTGGCCATCGCTCTCAGTCTCTCCCTGGATCCTCATCTTCTCATCTTGCACAGAACCTCATTTGGGTGGCCTCTGGCATTTACTTTTCAGACTTTTTTTTTTTTTCTCTTCTTTCTAAGTTTACTTCCTAGTTGATATCTAACAGACAACCTACATCAGAATTAGGCTTGGAGATTAAAAAACCCAAATACAGTCTATCTGTCAACACATTTCCCTAGTAACACTTACTTGTTCTTGTACACAATATTGGTAAAATATCCAGTGTCCTATTTTTCTCTGTTATGTGGGATATTTGCCAGATCCCCAATCCTGAAATAAGTAGTTACCACATTGACAGGGGTTAGGTATGCTGTGGAGGCCACATGATAAGACACTGACTTCGGGGTTTAGGGGATAGGGGTCAGAGGATGTCAGAGCTCTGTAAAGGCCACCATCCCCTAAAGACATCTGGTATCAATGACTAAGAAGACATTCTGGAACAACTATCTCTTCATAGCAGTAGCTCTAACCGGAATATATTTAAGGTAGCTAATTAAACTCCTGATTTATTTGTTAACAACAGTACAAGTTTCCATGTCAGTCAAGCGTGAACCTGAAAAACATGGCTCCTTCATTCTTTACCTCCCTTATCCTATCACTAAATCCTTCAGGAACTTCCCTCCCTCCAAAGTTTTTTTACACTCATCATTTTTCTTCCACTTTCACTACCACTCCTAATTCCATCTTTTTACCACATCACACTTGGACTTTAGCAGTAATTTCCTGACTTTAGGTCTCTTTCCACTTAAATCTGTAAGCTGGAACAAATTAGTTTTCATAAACAGTAACTTTAATCAAGTTAATTCCTCTGTTTGAAAAATCTTCTAAAGCTTCCCAGTGCTTAACGAAAAACGTCCAGATTCCTGATGGCATTCAGAAACTTCTACAACTGCCTCAGCCTACCTTTCTCATCTTTCCCCTACTCCACTTATGGCTTCCAACACAATCAAGCATTTATTCCCTCAACAAAAATTTCTTGCCCTTAGTATTCTTGTTTCTTTGTAGACCTTATTGTCCCATTCCTGCCATACTCAACACTTCCCATTCCTCTTTATCCATATTCTTTTTATTATTTAATTCCCTTCAATTTCCATTTTCCTCCAAAAAAGTTCTCTTTATAAACCTAAGTAAAAAAGTCTGTACCATTCATTCTGGACATATCATCCTTAGTGCTTCGCAAGTACCCACCACCTAAACGTTGAGTTTCTTGAAGATATGAGCTGAATCTCATGTGTTTTGTGTGTTTTCTCTGTCCAGTAGAGAAATTAATTAATTAATCAATTTGGCAGTCAGAGTAAGGAGGCAAATAAGCCCTAACATTCACACCTCCCACCACAACTGTGAGTGGCACTGTTCTGTTCTCTGACCTGTGGTGATCAGGTTTCCAGCTTTCTGTTTTTGCTTCACCCCCAAACCTGGAGTCTGTGTTTCTGATCCTACAATCTAGTTTTCAATTCTTAAAATCTCTTTTTGTTTTTTATTTTTGGCAACTGTGACTTTGAACATCCCTCAATCCTCACTAACACAGCCAAAGGCTTGCTTAGAACCTTCCCTGGACATATTCTATCTGTAGATTCAGGGAATGAAGCAACTTTGTTCTATTATCTGATTAACTACCCAGAATGCCAGTCAGAAGAACTTAAATCAGAGAAAGAAAGACCCAGAAAAAGTTAAAACCAAGATTTAAATAAGAGCAAACATCATGCAGTTTAAAAGTATACCTGAAAGTAATCTTAAAATAATCTTTAAAATATCTAATTTTAATCCTTAAAATAATCTAAATCACAAAGCTTGCTGATGAAACCCACTCCAGGTACTTGGTGTGTAGAGCAGTACCTTAAAATAGGAAAGAGAATCAAACATTTCTTCGATCTGTTCTGAAGACTGAACAGATGATGATGATATTGGATGAGATGAATTCAAGGAATCCTTCTTCATGGTTTTAAATCGCGCATCTAAGAAATCTTCATACTAGCAAAAACATCAAACGTATTATGAAATCGTGAACAGTATCAAAGACAAAGGCAAATATAGTAATTATTTATATGAATTAGACTACTATTTAAGGTCATTATAAAAAAATACCCATCTTCACTAAACTTCAGAAAATAAGCTTTTGGAAATATAAGAATAGAGACCTTCATTCATATTCCTTGCATTTCAAAATAAAATGATAACCTCCTGGCCATGTGAAAAACATTAATTTCCCAAACCACAGCATAAGGATAAATTAAGAATCTATTACTGAAGCAACCAAATGTGCCAAATCCAGATATTCAACATAAATATTCTAAGATGGTTAGTGTGTACTTTTAAAGTAACATTTAAAATTAAACAGCAAAAATAAAAATTGGTCCTTAATCTGATTTCTCATATGTGGTACAAGTTTCTATTAAGACAATATACATTTCCCTTCACTGAGGTTCATTTGAAATAAAATATAACACTTAAATAGAATTCTTTGCTAGTTCAGCAGATGAGCTCCCCCAGAATATATATTAGGAGGTTTTAAACATTCTGGGCACCACCAAGTGGTGAAACTGTAGATCTCATTGCTTAATTAAGAAACATACATGGATTTAGAATACTAGTATTCTATATACTAATATTTAGTATTCTAGCTAAAAATGAGCTCCTTTTACATACCTGAAGTTTCCGAATAGGACTTAGACAAAAATTTCAAATTGAAAGCTCTTAAGGGTATCCCTGTTTTGAAGCAGTCTTGGATCATATATCCAGGAAGTTTAACAGAAAGTCACAGAATTTTAGGGTTGAATGGGATCTTTATACTTTGCCACCTATTGCTTGAATTATTTGGCAATACCTCTCATACCATGGCCATTCTCCAGGAAGTCTAGTAACACAGTAACATTATTATGCTCTCTGTGACAGAATGATGTCCCATGTCTTTGACAAGGGCACAAATATGGCTGGTACCTTAACACAGCAAATTATTTGTCTGTATCAACCTATGTTATCACTGTTACAACAATGATCACAGTGAAAACAGAGAGATAGTATTGCTACAAAAGGTCTTATTTTTTCTCTCTGTTTATACAAAGGACAAAAAGTTTTGTTTAGCTAAAAAGGTTTTTCAACTTCATCTAAATTCCTTCAAGGAGAAGAGCCACATCTATTGGAAATAAAATATAGCAAAGTGACTTAAAATGTTCATCTTAACAAGGTGTGAAATAATTACACATAATTTTGGCTTTCAATGAAATATGTCAATAAGTAAAAGCTTAATTTTCACTGTCAAAACTCAAGAGGTTTAAGCTATCAGTAACAAGGGTCAATTTTATTGTATCTTTCTAGAAACATTTTCCATACTCCAAATGCCTACAAAATATGTGGCAAATACAATTTATAGCACATCTAACAAACAGTATACTTACACTAGAGAGCTCTTTGAATATTTTTTCCAAAGAGAAATACTCCATGAAAGTAGCAAATCCTTCATTTAGCCACAGATCATTCCACCACTCCATTGTTACGAGATTACCGAACCACTGCAGGGAAAACAAAACAAAACAAAACACCCTACTAACCAACACAATATTTATACTGTCAAGAATTTTCTAATAATTGAATTGTCAGCTTAATTCCCTTTAGCCAGAATACAATTGCTTAAAAATAGTTAATTAGTGAAAACAAACTATATTCAAATTGAAGACTTTCAAAAATTTGCATAAATTTATGCTAAAATGAAAATTAAACTTTTAACATTTTACCTTGTTGAATGGGAAAACAAGCAGAATACACAATTACGGATTTATCAAATTAACACACACCCGTTCACTAAGTAAACAAAAAGTTTTTAGCCACTTCATTAAAAGTGGTATTTCCTAGATAATGACATTCTTCTACCTACTAGCATCAAATTAGTAAGATTATTTCTATTCTATCTTCAGCCATCCATGACAACTAAAAAATAAATTTCTGTTTTTTATTTTTCCTACACGGTTTTCCTACATGGAGGTTTTCCTACATGGAGCCTATATATGCTTCCCCTTATTACCCAAGTTGAGAACAGTATTTACATGATTCAAAACAGAATTCAAACAACATTCTTTAAGAAAGTTGGCATGCCTATAAATAAATGAAATCAGAAATATCTTTAAATGTCTTCATCTGTGATATAATAATAATAAGGAAAACAATGATAAGGAGACACTCCAAAAAAAAAAAAAAAAAAAGTATCTCAAACATCCCTGTAATGGAAGTGGTAGGTTACAGGGTATGCAATTTAGTGTAATACGGGGCTCGTCTCAGATCGGCAGCAAAATAATAAGGTTACTGGGTTATTGAAACAAAACGTTTTTGAGCATTACAATAACAAGTTTTTTAAAGATATTATTTTAAAGCTTACTTCTGAGGAATATGATTTATAAGTCTTAAAGTAACTGAGAAGTGGTTATGCAGAGGCCCCAGAAATAACAGACCTAGAGAAGAGTCCCTAAAGGACAACTTGTCTACATGCCTAAAACTGTAATTGTCAGTAAGTATGTGCTTCATATGCAAGCCCATTATGAAGTCTTCACAAGGGCTCTAGAATCATACCCATATAGGTGTTTGTGACAGGGAGCAAATTGACCAAAGCATGTGCACACCCTCCTTCCATCACGGCACCCCCAAACTACACCCAACACTGCTAAGCACCTCATCAAGGGACAAAAGAAAGAAGAGGTGTAGAGAAAGAAAGGGTGGGGGCGGATTCATGTACCCATATAATTTTCTTTTTTTTTCTTCTTGTCATACAAAGAGTACCCTTCCTCTCCCAAATTAACAAAGAACGCAGTTTGAGCAAGAGAAGAAAATATAAATCCAGTCCTGACAACTACAGTCCAAGAGTTGTCAGAAGAGAATGCAATTTAGGGGAAGGGTTTCTCCACCACAAAGTTATACCGAGGGGCTAGCATCTGTCAGAGGGGAAACAGCTGTGTATTACTGGTGGTAAAAAAGGAGAGACATCTTGAGGAGACAGTGGCTCTTCAAGGGCCAGTCCTGTCAATTATTAGCTGTATGACTTTGGGTCTCAATTTCCACATCTGTAAAATGGGATTATCACCTACCTCAGAGCAGTTACAAAAAGTAAATGAGATAATGGATGTGAAAATGCTTTATAAACTGTAAAACCCTATACAAATATTAGATAGCAATTTCTTTATGTATGTATGTACCTATGTTTTTAAGTAATCTCTACACCCCATGTGGGGCTTGAACTCATGACCCTGAGATCAAGAGTTGCATACTCCTATAACTGAGCCAGCCGGGCACCCCTAGATAGCATTTTCATTTGATGATCAAGTTTGTGTTAAAAAAAAAAAAAAAAAAACAGCACCATTTTATTATGAAAATACACAATACTACAATAAAAAGCTGAATTTCTCATTAGCTTTTTCTAATTTCTTATTCTAAAATTCTTATTTACCTTATTTTCTTATTCTAAAATTCTACAATATAAAATATAAGTATTAAATATAGTAGCCATGGCTATTATTACCTGATGGGACAGCTCATGAGCAATGATTTTAGTTACCAGCTTTCTATCCGCCACTGAAGAAGTATTATTGTCATACAGAAGTGTCTCTTCCCGGAAGGTGAGCAAACCCCAATTTTCCATTGCTCCTGCTTCAAAGTCAGGAATAGCCACCAAATCTGAGCATGTGAAGAAAGAAGTAATCAAATTTCACTCATCTAAGGCACTCCCTAAATAAAAATTTTTTACCAACTGGTTTATCACGGTGAATCAAAAGGCAGGGAGTTCATTTTATACTCTTGGCAAATTGAACCTTACTCTAGTCTTCTATGTTCCCCACCTATCAGTCAGTTGAGAAAGACCCGACCAATCCCTGTGGAGTCACCGTTGCTGTCCCTTCACAAAGGAATTGATACCTAATTATTTCACAATGAATCAACCTCCTAGAGCAAGGAAGACAAAGTACAGGCCCAAGGTTCTTCTATCTAGGACCACCTTGTGCTTTCCTGAGCTCCTATTACTCAGTTTTTTTTTCTGTGAAACAAAACTTCTTAGGAAGTTAGAATTAGTATAACTCCAGACAAAGCCCTAAGCAAATTCCCACTTACACAGAACCTGAATAAGCCCTTGTAACAGTTCCATAAACTTCTGAATGGTTTAAGCTCCACATTTAGCCTTTAAGGAATGTAAATAATCTTAACAAATATAAACATTTTTTTAAAGCTTTAGGTGATTATTACTTTTCTTTTTAAAATAATTTTGGCAAAAGTTCTTTCTATAAAACATTTGCGAAATGAATCTAGGTTATAAAGGTAATGAAAACCAGAGGCACTGTTTGATTCTTACCCAATTTCTTAAGTGGGTATTGAATTTCAAAGTAGTTTTGATAGAATTCAAGAAGCTTCACAGTTGTTTCCAAGGCATGGTGAACCTGACCAATCTTTTCTGGTACAGCATATATAGAAACCTGAAAGAAAACATACATTGACTCATATATAGATATATATATATAGATCTATAGCTATATACACACGTATATATAGATCTATAAATATATATATACACACACGTATATATATATCTATATATATACACATATACACACACACACACATATATCATGTAAAAACAGGTACAACTAAAATGGCATGATATTCAGATGAATAACATGAAGCATATATGAGAAATGCAAAGAGCTTTATGAGATTTTACAGGACAGAAACTCTTGCTTTGAATTCTTTTCTCCCCTGGAGAATTTAGCAAGTCACTTCCACACATAGAACAATGCTCAAAAACTTACTGGTTTTGTTTTTTACTTTTCAAGTTAACAGAACATTCCCAAATAAAATATTTTGGGTCTTATTAAAACAGTTTATAAGCATTTGCCTATTAATTTTATGATTCTTGTCTTCTTCATTACCTCAAGTTGCCCTTCCTTACCTATGAGCTATCAGACTAAATTATTTGAAGAACAAAACAAATTCTCATCTTTTTAGCACCTATTACAGTGCCTGGCATCAAGCAGACACCCGATACAAAGGAATCAGTTCTAAGGTAAACACACAAGGCAGAAATTGTACTCTTGTTGAAATTACCCTGGAAAACCTATTACAGACTAATGCATTCTCTTTCAGAAAGTATGGCACAGCGAGATTTTCTTCCAATCATGGGACTGTTTCCTTTCACCCAGTTGTTGGCTTGTTTTCATGGATCATGTTGTATAAAAAATAATCATACCCACAGAATCACTCAGTGAGTGGTACATGGTAACTGAAACCAACTTAGGGATAATGGATTCATATTCACATTGCCCATTCATTCCAGGATTCATGCTTACTAAAGGGGAGGGCAGATACAATCACCAACATTATTTAAGTTGTTATTCTTGTTTTCCTTTTCTGACTAAATGCATCACTTAAACACATAAGCTATAACTAACTGTAAACACCTTATTCAGTAAGTATCAAAAGGCAAAATTTAAGCATTTATGTTAAAAGCAAAGGGTTTTAAAAAGCAATATTTATTGTTTTTGAATTGAATGAAAAAATTTCCATACTCACCTAGGAATATGAAATATGGGCAAGACCTAGCAGAAAATAGACTTCAAAAAAAAAAAAAGATCTCAATAGGTGGGAAATGAAGACTTACTGAACAATTCATCATTTGAACAAAAATGCACTGATGAACTCTAACTCCAAATTAAATTTACTTCTTTCATTAAAGGACTAAAAAGATGTCAACAACTTCAAAAAGTTCAAATGGATTTCAATCATAATTGTCTTAATATAGGGCTTTAGTCTATAGAACACATGCATTAATTACAAAAACATGGAGGTAAGATGGAATAAAAATTAAATGTAATGCAAAAAACCTTTTAAGTCAAAAACCCCGAAAAACTGGGTGTTAAATTAACACCCACTTAGAGAGCTGGGTTCAAATCTCTGCTAGTTGTGTGACCTTGAGCAGGTTAGTTAACCTCAATTTCCTTATCCGTAGAAAGATAATAAAAGTAGCTCCTTACCCTCCCTGGGTTGCTGTGAAAATTAACTGTTCAATACATGCTAATTACTAGCATTATTAAAAAATACAGCCCTGGGGTGCCTGGGTGTCTTACTTAATCAAGCATCTGTCTCTCGATTTCAGCTCAGGTCATCAACTCAGTTTATGAGTTTGAGTCCCACATTGGGCTCTGGGCTGACAGTGCAGAGCCTGCTTGGGATTCTCTCTGTCTCTCAAGAATAAATAAATTAAAAAAAAATACAGTCCCAAAAGAAACAGGGCAAAATATGTGTGAATACAGCATGTGTGGCAATAGTTACTAGAAGAATAAAGTATCTAGGACTGGAGTTAGTAAATCAAAACATGTTGCTTTCTAAGGTAACTATGAATGAAATTTAATTCTCCCATATCATGTGGCCAGGTGTACTCTACCAGCCCACTACCATACCATATCTGCAGCCCTTGGTCTCCCAAAGGAACCACAGGTTCATCTTGCTGATGTGGGTACATCCTGCATCTTTCCTCCTCTGAAGTCAATGATGGGGGGTTGGGGACCTAATATATTCTTTTATAATCTCTAACCACCACTGTAAATAATTATACCAAGATCACTAGGAATTTGAGACAAATCCTTATTATCTCTGCCATTCCTTCCAAACATACATATTTTTACGTTATAGTCAACTCAAACACATAGGAGTTACTACCTCAATGGAAATACCACCCATAATACTCCAGATTCCCTCCTCCAACATCTTTCTGCCACACACACCATTTGGTCACTCCATTTCACATGAAAATGACACCTGACCAAGGGATCCATTTAGTCTCATTTCTGGAATACAATGACTAGTAAAAAAAGGTAGTTTGGTATTTGCTCTTTCCTTCTACTTTTTTTCCCCCTTAAAAGAATATGTGCTATGAGTTCTCACTAGAGATAAATAATCTGGTCTTATAATTATTATCAAGTTGTTTTAAGGGCAATAGAAACATTAAGAAACAGAGAAAACAACCTAGGTCAACAAAAAATCAAGTGTATTGACCAGTATTCTGGGCTTGATAAGAGCCCTGTTGAATGGCAGTCAACTAGCAGTCAGACTGCAGGACTTACAACTTACAACTTTTCTTGCAAGATTCCTTGCTAAGACATTGGGGAGATTTCTAAAATACACAACTATGAAGATACTTGATCAAATATCAAAGGAAAGGGTTCTTTAAGACTGAAGATTTATTAAGTTTAAATTAATCTGTTCCTTAATTTAATGAAAAGCAAAATAAAAGATAAAAGAAGGAAAAAGAATCAAACCTCACCCCCTCAAGGACAATATGGCCTGCAAGATTTATAAATACAGAAAATGCTAGAAGTTTTTGACATTAAGCTTCCTGAAAAACATGAGCTTTCCTAAACAGAAAGCTAAACACACTAAAGTATAAATTCCTAAAACAAAACAAGACAAAAACACACAAAAAACCACACTCACATACCAGTCTCAAGTCTATTCAGAATAAATAATTTGATGGGACTTTAGGAGAATAATCTAAATTATATACAATGTCCCTGCCTGGTGAAGGTCTACTTCAGGTAGATGTTGTTTATGGAAATTTATAACTAAGTCATGTTCCTGATTGAATAGGAATAAATCAAAATTATAACTTCATCTGGATAATACTATTGAAGGTTCTGTTTGAATGTTAAATAGGCTTGGTGTCCACATCCAAGTAACTACCATGGCACTCTGATTCTACAGATTAGACCTGTCTATGGTAAAAAAAAAAAAAATCAGGCAATGGCAAAAACAAAACAAAAACCTGAAGACAAAGCACTGCCTTTTAAAAGAGGTCTAGAATTTTTTAGGTACTTCTGTCATTACTGAACAGAGGTTAAGGAACACTGAAGAATAGGCAGAGGACAAATATCATATGTTTGCATGTATAGGAGAATTAGGAGGAACTTAATGGAGGACCATGGGGGATAAGAAGGGGGAAAATAGTAGGGGAGAGGCAAACCATGAGAGACTCTTGAATCCTGAGAACAAATTGAGGACTGATGGGTGTGTGTGTGGGGGGAGATAGGCATGGAGGAGGGTACATGTGGGGATGAGCACTGGGTGTTATGTGGAAACCAACTTGATAATAAACTATCTGTAAAAAAAAAAAAAAAGGAACACTGAAGAATAGACATAAATGATAAAAACAAATGTTCCTCTTTTTTTAAAACTTCAACAAGATAGTAGTCTTAATCACTAAAGAGGGCATGTTTAATAGTATACAGTCAACTTTGAAAATTTTAGTTGTTTGGTAAGACTGACATTAGTACGTAAAGCCCTACTGCCTTATTCCTGAATCTTGTGAAATAAGCCTAAAGTCAAATACTACAAAACAGAATCCATCCTAAAGATTACAACATTTTAGTGTAACAAAAATCTTGTGTTAGACTTCAAGTCTAAATTCCTGGTCACCATATATACAGAAGTTATTTATGTCATTTGGTGTGAGCAGCAGTGTATTATAGTGGTCAGTACAACCCTGCCTATTACTTTACTCTGTAATCTTGGGTCAATTACTTAACCCCTCTGAGACACTATTGCTTCCCAGCAATATGGGATTAATGCTTCCCTCCCATGTGGTTTATAAAATGAAAAGATATTTACAAATGAGAGCCCAAGACAGCTGACAGCACAGAGCATAGCTCCATGCAGGTTACATTCTTCCCTCATCCTAACAAAGAGAGAGAAAATTAATAAGGCGATTGCTTATTTGTAAAACATTTTTTTCAAAATGCATTTTGAAAAACATGGGCTTTGGGTAGCATTAAAAGTCATAACTTTATATTTACAGACATAAAAGAAAGTTCACAATATGTTTGTATATGGATAAAAAAAGAGTGGACTTTGTGTGTGTGTGTGTGTGTGTGTGTATGTGTGTGTATTACTATCTCCCAGGTACTAAATGTTTTACAAAAAGTTTTATAATTTAATCCTTGAGAGGGCAGGACAGTACTAGATTTGTAGAAGGTAAGGTTTAGATAGGACTACAGAGTAATCTGTCCAAGAGCACATTCTAGTAGGCTGCAGAAGTGGGTGGGACTCCAGAGTCTATATTTAACATGTTGCTTCCTAACACATGTACATTAAAAATTCCTCTCTCTCAATCTCAGTCTCAGTCAATCTCTTTCCCTCTCTCTCCCTTTTCCCTATCCCCTTCTCTCTATGTGAGAATAAGTTATATCTGAGCAATGAATAATTCAGCTTGGCTACATGGAAGAATCCATACTGGAGCAATTAGAAATACAGATGGATTTATAAGAGATCCCTGAATATCAGATTGATGAGTTTGAATGTAATCCTATGGGCAGGAAGGAGGGAGGATTGGAGGGACAGAGGGGAAAGAGAAAGCCAAGACTGCATACATTTCGGGATACAATAAAAAGTGCTTGGGGTTTTATATCAAAGAGTGTGATAACTGTAACAGAGATGTAACTCAAGTGCTATGAAAGATCACAGAGGTAATGATTAATCCCAGCTGGGGAAAGAATGAACTGCCTCAAGGAGAGGATGGTAGCCAGCTTGTCTTGAAGCAAACCTGATTCTCCTAGATTGAATCTTTTAGATTTATCCAGGCTGCAACATATGAATCAAGGGCTAAACCTGTGGTGTAACACTTAAAGAAAATTAATTGAATTTTATCAGATTTAAACCACTCTCAATATCCTTTTCAAAGGACTCTGAAAAATTTTTTGGTTTAGACTTGACAAAACCGCTTTCAAGCCAAAGGTGAGTAAATTAGTTGCGCACTTAGTCACTATGTAGTTTACACTTACCCTTGGACATTTAAACCTCATGAATAGTTCTCCATTCTTTACTGTTGAGCATAATGGCACATAGTATTATTGCTGATGAAAAGCCAGATAATCCTTATCTCTGTCCTTACCTCTAAGCGCTATGGAGTAGACGCGATAATCTTTTGTAACAAAATGAGTATACCCTTTTTAATTAGCAAAATCTAAATAAACTTTGACCAAAATAAAGCTCTTTAGTCTAGAAAGGAAAGCCAAATCCTACTGAATGTGTTCAGTGGATAGAAAATATTCCCTGGGGTGATCAAAAACATGAAAAAACATGAAAAAAATTAAATAATTATATTTCTATCATGAACAGTAATCCTTTTTAGCTTAAAAAAGACCCTTTTCTTCTATATTGTTTGGTATATGAAAATATTAGCTTTTATTAGGTCTTTACTGTGAAATTAAAGCATAAAATCTAAACAAATAATCATTTACATGCATGAATTGATGACAAAGAAAAGCAGAGGAGCCCAATTAGAATAATAATTTTCACAAGTTGCTGATACGCAAGATCTTTAAACAATCTTACTCAAAACTCTAAGATGAAGAAACTCAATCTGGAATTCCTCTTTAAAAAAGGAAGATTAAATAAATTTTATAACATGAAGTTTTTCTTCTAACTACATTTTTACACGATCTCTTAAGTATTCACAATGTTTTAGATTTAGTGTGGTCAATAAAATTTTCTGCATTGATGAGAATATTCAGTATCTGTGAAATCCAGTATGGCAACCAGTAGAACACTAGAAATGGTACTGAGACTGAGAAAGTGAATTTTAAATTTGAGTTAACTTTTTTGAAGCTTTAATAATATAATTAATATATAACATCATTAGAGTTTAAGGTGTGCAGTGTGTTGCTTTGATACATTTATATATTGTGAAATGATTACCACAGTAATATTAGTTAACACACCTATCATCTCACATAATTACTATTTCTTTTTTGTGGTGAGAACTTCAAGATCTAATCTCTTAGCAGCTTCCAAACGTATAGTACAGTACTGTTAACCACAATCACCGTGCTATACACCAGATCCCCAAACTTCTCTTATTACTGAATGTTTACATGCTTTGACCAACGTTTCCTTATTTCCCTAACCCCTAGAACCTGGCAACCACCATTCTAGTCTCTAAGAGCTCAGGTTTCTTAGATTCCTCATATAAGTGAGATAATATACATAGTCTTTGTCTTTCTCTATGTCATTTAATATAATGCCCTCAAGGTCCATCCATGCTGTTGCAAGTGGCAGGGTTTCCTTCTTTCTCATGGTTGAATAATAATATATAGTACATTTATACTGCACCTTCTTTATCCATTCATCTGCAGACAGACACTTAGGTTGTTTCCATATTTTGACTATCGTGAATAATCCTACAATTGACATGGGAGTCAGATATGTCTTTGAGATCTGGATTACATTTCTTTTGGCTTAATGTCTATACATGGGATTGCTGGATCATATGGTCTTCTATTTTCATTTTTTTTTTTTGAGGAAACTCCATACTGTTTTCCACAGTGGAAAACATCTCACCAACAGAGCACGAGGGTTCCATTTTCTCCACATCTTCACCAACACTTGTTAACTCTAGTCTTTTTAATGGCAGCCATTCTAACAGGTGTTGGATATCTCATTGAGGTTTTGATTTTTATTTCCTTTGTGATTGGTGATGCTGAGTATCTGTTCATGTACCTGTTGGCCACTTGTCCGTCTTCATTGGGGAAATGTCTGTTCAGTTCATCTGCCTATTTTTATTTTTTTTTATTTAAAAAAAAAATTTTTTTTTTTTTAATTTATTATTTCTAGGAGAGAGAGAGAGAGAGACAGCGTGAGCAGGGGAGGGTCAGAGAGAGAGGGAGTCACAGACTGAAACAGGCTCCAGGCTCTGAGCTGGCAGTCAGCACAGAGCCCGATGCGGGGCTCGAACCCACGAACGTGAGATCATGACCTAAGCGAAAGTCGGACGCTTAACCGACTAAGCCACCCAGGCGCCCCGCATCTGCCTATTTTTAAATCTGACTGCCTATACATCTTTTTGCTAATGAGCCATATGAGTTCCTTATATATATTTTGGATATTAATCCCTAAGCAGATATATGATTTGCAAACACTTGCTCCCATTCTTTAGGTTGCATTTTCTTTTCTTTCTTTCTTTCTTTTTTTTTTTTTTTTCTGTGCAGAAGCTCTTTGTTTGATGTAGTCCCACTAACTGATTTCTGCTTTTGTTGCATGTACTTTTGGTGTCATATACAAGAAATAATTACCAAGACTAATGTCAAGGAGCTCTTCCTATCTATTCTTTTTAGAGCCTTACCGTTTCACACCTTACATTAATGTCTTTAGTATGTTTAATAAATTTTTGTGAGTAGTATAAGTTAAGGGTCCAATTTCATTCTTATACATGTAATTATCCAATTTTCCAGCACAATTATTAAGGAGATAACCCTTTCTCCACTAAGTATTCTTGGTTCCCTTTTCAAATATTAGTTGTCTATTCATACATTTTCCCCCCTGGGCTCTTAATTCTGTTCCTTGGTCTATGTGTCTATTTTTTTCTAGCATCACACTCTCTTGATTAGTATACATACTGTTTTGATTACTATAGCTTCGTAGTACAGCTTGAAATTTGGAAATGTGTATTTCCAGCTTTGTTCTTTCTCAAGATTGCTGTAGCTCTTCAAGGTCTTCTGGAGTTCTACACAAATTTTAGTATTGTTTTTTCTGTTTCTGTGAAAAATGCCATTGAAATTTTTATAGGAATTGCAGTGAATCTACTAATGGCTTTGAGTAGTATGGACACTTTAACAGTATTAATACTTCTGATCCATGAACATCAGATACTTTTCCATATATTTGTGTCTTCTTCAATTTCGTTCATTAAAATCTTATAGTTTTCACTATAGAGGTCTTTCATCTCCTTGGTTAAATTTATTCCTAAGCATTTTAATTGTTTTTGATGCTATCGTGAATGGGATAACTTTATTTCTTTTTCAGATATTTCATCATTAGTATATAGTAATGCAACTGACTTCTGTATGCTGATTTTGTATCCTGCAACTTTACTAAATTCACTGATTAGTTCTAATAATTTCTTGGTGGAATCTTTAGGATTTTGTATACATAACATCATATTATTTGCAAACAGACAATTTCACTTCTTCCATTCTGATTTGGATGCCTTTTATTTTTTTCTTGCCTAAGTGAGCAAGCTAAGATTTCAAGTACTATTTTAATTTTTTTATGTTTATTTATTTTTGAGAGAGAGACAGAGTGTGAGTGGGGGTGGAGGGAAAGACAGAGGGAGACACAGAATTCAAACCAGGCTACAGGCTCTGAGCTATCAGCACAGAGCCCAACACAGGGCTCAAACTCAGGAATGGTGAGATCATGACCTGAGCCAAATTCGGATGCTTAACCAATAAGCCACCCAGGCACCCCACAAGTACTATTTTAAAGAATAGTGGTGAGAATGAGCCCCCCTTTCCTTGTTCCTGATCTTAAGAGAAAAGGCTTTCAATCTTTCACTGTTGAGTATGATGTTAACTGTAGACTTGTCATATATAGCATTTATTTTGTTGAAGTATGCCCTTCTATACCTAATTTGTTTAGGGTTTTTTTAATGTTTATTTATTTTGGGGGGCAGGCAGAGAGAGAGAGAAAATCCTAAATAGGCTCTGAGCTGTCAGTCAGCATAGAGCCCAATGCAGGGCTCAAATTCATGACTCACAAAATCGTAACCTGAGCTGTAGTCAAACACTTAATTGACAGAGCCACTTAGGGGCCCCTGTTTATGAGTTTTTATCAGGAAAGAAGTTGTATTTTGTCAAATGTTTTTTTCTGTGGCCATTGAGATGATCATGTGCTATTTATCTTTCATTCTAATAATATGATGTATCACATTTACTAATTTGTATATGTTGAACCATCTTTGTATCCCAGTGATAAAGTCCTCTTGATCATGGTGTATGATCTTTTTAATATGCTATTGAATTCAACTTGTTAACATTTTGTTTAAGATTTTTTATGCAGAGACATCTACTGAATCTATATTCATCAGGGACATGGGCCTATAGTTTTCCTTTCTGGTAATGTCCTTATCTGGCTTTAACAGGAGGGGAATGTGAACCTCATAAAACAAATCTGGCAACATTCCCTCCTTTTCAATTTTTCAGAGAGCTTGAGGATTGGAATTAGTTTTTCTTTAATATTTGGTAGAATTCACCAGAGAAACCATCTGATCCTGGACTTTCTTTGTTGGGAGGCTTTGATTACTGATTCAATCTCGTTACTCAATACTGATAAGATTTTTTATATCTTCAAGATTCATTCTTGCTAGGTTGTATGTTTCTAGGAATTTATCCATTTCTTCTAGGCTACCCAATTTATTGACCTATAATGATTCATAGTAGGCTCTTAGATTCCTTTATATTTCTGTGGTATCAACTGTAATGTCTCTTTCATTTTTGATTTTGACTCTTATTTTTTCTTAGTCCAGCTAAAGATCTGTCATTTTTATCTTTCAAAACAAAACAAAACCCAGCTCTAGTTTCACTGATCTTTTCTATTGTTTTTTTTTTCTGGTAACTTTTTTGTTTATTTAAAAAAATTTTTAAAGTTTATTTCTGTGTGTGAGAGAGAGAGAGAGAGTGCAAATGGAGGAGGGGTAGAGAGGGAGAAAGAATCCCAAGCATGCTCTGTGCTGTGAGTGCAGATCCCAACATGGGCTCAAACTCACGAACCCTCAGTTTATGGCCTGAGACAAAACCAAGAGTTGGATGCTTCACCGACTGAGCTCCCCAGGTGTCCCTCTCTGTAATTTATTTCTGCTCTCATCTTTGTTATTCCTTTCTTGTGCTAACTTTGGGTTTAGTTTGGTCTTTTTTTATTTCCTTGAGGTATAAGGGCTGGTTATTTATTTGAAATTTCTTTCTTAATATAGGCATTTATTGCTCTAAACATCACTCTTAGAAGTGCTTTTTATGCATTTTACAGGATGCATATACCACCATATTACAGTGTTAAGAGTATTCTGAATTTGGCTATATATATACCTTTACCAGTGTGTTGTGTATTTTCACATATTTTCATGTTACTAATCACTATCCTTTCCTTTCACCTGGAAGTACTCCTTTCAGCATTTTTAAGGGAGGACTGGTGGTAAAGCACTTCCTCAACTTTTGTCTGGGAAAATCTTTATCTCCCCTTCATTTCTGTAGGAAAACTTTGTCAGACAAGCGTATTCTTGACAGGCAGTTGTTTCTTTCAACAGTTTAATTCATCTGACTCTCTTTTGGTTGCTAAGGTTTCTGTTGAGAAATCCACTGACAGCCTTATCCCTTGTAAATGACAAGTCTCTTTTCTTTTGCTGCTTTTAAAATTTTCTTTATTTTTGGCAGTTTTATCGTAACATGTCTTATAAGGGATCTCTTTTGGCTATCAGCATTACTTCTTTGAATAGTAACTATTTCTTTGATGGTGTCCCATAAATCACATAGGCTTTCTTCACTCTTTTCTTCTATTTTTATTTGTCCTCTGGATGGATAATATCAACTTTCCTGTCTTCTAACTCACAAATTTTTTTCTTCTACTTGATCCATTCTGATGTTGATGTTCTCTAGTCCTCTTTTTTTTTCATTCCATTCATTGTATTTTTTAGCCCCTGAACTTAATTCCTTTTTATGATCTCTATATTTATTAAACTTCTCATTTTGTTCATGTATTGATTCTTGATTCCCCTGAATCGTCTTTTTGTGTTTTCTTGTAGTTCATTAAGTTTCCTTAAAACAGCTATTTGAGTTCTTTAATAGGTAAATCACAGATCTCCATGTCTTTGAGATTGGTTACTGGAAGATTACTGTGATCCTTTGGTGTTGTCATATTTTCTTGGTTTTTCATGTTCTTGGAAGTACTGTATTAATGTCTTCATATCTGACATAGCAGTCACCTCCTTCAGTCTTACCTAACTGCCCTCATTGATGCATCCAAACTTGTATTTCTTTTTTTTCTCCAACAGAGTGCTGAACTTTTTGGCTAGAAATGTAGACTTCCAAAAAGGCTATTTTCTCCAAGTGTTACTGTCTAAGACAGTATTTTCAGGTGCTCCCAAACCATAGCCAAGAGGGATAGAGCTGTTTCACAGTATACTAGAGGGTCAACAGCTAGGACCAAGGTCTGTATGCCCAGTACCTCATGCATAGGTGTACAAGATGCCTCCCAGGTCATTTGGCATTTAGTGCTAGGTCCCAGAGCTTCCACAAAGGCATTTTTGTCCATGGATGGATGTCAAATTATTGTTGCTGGAGTGGGAGGACATGAATGAGGGACACCTTATTCAGCCATGATGCTGTCTTCTAATTTTAATTAACTTAAATGTTAGAAACCACATAAGGCCAGTAACCACCATGTTGTAAGCACAGTAATAGAAGCTTTGTTATACATATATTGTCTTACTGGAATTCTCTTATAGAAATATACTTTTTAAAAACTTGAATATTATTGACTTTTGGGTATTCAATTCATAAAAGTAAATATAACTAAGCAAAAAGTAACATTTCTGGCATAAAATGTCAAAGTTGTGATCCAAAAGCTTGTTTTCCATTACCAGAAATCATTAAAGAATTCCTTTTAACTTCTCATTTAACAGGCTTTCGAAACAATTACCATAAAACAACATACCAGGGTTCCATTTACGTCCTGACTCAGGTTCTTCAGCTCCCCAACAATGAATGCAACCAGGTAAGTGCTCATTTTCACACTCTCAGAAAACTCATCCTGAACAAGTCCATCTTCCATAATGACTGATGAATTCTATAAGCAAAAAGGAAAAGATAAAAGTTCTATAAATATGGTAATAAATGACCATAATAAACTAAGAAATTAAAAATTCAAATATGAAACAAGTAGTGAAGATGTTGCCATATTGTAATTTCTCAGCATAAGAGAACATGATTCTTACTCTAAACAGAGCATGGCCCTTACTCTCATTCTGTCCTATCATTGCTTATCATGAAAATATGCTGAGTTGGGGCACCAGGGTGGCTCAGCTGGTTGAGCATCTGACTCTTGATCTCAACTCAGGTCAAGGTCTTAGGGTCGTGGGATAGAGCCTTGTGTTGGGCTTGGCACTGAGCGTAGAACCTACTTAAGATTCTCTCCCTCTCTCTCTCTCTCTCTCCCTCTCTCTCCCTCTCTCTCTCTCTCTCTCTCCCTCTCTCTCTCTCTCCCTCTCTCTCCCTCCCTCTCTCTCTCTCTCCCTCTCTCTCTCATTCTTTCTCTTTTTCTCTCTCTCTAAAATAAAAAAGGGGGAAAAAAAGAAAAGAAAATACAGTGAAAACCCTTAAGGAATTTTTAGTTTCAAAAGATGGTTTTAAATAAATGTAACTTAAAGAAAGTAAATAACAGGGTTCTGTTTCTTCCTTTTAAAATATCACCAAAGCCCAAATCCTTCCTTATGACATAGGAGCGTTCCACTCTACTGCTACAAACACAGAAGAAGGAGTTACAGTTGGGATATCCTTCTGAAAGATGTGAAACAGCTTTTTAAAGTACCATGTTGATGATCCCAAGAAAGCTTAGTGAGATCAAAAGTGATTAAGTCACTACGAAGTATGTAGTAGACACAAGATTACAACAGCCTTTCAAGATTTTCTGACCATGAATTAAGAGGTTTGGGGACACTCAAAGATGCCTACTCAAGTAGGCATCTCACCACTTTTAGAGGAAGATTAAAGTGAAGAGTTGGGCTAGGAATGGGGCTGTTGAAGTCCCTGTTGAAGGACAGATCACATCCTCACCTGCCTACAAAGGTTGACTCCACAGTCTATTAGACATGGCTACTCCTCTCCCCTAGCCATATGGGTTCTAAGAGGCTTTCATCAGGTTCCACAGGGCCACTCAGGTGTCAGAGGAAAAAAAACCCTAAGTTCTGTCTAGTATTCTGCTTGGTTTCATCTCCATTGCCTCCCACACAGAATTTACATCCAATAAAGAGGTTCATGTTCTTGCTAAGCCTCGATGTTATAATAATGATTTTTCAATAACCAATAAAACACCAATGTCAATCATGATTCAACATCATCATGCATCACTGTTTCAAACAGCAAATTCACCAAATCTCAGAAAATACCACTGTGATCTTTCGTATTAGTTCATATGTATTAATATTTGCACACCTTTTATAGTACATACTTCATATTTCCTGCCCACAAATTTCATACCCAGCAGGTCTTCCTCTTTATTCAAGTGCTCCTTGAGCTGACTTCTCAATTATTCCAACATATATTTTAATTTCTATTTAGCCATTTTAAGAAAGAATAAGAATATACATGATTTTACTCATTTTCAACAGTATCGCAAAGAAGAATTCAAGTATTCAGAACAAAGAAAGAGACCCACTCAAAGATTTTATATTAAGGAACAGAACAGTACCTTAGGCATATTTGATAAAGCAGTATATTGCTCATCCCTTATGATTCTGATGATAAATGTGGCTTTAAATCCTGGTTCATCAAAACAAGGAAAAGCAGATCTTGCTGCCAGGGGTTCAAACTGAGTTGCTGCAAAGTACCTAAAACAAATGCAAATCCATTCAATAGTTATTGAGTACCTATTATTCAAGGTATCTTGTCAAATACTAGGGATACTAAGATAAGCATGGTATAATCCCAGTCATTAAAAGATCTGCAATCAACTGGGAGAGACATATGTTATATGATGAACAGAACCCTGCCAGGCTTCAAATCATGTCATTAATATTGAAAACAAAGAAGTGGAAATAAAGGATAGGAAACAAATGCTGAGTAGCAGTTGAGATACTCTATGGAAACTGGTGACAAACTTTGAAGAGAATTTAAGGAATATTTGAAAAGGTAGAGAAGGGAAGAAAGTATACTCTAGACAGAGCAGGAAGCACAAGGAAAGACAGCAATGGATACTCAGGGACAGGAGGTGGCTGTCCCAAGATGGCTGGAGATGAAGCCACAAAGGTAGTCTGCAGCTGGTCTTAAAAAGGTTTCAGATGGATGCTCAGTATGACGGGTGGTCATTAACTGCCACTAATCACCTGTACAGACTCTGGCTTCACCACATTAAACCTTAACCTTACTACTTAAACTTTCATGAAGACTAAAAAATCTAGCTACTCTGTAGTATGCTGGTTTCCTTCAAGCTTTTCAGAAATGAATTTAAAAAACTTCCTCCCTCTCCTACAGCACAGCAACAACATTTGAGAATTTAACTCATATGAAAGTTCTTAATTAATTAAAAGTTGGGAGAGGGCACCTGGGTGGCTCAGTCAGCTAAATGTCTGACTCTTGATTTCAGTTCAGGTTATAAACTCACTGTGAGTTTGAGCCCTGCATCGGATTCTGTGCTGACAGTGCAGAGTCTCCTTGGGATTCTCTCTCTCTCTCTCTCTCTCTCTCTCTCTCTCTGCCCCTACTCCATTTATGCATGCTCTCTTTCTTTCTTAAAATAAACAAATAAACTTTAAAAACTGGGAGAAAGGCATTAAAAAAAGAGGAGAAAATAAGATTTCCAATTAAACAAAGGAGTAAAACAGATCTGCATTGGGGAAATCATCCAAACATGGCCATAGAATAATCAGGGCAAGTGTGGCCCTGTTGTGCATATTTCAGGTACTAGTCAATATGGCACATATACAACCACCACCCTGGACAAGATGGCCTAGCTCGCATAGGGGTTAGTTTCCACTTTTAAAAGACAGACAGAAAAGAGTATGGGATTTGAAGTAAGACCCAAACCCTGTACTTTACCAGTCATATGAGTTCAGAAAACATACACCTCAATTTCCTTATTAAAAATTTTTTTTGACATTTATTCATTTTTGAGAGACAGAGACAGAGTGTGAGCGAGGGAGGGGCAGAGAGAGAGGGAGACACAGAATCTAAAGCAGGCTCCAGGCTCTAAGCTGTCAGCCCAGAGCCCGATGCAAGGCTCAAACTCACATGACCATGAGATCATGACCGCAGCCAAAGTTGGACCTTAACCAACTGAGCCACCCCGCACCCTCCTTATTTATTAAATTAGGACTGAGGTAGGATCCTCTGCCAAACACCTAGGGTTTTTGTTAGAATCAAATAAAGACAATTCAAAATAAAAACTGCTTGTATGCCACAACTACCAACATAGATGTTTTATTATAAATGCTAGACAGTCATAACTCTTCATCCACGCTCAATATTGTTTTCCTCATAAGGATTTGCCCAAATAACTGTTTCTATTAAGTAAACTACATGAAAGATAGCAATCAATATATACGAAACAATTCAAACAGGCTATGTTGCTAATATTCAATTTCTTCACTCCACTCCCAAATTCCTACCTAGTTAATAGAAAATTGTGAAAGAGGGGCACAAGGGACCAGGGGATGAAGCTTAATAATATCCATACCATTCATATAAAAAGTCTACTTAGACAATCACTTTGGATAAAAACTGGATCACAATGTTCTGAGACAAAGAGAATCTTAAGTTATTTTTGAAAGAAATGCACTAATAACTATTTTACATCAAAGTCTCTTTGAGAAGGCTGCTGCTTGAGGAAACTTATACTCTATTCTATCTATGCTGAATACCTTGAAGCTTATTCTTTCATTTAGTGATTTTCTTTGCTTTCAGAAATGCTGGCTGCAGTTTGGTACTACCTCCAGTAGTGCTGAAGACAGAGAAGAGAATTCTGACCACTGGGAATAACAATGGGTAAATGAAAAAGTGGTGTGAACTCGGGAGGCAGTACATCGTAGTGGTTAACAATGGGGTTTACATGAGTTGGAGTTTGTGTTCCCCCTCTCCTACCTGCTAACCATATTATTTACGTGCCTCTGCTTTGTTATCTGTAAAATGAATAAAATATTAATATCTACCTCTTAATGGGTTGACAGGATAAAAGATTAAACATCTAAAATGCTTGGAACAGTTGCTAGCACTTGAGTTCTCAGTACCTATGGGCCATTATTATCACTGGAACTCAGGAAAGTGCACTTAAAGCTCATTATAGCAGATGAGGGCAGTGAGATAAAATGAGGGCCAGATCTGGAAGAATCTTGAACTAAATCCCATCAGAAAAGAGGAAGCGTGAAGGCTCTCAAACCAAAGACCAACATGGCTCGACCTGTACTCTAGAAATATGATTTGGCAGCAGTGTGGAAGATGGTGGCAAGAGGAGGGGAAAGCGGCGACAAGATTAGAAGCTGCTAATTAAGTTAAGAAGATGCTTGAAGTGTTCGAGAAAAAGACACTGAGAGACTGAAGGGCAAAGAAATAAAACACATCCCCATCCTAAACTGTTTACTAGTTCTTTTGGCATCAGCTTATTGTCTAGAATCTTAAAAATATAAACAACTGCTAGACTGAACTCCAAGGTCACTGGCCATCTCCCCCTCTTATGTGACATAGGTAAAGTTCCCTTACCACAAATACATGGTTGACATTTACATATATTCTGATTTCCCCATCAATAAGGAATATATCCCTTAATTCTTCTTTCTACTTATTTAAATAATTATTTTTATTATAGGTGGTGGAAGAAGGTTACAAAAAGATTTATCTAATAGAACTAAGCAAAACTATGCAAAATTTGGAAAAAGACAAAAAAATTGCTTTGCATTATAGTTTCAGACACCTTGAGAGGCATAAATAATCTTCTCAAATTTATCTTCCATCAAGGTATACAACCATGTGGGGCACTCATTTTACTGAAGCAGTCAGATTAACAGATTTATACTTTCTGTAACAGCAGAGTTTCATACACTAATTTATTTTAATAGATTTAATAACACCTATTGGGGCACCCGGGTGGCTCAGTCAGTTAAGCGTCCAACTCTTGATTTTGGCTCAGGTCATGATCTCATGGTTTGTGAGATGGAGCCCTGTTTTGGGCTCTATACTGTTAGTGTGGGACATGCTTGGGATTCTCTCTCCCTTTCTCTCTGTCCCTCCCCAGTTCACACTTTCTCTCTCTGTCTCCTCTGTCTCAAAAATAAATAAACATTTTAAAAACACTCGTTAAAGACATTCTACTTCTTATTTTTAAGGAATTATCTTCTCTCTTTTTATAGCATTTTCCACAATTCAATCTAGCCCATGGCAAGAGTCAACAGCTGACCATACTCAAAATCAGCTTTCTCCGCCATACATTTATTCCTTCCATTATATAGGAGTAGTAAGCCCAAGGGACTCCAAGATTAATAATCTGATTGAAAGAGGTGACTACTGGATTTGTCTTAAAGGTGTGCTTGCACTGTTTTTATTTATATCCTCTAATTCTTAGAGATGATGAAGATTATAAAGGGAGAAGTAAAGCTAAGAAGTCATAGGCTACCATTATAATTATAAATTTGCTTTAAACATCAGATCTCATGCAAGAGCCAGCATGCCATTTTTTAAGTAAAGGCAAAGAGAAAAATTACTTATCTGAATAGGTCTACAGATATTGTATTGCTTTCTCCATTTAAGAAGGATCAAACAAGTTCCTTAATATAGATTTAAAATATTCATTTCTATTTTTCTCAATACATTTGCCAAATGGTCAACATCAGCAATTCACAAACTGGTATACAAAGTAATATGAAGGAATGCACCAACGAAATTAAACAGATCTATTAAGAACTTTGTGTACATAAGAGAAATGATATTATTGCTACTTAAGAATAACCTGTATACAACGTGCACTGTATCTCTCCAGAAATTTTAATCACATTCTACGAATCTTAAGACTAAAGTGTAAAATACATAAATTGGGAGAATACTTTTGTTTTGAGTCACTTTTTTAAAACTAAATTAAGTCTGTCCTAGATTTTTTTAAATTCCATCAGAAATCCAAAATAGACTTTTTTTTTTAACAAACAGAAAATATTAAGTACACTAAAAATGATAGGTGTAAGCATACAACTGTTTTCCCTGCTCTCTTCTCCATCTCACTAAGCACCTCCTAAAAGTTCTGCACATTAGGAAAACAGGTCGTAAAGAATAATTCATACTCCTCTTCTTTGCTTCCCATTGAGATCTTGTAAGGTGACTGAAAGCTAGATTCATCTAAGATATGAAAAGCTCAAAATAACTTAAGATGTGGTGATCGAGAATGTAACTGATATAAATCTTTATCAATTTCCCTCCATCAGCATGCCTCACTCCCACCATGACATATACAAGCATGATAGGTGCTCAAGGCTTTGACTGAAAAAGAAATAGTATATGCTTCCAAATCACCATTCTGCTATTTTGCACACAACCTCTTAAATTAAAAAAATTCCAGTTAATGTATCTGGTATGGACAAAGGAATCCACATTACATAAGTCTTCATAAAGCAAAGAAGTAGAACCATTTAAGAGGGCTACGTACTTTTTCTCATTACTTTCATCTGTGTAGGAGATTCCATAGAACCCATAGTAAGAAGTAGATATATTCGCTGAATACTCTATCTTCAAGGTGTAATTGTGTCCTTCAAGAAGAGCTTCAGGGGCAACAATTGCAATTTGTTCATGAAATGGGTATTCTAAGACCTCAACTTGTTTTTCTTGGCTTGAAACTGCTGACATAAAGGTCATTCTTGAAATATTATGGCCTGTACTGTGAAGAACGATATTCCATGTGGCCTGAAGAGCCTGAAGTGAAATTGTCACAGAACCCCTGAATGTCATCGAGGTTAGGTTTGGGTGTAGGTTAAGTTCATAACGTAGTGGCATAATGGCGGTGGGAAGCCTGACTTGTGCCCACGGAAACAACTTTCCATTTGTTGCAACTGGCTGAATTAGTCCTATTGATTGGTTTTTTTTATGGCAGCCTTCTTTGGTAAAGGTACATCGGGGTAGTAAATAAATCACCATGATTATAGAAACGGCAACCACAATAAGAAAAACACAGATCGCCATGGTCCTTGCAGAGGGTACCGAACAAGTCCCATCTGGGCTCGGCCTGTAGCCGGTTGCACTGTTCCGAAGGCCTGAGCTTCTGTTCATGAAGGACATGCCCAGCAGTTTTGCAGATGACTCATAATCCTCTTCGTCTTCATCCATCTCATGCTCACCAAGACCCCGCACCAACAGTCTTGAACCCCGGGGCTCATATTCTACCTCATCAGGCTCTAGAGGATGTAAACAGGGTTCTTTGGCTAAATCTACCACATCTGGTTCTTCCTCAAACATGCTGTTTTCAATCATATTCCTGGGGAGCTGAAGCAGATCTAAATAACCAAAACACAAGGACAAGGCACAGAGTTAGAAAAAAAAAATTTCATAATAAAATGCCTACTAGCAAAACCACATTTAATCTAAGAATACTTTTACCACTAACACTTATTTTCATCATGGAGCTGCTAAATTAAATAAGATGCTTCTAATTTTCTTGTATTATCCATTAAAAACTTAAGCTTAAATAAAAGTATACCACAGTCATGAAACAAGAAATTTAAATAAGCAGGCTAGTAACAAAAAAAGGCAGCTGAGACTAAACACTAATTTCCTGGGGCACCCGGGTGGGTCAGTTGGTTAAGCGTACAACTCTTAATTTTGGCTCACAGTTCCTGACGTTGAGCCCCATGTCCAGCTGTGTGCTAACAGTGTGGATCTGCTTAGGATTCTCTCTCTCTCTCTCTCTCTCTCTCTCTCTCTCTCTCTCTCTCTCCTCTCTCTCTCTCCTCTCTCCTCTCTCCTCTCTCCTCTTTTTCTTCCTCTGCCCCTCCGGCATTCATGCTCATGTTCACATGCTCTCTATCTCAAAAAGAAAACTTTAAAAAAAGTTTTCTTTGAACAAAACTTTTGATTACTTTCTAGGTGTGGGTTTAGTTAGCAACCTGCCATCTTTCCATCTGCTGTGAATGACCTAGAATAACATACTGCTTTAGGAATTTAATCTCTTAAACATCAGATAGTGCCCCTACTTCTCATGACGAAGTTTTGTTTTGTTTTGATGGTTAATTGTGTTTGGGTGTCATCTATTTCATTAACAGAGCAAATACTGGTATAATTGAACTTGAATTTTTTTTAACTTTTAATGAACTCTTAATGGTTAGAAATTTTCTGTGGTAGTTTTTAGTCCTAGCACAGTGCTGAAGATTAGTTGCTTAATTTGCTTTTCCAAAATGTCTAAAAGGCTTTTTCAGACTTTTTTTGTAATATCATATGGGAAAATAAGGTTCTCTTAGCATTTGCCTATGTGTTCTGTTCTGTGTCAGACATGACATAGACAACACTGAGATCTGCACAGTATGCTTTTGTGTAATGAATTTCTAAACTAATTCTAAGTATAATCTCAGTAATATTTAGAACACACCCATTCCTCAATTCATATTCCCATGTGTTTTGATTCTTCAGTAAAGTTTTGTTTAAAGCAAGGGGCATTCTGTCTAACCATTTTAGCATCTCTTATCTGCAATTCATTTACTTCAAATATTTTGATAAGGATTTAGTCAGACATCTGCCAAAATCCAAATAACTTGTTTTTATTATTTATTACCCATTCAGATTAATGCCTGTGTAGAATTTTAATCTTTTAGAAATGGAATACATCAACTCCTTTGCTATAATTTACTGCACATTAGAGGCAGACTTTTGCATATGTGTACAGTACCATGTTAAATATACCAAACCAGAGGAAATCACTCTTGTTAATACGTAACCCATGAAGACTGTACTTCAAGTCTATTTAAGAAAATGTTGCTTTGGATTCTTGCAAAAGAAAAGATCTTAGCCTTAAATTATATACAATGTAACATGATTACCCATTGCTCTAATGGGATTTATTTGTATAGGAAGAAGCGATCCTATAGAAACAGGAAATTTTCTACAACCTCTTAAATCCGCATATACATGCTATCTTTAAGCCAAAAGCAAAGAAATTTTTCAGTTTTTTTTATTATTATTTTTTTAATGTTTTATTTATTTCTAGGAGAGAGAGAGAGAGACAGCGTGAGCAGGGGAGGGTCAGAGAGAGAGGAAGTCACAGACTGAAACAGGCTCCAGGCTCAGAGCTGGCAGTCAGCACAGAGCCAGACAAGGGGCTCGAACCCACGAACCGCGAGATCATGACCTAAGCAAAAGTCGGACGCTTAACTGACTAAGCCACCCAGGCGGTTTTAAATAACATAGGCCATGTGGGAATAATCTAAGAAAACTGAATACATTGAATACATTTCTTTTTATTAGATACCATGAACTGGTGCTCTTCAATGTTGTTGGTGGATCAGTGTCAATCCACAAACTGTCTGCTATCTCCCTGTGACAGGATACATGTGGACAACTAATATTTAAAAAGTTTTACAGCAATTTGTCAATAATTTTGTGTCTACCAAATTTAATCCTTTAAAAATGAAACTTATAGTTTGCATGTCTTTTTTCATTTGTTTCCCAATGATTCATTTTTTAAATGCTACACAATTTATGCAACAGATTAAAAACTGAAAACGAAAAAACCTTGATTCTTCAGCTCAGAAAACTTGGGAAGCAATGAGTTGCAATTGGGTTGACAATGCAAAGCAATGTCATTATAATGCCAATCCAGGTCAATAGGAAATTCTCAACTATGTCAGCAGTAGAAGTGACAAGGAGGTAATGATTACAAGTCGTGTTAAAAAGGGAGAATGCCAAGGAACTGATGCTTCATTGGGCCGGACAGGTCTGTAAGATGGAGTGATAGGAGAAAGTCTATGTCGCTTCCCAATATACATTCTGGCTTGGATAACTAGAAGAAAGAATGCCATTCATAGAGATTGAAAATAAAGGTTTTCAAATTCCCTCTCTCGATTTTTTTTTTTTTTTTTTTTTTTGGTCGGGGGAAGGTTGTATAGTGAGACTAGAGTTATAGGATGGCATTTGGTGTGGGATACGACATATTTAACATTACTGTGAGATAGCCGGGTAGAGATGTTTGATTAATGGCATGTTATAAAGACCCAATTTTAGAAAGTACTTCAAATCCTGCCTGTTCCACTGACTGCTTTGTCTCAAATGGGTTACCAAATATCCTTTAGCTTCAACTTCCTCGCCCATAAATGTGAAAAAACATTACTATTTTCTAGGACTGTTATGAGAACTATGTTATATGGATCTGGACTCAAAATAGGGATCTGTGGGGAAGATTTAGATTTCAGAATCATCTCCATATACATCATGAAAATCATGCAGATGAGTGAGACTACTTAGAGGGAGGTAAGAGTCAGAGAGCATCAGCACTGAAGAGGTGGCAGAGGAAGAGGGGCAGAAGAAGAGAGTAAGAAGAATGTACAAGAGGTAGGAAAATTAGGACAGTAGCATCCTAGAAGATAAAGGAAGTTTTCATGAAGGAAGTGGTCAGCATTACCTGTCTTATAAAGGTCAAGTAAAATGAGGCCTAGAGAGGTTAAGAGATTTGGCAACTAGGGAACCAGCGACGTTCATAAACCACCTTCAACAGAATAGCAGAAATGGAGCCTAACAGCCCAAAGAATGGAAAATCCATATGAGTTGATCAGGGCACTTTACTGGCTCAGTCATTTAAGTGTCCAACTTTGGATCAGGTCATTATCTCAATGGTTCATGAGTTCAAGCCCCACATCAGGCTCTGTGCTGATAACTCAGAGCCTGGAACCTGCTTTGGATTCTGTGTCTCCTTCTCTCTGTCTCTCCCCCACTTGTGCTCTGTCTCTCTTTGTCTCTCAAAAATAAATAAAAATATAAAAGCTTTCAAAAATTAAAAAAAAATCCATATGAGAAGGCAAGGGCTGCAGACTATTCTTTCAAGGTACTTAGTTGTGTATCAAGGAAAACAAAACAAAACAAAACATAGGATCAAACTAAAATATAATATGGCAGAGAAAAGTTCTTCTGTTTTTTTGTTTATCCGTGGTTAAGATGGGAGTAATGAAGCATGAAGGAAAAGTAAAATGACAAGATGTGCAAGTGGAGGAGTAGATGAGAGGAAATGTTGGAATAACATCCCACAGGGGTGGGAAGATATCACAAAAACTCCAGCAGAGAGATGAACCTGGGTGGGAATTAGGTACTTCTCCTCTGAACCTGGGAGATGGGAGATGAAGACAGAGAAGAAGCATGTATACGAGCATGGAAAACTGAGGAGGTGAACAGGAAAGTGCCTCCATGTTCTCTGTGACAGAGGAATTAAGGCCATCTGCCTGAAGGCAGTTGTGGGGAAGGACCGGTGGCTTAAGGAGAAAAATAAAGTATAAAAGCTAAGGCAGAGGACCAGGGAAAGATGGCCCAAGGACAAGGTATGGCTAAGAAGTTCAGTAAGCGTAGTAGAATTGTCATACTACCAGTTTCCATAAATGCCTTTAGCAGTACTTACCAGGCCAAGTCAAAAAAAAAAAAAAAAAGCATGTATGTGTATTTTACCATAATTTAAAATGAAAAATATAAATGGAAAGATATTTTTAAAGAGTAGAGAAAGCAGCTGGGTTAATCCAGGGTTAAGTATTTAGTGAGGATGTGGTAAGAAACTACAGAGAAAAAGCACTGAAAGTGCTGGCAAGAGAAAAAGTGATTAACTGAGGGGTTCAATTTAGAAAACACCAGAAAAAGTAAAGCGATGGCAAACAACATGATGAGCAACTTGACTTAAAACAAGAAAACTTCCCACAAACTTTAATCCCTTTAAACTACCATCACAAAATGAAATGAAATGGGGTCTATTTTGAAATCAACAAGCCAAAACAAATTTAAAAGAATAAGCCTAATTTCAATAAGGCTTTTTGGGAAGATGCAAGATTGCTATATTCAATTAGGTAATACAGCAGCTTGCTATATTCAAATTGGGCCTTAACAATAAAGAATTATGCTTCTTCTGAGGCCTCTCAGACATACTTAAACAGAGCTGAAAGCTCCAAGCATGAAACAGCATTTATATTTTCTAGATTATTTCCAAATGGAAACTTCATTAAATTTCTAAAGTGACAGTTAATTATCAAATAAAAATTTGATTATCAAATTAAAAAATAAAAATTATTTCCCCAATAAACAATCTTCTCCCATCAAAATGAAATTTTATTTTTTTTTAAAGTTTAATCCTAAAAAGGAAAGAAAACAACTAGAATTCAGAACAAGGACAGTGATTTTCTGTACAGATCTAATCTGACAAACATTAATAAACACTACCTAATCTCCCTGCCCCCTGCCACAGACACACTCAAAGACAATCTCTTCCTATTAATCACAATGCTCATGTTAAGTTACAAGTTTGGATATATCATTTTCTCACCAGAATCTGAAGAATAGTCACTAAGGGGGGGAAATTTTAAAGATGTTCTCAGTAGCCCCTTCCTGATACATCTTGTTTGCTTACACTTCAATGTATGAGTAGTGTCATAAAATATTAACACAGAAAGTACTGCATGCATTCCTTTTACATAGCGCTGCTTCAAAATCACATATAATTTTCCATTTGATAGGCCCAAGGTCACAACCTAGGATGCATGATCCAAGTAGGGTCTTTCTTCTGGTTCCCCTCTCCCTCTTTGTGTCTCTGGTGAACAGAGAAGACGGCAATGAATGGGAGACAAGGGGTGGGAGGGAGCAAGATCACAGAGAAATGGTCAGTTCATAAGCAACATAAGCTCACTTTATTTAGTTCTAAGAGACACTATATTTAATTTTTCCTTTCAAGCTATCTCCAAAGTTCATTTCAATACATACAAAAATGCTGTGGGAGACTTCCACTTCCAATATGACACAGTAACTGATACCAGACTTTTCTTTCTCTCATAAACAGCTATTAAACTGGACAAAATAATGAAACTATTTTTAGCTACTGGATAAATGAGCAATACTGTGAGTCTAAATTTGCTTGGTTCTCTGCCTTGGGACAATTTTCTAACTGTAGTATAGTGAGCTGGAGTCCAAGCAGAGCAGGGCTAGTGGCAGAGACAGGACATTGGGCAGGATGGAAATGCACAGAGTGAGGACCACAGAAGTTTGCACAGGGGTTCCCTGAGAGTCCTTAACCAATGCTGAGTGTAACTACATAAGGCTTCCAAAGAGTGGCTGTAATGAGGTTGATATGGAATAGAAATACTAGAGGTCAAGAAGCATAGGGAAATATTGCCAGTTTAAACCAACCTGAATAAAGAGAACTCATTAACATTCTGCACATCAATTTTAAATGCCAGAAAGGCTTCACTTTAAGGGAAAAAGAACATCATAGAATAAGACAAACTCTAGACCCACACCTAAACCCAAGCCCTAAAGCCCTAATAAAACCCATAGGGAAAAAACAATCTGGGGGAAGAGTTATGCTAAGTTGGAGAGGCCTGAGGAAAAAACTGGAGCTTTCCACAGAACTTCCCTAGCAAATCTATATAAAGTGATCAGCCAGTAACTAAACTGCCTACTAAAACAAACAACACTACAAAAAATAAAAATAAAAAAAAAATTTAGCATCTCTACAATGTATCAACCCTGTCCAATACATAATAAAAACATTACTAGGCATTCAAAAAAAAAACAAAAAATGTGACCCATAAGAAAAAATAAGTCATTAGAGACTGACTTTAAGTTGGCCCAAATACTGCATTTAGTAAGAACTGCGGTTTGAAAAATGTCTTAAATAAGGGAAAATGTTCTTAAACAACAATAACAAAGGAGAATATATGAATAGATGAGAATCTCAGCAGGGAAACTAAAACTGCAAAAAAGAATCAATGGGGGAAAAAAGGAAATTCTAGGACTGGAAGTTTCAAAAATTAAAATGAAAAACTCACTGAACGGACTTAATAGTAGATTGGAGATTGCAGAAGAAAGAATTTATGAACTTGATAGATTACTAGGAATTACCTATTTGATAAAGGAAAAAAAGACTGAAGAAAAATGAACACAGCAACAGAAATTTGTGGTGCAATATCAGATAGTCTAACACATATGTAATAAGAGCCCCAGAAGACTCTGAAAATAAAGCAGAAAAAATATTTGAAGACATAATTGTTAAAATTTTATTAAGTTTGGTAAAAACACTATTTGCCAGATCAGAAAAGCTCATCATATTCCAAAGACAATAAATACAAAGAAAATCATATCTAGCTACATCATGGTCAAAATGCTGAAACCCAGAGATAAAATCTTCAAAGAAGCCTAAAAACAATATGTTATATACAAGAGAAAACTAATACATAGAATACTAACTTTTCACCATAACACTGGGGGCCAGAAGATGTGAAAATGTTTTTAAGGGGCTGAAAGAAAAAAAAGTGACCAATTCAGAATTCTATATCCAGTGAAAATATCCCTCAAAAATAAGATCTTTCAATAAATAAAAGCTGATAGAATTAATCTCAAGCAGATGTGAACTACACAATAAAATAAAGCTTGGAGGGAAATGATACCAGACAGAAACTCATATCTGCAGGAAGAAATGATGAGTAAGTTGTTAAAAACAAAAATTTATAACCTTTATTCTTCTTAAAATTTGCTTAAAGATTATATATTAAAACTATCTGCTTAAAGCAAGAACATGTGGGCAGTTTTTAATATGACAACAAGAGCACAAAGAGAGGAGGTGAATAAGAGAAATTGTATTAAATTATATTTCTGAATTGAGAAGGGAAAATGCTAAGTGTCCAGTGTAAAGTAGGAAGTATAAAGTAAGAAGAGAGAATGGTCAGGTGTAAAATGCTAAATGGCATAATTTTGACAATAAACACACTTAAAGTTAAGGATGCATATTATTAGCCCTAGAATAATCAATTAAAAAGTAATTTAAAAGATGTATAGCCAAAAAGCCAATGAAGAAAGTAAAATAAAATATTAAAAAATACCCAATTAACCCAAAAGGGGGCATTAAAAAAGAAACAAAAACAAAAGGGACAAATAAAAACAATGGCAAAATCATGGTAGATTTAAATACAACCACATAAATAATTTCATTAACTGTAACTGAATTACACATTCCAACTAAAGGACAGAGACTGTCACATTGGATTTTAAAAAGACAAGACTTCACTACACAGTCTATAAGAGATACTTTTTAAATTTAAGGACGCTAATAGGTTAACAAAGCAGAATAAAATTTTATAATGATAAAAGGAGAAATTCATCAAGCTTAAATATGTATAAACCTAATAAGAAAGGTTCAAAATTCAAAACAGAAAATGGTAAAATCAAGAAACAGAAATATCCACAACCAAAATTGGAGATTCTGTTGTCTCTCTCTTCATAATTGACAGAACAGGTAGAAAGCAAACAAGTAGGGCCACAGACTATATAAACAATACTATCAACTAATTTGGCCTAAAAGACATTTGTAGAATATTACACCAAGCAGCTGCTGAATACATATGTAACATTTACCAAAGTGGACCATACTCTGAGCCATAAAATAAATCTCAATAAGCTTTAAAAGACTGAGTGTTTTTGAGACTATGTTCTCTGACTACAGTAGAAATAATGTGAAAATCCCCAAATAAAAAATTATCTAGACAATCTCTAGTTATTTGGAAAACATAAAATCTAAATAATTCATAAATCAATGAATAAAGAATTTAGAAAATATTTAAAATAAATAACATTTTTAATGAGAGAAATTGACTGCTTTACGTGCCTATATTAGAGGTTTAAAATCAATGATATTAGTTTTTGCCCTAAGAAACTAAAAAGAATAGAACAGCAAACCTAAGAAGAAAAATTAATGAAGAAGAAAGCAGAAACCAATAAAGTAGAAAACAGAAACAAAAGAAAACTAATAAAGCAAAAAATGCTGGAGGGCAGGAAAATAGTATTAATGGTTCTTAATCATATTCTCCTGGAAAGTGGTCTTAAAATCAACATTGTATCAGGTCCTGTGGATCCCCAAGACCCATTTTTCACTTCTCAGAAGTCTGGTTAGGTTCATGTAACAGACAAATCAGAATTGGGTCCTGGAGTACAGACAGAGATCCCCTTTCAGAATCCCCACCATCTTATATCTGTCCCTCCTCCAAGAGTATCTGGTAAACAAAATCATTAGGCAGTGATAATGCTAGCTATACCCAAATTTAGAAAAATCCATATGTTCTCCCCCTCCTCTTTAAAATAAAAAGCTAGATGTACTTTTTTGTAAATCCAAGTATTTAAAAGGAATTGAAGAGCTATTTTTTTTAAATTTTTAAAAAATGTTTATTTATTTTGAGAGAGACAGATAGAGCGCAAGCAGGGGAGGGGCAGAGAGAGAGAGGGAGACACAGAATCCCAAGCAGGTGCCAGGCTCTGAACTGTCAGCACAGAGCCTGATGTGGGGCTCAAACCCACCAACCATGAGATCATGATCTGAGCCCAAGTCAGACACTCAACCAACTGAGCCACTCAGGAGCCCCTGGAGAGCTATTATTTAAAGAAAACCCCGGGGCGCCTGGGTGGCTTAGTCGGTTACGCGTCCGACTTTCGCTTAGGTCATGATCTCACGGTTCGTGGGTTCGAGCCCCGCGTCGAGCTCTGTGCTGACTGCCAGCTCAGAGCCTGGGGCCTGTTTCAGTCTGTGACTCCCTCTCTCTCTGACCCTCCCCTGTTCACGCTGTCTCTCTCTCTCTCTCCTAGAAATAAATAAATAAAAAAAACATTAAAAAAAAATAAAGAAAGAAAGAAAACCCCTTATAATCTCTTCAAAGTAAAAAGTATTCTTCTGCAGAAAAACAAAAAACAAAACTGTGTTTAACTCATCTATTTGTGTATTTAGATTTTGGTAAATTTTTTCTTAAAACGAGAAATCAGTCCTCTTCTAAACTGTTTAAGAGAAACTATACATTTAAAGGCAGACTTAAGATCACATGTGTAGACAAATTAATGTAAAAGGATAAACTCTTACTTTATGCAGCTCCTACACAAACAATATTCAAATGCAAATTCAAATTCAAATTCAAGGGCAGGAAAAGGCTGCAAAGTTTCCACCTTTTTTGACACCACATGCACTAGTTTCCAAAAGTGAACTCGCAACACAAAGTCTACAAGAAAAATCTCTTTTCAAGTGTCCATTTGAAATTTAACTGAAACTAACTCAATAAGAAAAAAGAAAAAGAAAAAAAACGGGGAAGGGTGTCTCATTTTTAACCATTTGCTTTCAAGTGCTTACTTTATTTAGAGTAAATCACGACTCTGAGGTTCATTCTGCAGAAATACAACCATCCTGCCATAGTTGAGGTTACAGTTTCATGAAACCAATCTCCATAGCCAGGACCTTTGTTCTGAATCTCGGGGACTCAATTGCCAAACCTATATTTAAACTAACTAAATCATTCCTCAGCTCTCAGCCACGCTTCAACAAATCCCTAAGCACATACAACCACGCACAGGGCCTGCTGTGTCTCTGACCAGTACATGAGACCATACACGTGGAACACGCGTGGCTGTTGTGGCCGTTTCAGGTTTCTACTCTTAGCCCACCCTCTTCACTTGCCTCAGCTCATGGGTCTCTCTTTTCCTACTCTTTATTACCCTACTTCAGTGTAATCTTTTTAAATCCCTAGTTCCTTTCACTTTTTAAAAATCAATTCAACTATTACTAGAACAAATGTCCTCCTGTGACCCAATCCCCTACTCTCCCTAAAATAGTGCACCATAAAAATGACAATGCCTAGCTGTTCTCTTATGATGAAAAGGTTAGAAGGACTGCAATAAAGAAATGCTTAAAATGAGCCCTTAAAAAAAAATAACCCAGCGAGACTTTCACAGATAATACTTTTTTCCCTTATGGTAACTCCTGAGACAATCTAGGAAAAGCAATTTGATTTATAGTAAACTTGACATTATCTAGTCATCATTCTAAAGTAATCCTGCCAACTGGACTGTTTATCCAGGACAGGCTTTCTTCTTTGGTAGCCACTGTCCACAGAGTTGTGTTTATAATTAGACTGTGCAGTGTTAATTATGCTGGCCACCCTGCCAATGTTCTACAGAGACTACAGGGAGAGATCAAAACAATCATTCCCAAATCATGAGTCACCTCACTCTTTCCATACTACAAACCCCTGGCAGCCTCTCAAACCTGGAAAATGGAAGTTGTGCACACTACACGCTTATACAGCTTTTCACATTAAGGATGAAATACTAAGTTCCAAAACCTGCTTCAGACATTTTTCTAGAATAATGGGTACATTTTAATCTGGTAACTTCTTGCTTATTACAGAATTATAGGTTGAAGGTGAGAAGGCTTAGAAAGATTTCAAGGCCTATTTTACCCTACAGAGAAGGGAATTTATGCAGAAGTAAACTATAATTATAGCTTTTACTTCACATTTAAACAGCTCCTCCAAAGGAGGGGCTCTTATCTCATTCATCTTTATATCCCTGGTGCCCTTCAGGAAAAAAGCCTGTAATAAATGTTGAAACGAAAGTACTAACACTCAACACATTAAAATTAAGTATTAATTAATGAAAATTACCTCCATGGCCACCCATAAATTCACCAAAGGCGGAACCCAGGTTTACTCAAGCTTCGAATAAGATAGAGTTAATATGTTAGCTATGAGCTTAAGAAGGTCCTTCTAACACCTGCTGTGAGGCTAGGTCCTAAGTCAGCAGGGCTTACTACTTCAGTGATTATGGGTTCTGAGTCACTGCCTTTCTTTTCTACTAGACCCGAATTCTTCAGACTTCTTATTACATTTCCTCCTCTTTCTTCAAAGCCAGTAGATAATTTAAATGAATTATGGTTTAGGAGACATCAAGTGTAGTGCTGAGGAGCCTGTGCATTCTAGTTCTAGGTCCAGAACTTAGTGTGTTGTTGGGACCTCAGTTTTCTTATCCATGAAATGTAGATAACTGCCCTGTCTGCTTAGACTATCATAGGGGTTACATAAAATAAGTGGGTCATAACAATTTGCAAACTATGAAGTGCCACATTCATAATTTGTTGCTAATATATTGAGTAGTTACAGTAGGAACTTCAAAATCTCAAGGCAATAAACACATCTATTTTTTAGCCAAGCACACTAGCATTCTGCTTTAAGATGCATCAGTACAATTCCCCCCCTCACACCTTTTACTGTAAAAGATGATTCTGAAATGCCACTCACAGCACATGTCATTAGATAAATTCATAAAATAAGAAAGGTCCAGAAACTCCATTTTGTCCTCTATGCCACAGATACCAAATGATAACATAGGCAACAATTCTGGCCTCTTAACGTCTTGTAAGATCAGCAACAGCAATGTCCATAGAGGCTTTCAGTCAGTGTAGAACAGGATAACTTGAGATAATTCTGTATTACAGAGATTTTAGTACACAGGTTTTACATTTTAAGTCATTTGACTTCTAATATATTTGCTAAATGGCTGTCTTGATTATAAAGACACTACAACCTTTCCCAAAATATCCCTAGGGATTAAGTGCATCTAAAGGCCATGCTCATTTACTATAATTACATTTACACAATAAAACTCAGATAACCAATGACAGCTACAATTTATAAGAAGGCAATTTAAATTTATATAATGCTCACATTGTAATTGAAACAACCTAAAGGGCAGCATTACATAGACATCAATTTTACTTTACCAAACTAAAACACTCAGTCAGTAAATATTTCACCATCTTCAAATTGTACACCACATTATATTTACTCAGTCTAATCACAGTAGTTATTTTCTGTGCAGTTTTGTAGTCCTATAAGCAAAAATCTATACTTCAGTGAGGGAGGGAAGCAGCAAAGAATATAAGTTTGCTAGGTTAATGATGAAGCTATGAAGCACATTATTTTATTTATTTATTTAACAAATAGTTTATTGTCAAGTTGGTTTCCTTATAACACCCAGTGCTCATTCCCACAAGTGCCCTCCTCCATGGCCATCTCCCCCCTACCCCCCCCCCACACCCATCAGTCCTCAGTTTGTTCTCAGCATTCAAGAGTCTCTCATGGTTTGCCTCTCTCCCCCTCCCCCACTATTTCCCCCCTTCTTCTCCCCCACGGTCCTCCGTTAACTTCCTCCTAATCCTCCTATACGTGCAAACATATGGTATTTGTCCTTCTCTGCCTGACTTATTTCACTCAGCATAACACCCTCAAGGTCCATCCATGTTGCTACACTTGGCCAGATTTCATTCTTTCTCATTGCCATGTAGTATTCCATAATATAGATAAACCACATCTTCTTGATCCATTCGTCCGTTGATGGACACTTGGGCTCTTTCCATGTTTTGGCCATTGTTGAGAGTGCTGCTATGAACACTGGGGTACATGTGCTCCTATGCCTCAGCATTCCTATATTCCTTGGGTAAATTCCTAGCAGTGAAGCACATTATTTTAAATATCTATCAAGGAGAGGCGCCCAAGTGGCTCAGTCGGTTAAGTGTGTGATTTTGTTCGGCTCAGGTCATGATCTTGCTGTTCCAGAGTTCCAGCCACCCATGGTGGGCTCTATGCTGATAGCTCAGAACCTGGAGCGTCTTTCAGATTCTGTGTCTTCCTCTCTCTCTGCCCCTTCCCCGCTCACACTCTGTGTCTCTCTCTCAAAAATAAATAAATGTTTAAAAAAAACTTAAAAAAATCTATCAAGGAGAACATTTAAGATGAAAAGGAGGCATTCTACTAGAAACTGCCAATGACCAAAGAGTATCAAATGCAAACATGAGATATAGCACATAAAGAATCCTGTCACAAAGTGCTTCAGATACAGATTTTAATGTAAAGGATCAAAGAGAGGAACAAAGAAACACCCACAGTTTAATTCAACCCTTAATTGTAAAACAAGAATTAAAAAATAAGAACAGATCATTTCCTTCAGTAAAGAACATTTTCCACTTCAACAAAGTAGATGATCTTTTAACTTATGTCCACTTAAGCCTCCAAATTAACAAATGTTGTTCATTTCCCCTGAAAGACATTTTCTGATGCCAAGTGTCCAGTGAATGTCTAAAGGGCTACTCTCTAGAAGATCCAAGCACTTATGTCCCCACCAAAGCAGTTGTATTCTTGCCAAGAATTATTGTTCTCCAATCAATTTACACTAGTTAAAATTACAATTGTAGTTATGTAGTAAGTATTGCATTAAATGAAAAAAAAAGAATGAAAGCAGCTTCTATGAAAGCTGAATATGCAGCAGAAAGACCCCACAAAAATGAGTCCCCAAAATAACACAGCTGCCAGATTAGGTATTAGCAAGTAAAACAAAATGATTAGGGGAGGAGGGCCCTACAGAAGAATTTTACCCCCAGGCTTCAAAGTGTCTAAATTCTCAAACAACTTGAAAAAAAAAAAAAAAGACCTGTATTTTATGGATGCATCACAAACAGCACATAACATATACAAGAAGAAATATGTAGAACGCTAATCAGTGGACACGTATGCAAAATAAAGGGTTCAGTTAATAAGACAATATTAGTAACTAAGTCTATACATTTTAGTTTATACATTTAGCATGATTTGAAATGCTAAACCAATGTATTTTTTTATGGTTTCCATTTTTATCTAGGTTTTCAAAGTTATTCATTATATTTGAGATCATGTTAAAGGGAAAGTGATCTAAACTTAACGTTCACCCTAATAGTTCATCCTAACAATCATGACCACACACACATCTGTTTCCCCAAACACAAATCATAATGGGTACATCCACTTGTGAATGTCTAAAGAGTAATCTTACTACAACACTTAAGAACTTTGTTCTGCAGTTATACTTACTGATAAATTTCAACCACAGAATGTTTAAAATCATGTCTCATCAATACATATCAAACCTAAAATATGTTCTCTGACCAAGTAACTCCACAAGCAAAATGCATCCTAAGAGTAACTGCAGAAAAGATACATGTATAAGAATGTTTACAGCAGCCTTGTTTGCAGAGCAACAAAAAGGAAATAATCAAAGTATGTGACAAAGGTATATTCATACCTAATAAAGTATTATCCAGACATAAAAATTATTTACATCATAAGTTATTTATATCTACTTTAAATATTGAAAGGCTTCAAAATATAGTATTTACAGGAAGGTTATAGAATTTTAAATAAATAAATATTCATCCAGTTGGATACACTATAAATAAAAATGTAAATACTGATTATTTCTAGAAGTTATGGGTATGGGTCTAGAAGTTGGATGTTTTAGTATATATATTTTCTACTTCTTAAATGTATAAAAATAGGAGACTCCCTTGAACATGTACAGATCATGTTTTAATCTATCAAGATCTAAAGTTAATTAAATGACGAGAAATTAGCAACACTGTTGAGGTATCTTAGAAATAGACCTGGGGGCACTTGAGTGGCTCAGTTGGTTAAGCATCTGACTTTGGCTCAGATCATGATCTCGTGGTTCATGGGTTTAAGCTCCACATCAGGCTCTGTACTGACAGTGCAGAGCTTGCTTGGGATTCTTTGCCCCTCTCTCTCAAACTAAATAAATAAAGTTAGTAATGGCCCTGGATGGTGAAATCTGGAAACCTGGATGCCAGGATGGAATGTGCTATTTATCTCCCATGGAGCCTCCTATTCAGAGGTGGAGGTACCCCTTGAAACTAATGGCCTTATAACTTACTTCAACCAATGGAATGCAGAAGTGACACTATAAAATTTCCAATCCCAGTTTTAAAAGGCCTTGTTACTTTCATTATGTCTCTTTTGCTGACTGGAGAGCCCCATAAGAATAAATCTGAGCTAGTGTCCTGATAGTTGAGGAACCACAGGGAAAGACAAGCCCAGCCAAAAGGCAGCACCAACTGCCAGAAAAGCCAGTTATGCTATTTTAAATCTTCCAGTTTCAAATTAAGCTGTCAAATGACAGCCGCTACAAGTGACCTCAGGCAAGATCAGTGGAAGAAACATCCAGCTGAGCCCAGCACAAATCGTTGACCTACAAAACAATGGGCAAACAAAATGGTTATTATTTAAGTGTTGTCATCTGTTACATAGCAACAGATGATTTATCTATCCTGTACACAGTATACTATTAATATTGTGGTGTACACAATGCCCTAAGATCACACTACACATACTAGTTCTATGATTCTGTAACATCTTGGAAATGGGAACACAAGCAGGGCCTCATGGTTAGACTCCAACTCAGACCCATAAGAATAGAACATCCCATATTCAGAACACTCAGCATTCTTTCTACAAAAACTGTGTGCAACTGTGGGCTTTCCCTCCAAAGCTCAAAGGCTGTGAGGAAAACTTGAAGTGCATGACTTCATAGTTTCTTACTCCCTCAACAATAGATATGAGGACGCTCTGCCTGGGGCCCTAGTACCAGACCAGGACAAACAATGAAGAAAGTAAGACCAAGTTCATTAGCAAAACCATCATCTTAACACCACCATAAATAGTGATGATAAAAACCAACATTCACTAAGGGTTTTAGCATTTGCTAACAATGCACTGGGCACAGCAGAGTAGTTAGGAATGTCTCTGAAACTAAACTGCTCTGTCATCCCTGGTCACCGGGAGCAAGTTAGTTCACCCTTCCAATTTCAGTTTGCTCATTTGTAAGATGGAGATAATAGCAGTAGCTATCTCACTGAGTTGTGAGAATTAAATGAGATATGTATAAAACATTTAGAACAGAGCCTAGCACATATTGAAGTGTTACACAATTATTAGCTTTTGGTATTACTAGTCAGCATTTTACATTATGTCATATCATTTAATTTAATCCCCACAACATTTTATAGATGAAGAAGTAGGAATCAGAGAGGTTAAATAACTTGCTAGTAAGTGGCATGGCCAAATTTCAAACCCAAATTTTTTTTTTATGATAGCTATGACTTAAAGTAGGCCGGGAATGTCGAACCAGGTCCCATGTGCCAGAGAAAAGCCTCATGTCTTTGCAGCCTCTGGATCTGGGCTGGGGGTCACAGAGCCATCCCTAGATCAGAGCTGAAGAGCTGTGAAGAAGGTTAGGATGGTGTCAGAGACTGACAAAACTACTGCCATGTGTCAAGCACTGACACTATCTATAGTTTCTACAACTCTCTCAGCCAGGCACTTAGTAGGTATTCAAAAAGTACTATTTGATTTTGCCCAATTACACTCCCTGTTACAACTCCATCCTGGGCAGTAAACTAAACTTGCTCCCTTCTTTCATTAGGATTCTGAAATTATCCAAATACAACAGTTACCCATTTTACTGAAACTTCATTTTTTGCTATTTTACAAAACTAGAAGCTTTTTATGAGACACTCTAAGCCTGCTATATTTTATAATTAACTTGTGTTCAAAGTTATTCAGCTACTTAGTAAAAATGAACGAAACCAAGATTTTTTTTTAATTTTAAAATTTTTATTTTTCTACAAGGAAGATGGAAGTGAAACAACAAGTGAGTTTAACCCACAGAACTGCGCAGCTAAGTTTAGATCTACCCAAGTTCAGCTCAATGATTTTGAAAACAACCACTTTCTCAGACTTACAGGAAATGGTTAAGCAACCTCAAAGAAGTAATTTGCTCTTGCACCACAGCTGATACCCTTTTCTTTAATGAGTCCTTTCCAAATAATAAAACTTTGTAACATTGTACAAGTACTCATCTACCTAAATAGCAAGTCTACAAGATGCTATGGTTATTACTTTATTCTAGTTATTCTTTGTCCTTTGAAAAGACCAAAGAACAATGAAATGCCTTTTTTTAAATGAATTTTTACATTTTATAATAAAATGAATTCTCAAGACTTCCGAAAAAGACCAAACCAGAAAAATAAAAATCATTACAGAAAACAGACAAGCTGACATTTCAAGACTGAGCAACATGGTTCCATTCTGTTCTCAGACAAAACAGAGACTAGATATGAAAGAAAAAATTATATTCTGAGGGAAATTGCTCGTATTCTACTACAGAACATTTTTTGAAAAAATCTGTTTGCTGTCTCCTTTTACGCTGTAGTACTAGTTGAATCCTAATACTGGAAAATGTGATACCTGGGATGACAGAATCTTTCTAATTATAAACATTGGAGTTTTCTGGCTAAAGGATGAAGTCTAACTAATTTTTAAAATTTGTGGGTTTTTTAATTTTTTTAATGTTTATTTATTTTTGAGAGAGAGACAGAGCATGAGCTGAGAAGGCGCAGAAAGAGAGGGAGATACACAATCTGAAGCAGGCTCCAGTCTCTGAGCTGTTAGCACAGAGCCTGACACAAACTGTGAGATCATGACCTGAGCCAAAGTCAGACACTTAACCGACTGGGACACTTAACTGACTGAGCGACCTAGGTCAAATTTTAGGTGCTCCTTAAAATTTGTTTTTTAATGCAAATATTTCTAACACATTTTACTACTTTCCTATCTGCTTACAAAAACTGGTCTCAACATACAATCATCATTGCGGAAAAATAACCGCACTGCTATTTGTTGAGACACAGAACTCGCTGTCCCAAATGATAAAAGAATACTAATATAGGAAATGACACCCCCATACCCCAAACACCAAATTGGCCAATTTGCTTAAAAATACATTTCAATTAGCAACTCAAAATTTTACAGCAAATGTGGGACACCTGGATGGCTCAGTCGGTTAAGCGACCCACTTTTGATTTTGGCTCACGTCATGATCTCACCGGTTTGTGAAATCAGACCCGTGTCAGGTTCTGTGCTGACAGTATAGAGCCTGCTTGGGATTCTATCTCACTCCCTCTCTGTTCTCCTATGCTTGCTTGCTCATTCTCTCAAAAATAACTTTAAAAAAAGTTTACAGCAAATCATATTGTGTGAGATTTTTTAAATTATACTTTAGACTTAGTCACTGAACCAAGTTTCACTACAGCTCTGTCTTTACTCCAGCTACTTTTCAGGGGATTTATAAGCTAAACTGAAGGTCAATCTGATTATGATTCACACACCAGACAATAAATATTTCCTGAAGATAAATTATTCTGTTTGAAGAACCCAGAGAAAATAAAGATTGAGAAAAAAAAAAATGAACAGTGCCACAGGGACCTGTAAAAAAAAGTACCAAAAAGACAAACATGTAAGTAATTGGGAGTCCCAAAATGACAGGATAAAAATATTGAGGCAGAAAAATTATTAAGAAGCAATGGCCCAAAAGTTTGCAAACATAGTGAAAGACATACATTTATAAATTCAAAAAATTCAATGATCCTTAAAAAAAAAAGGACCAAAGGCAACCAAACCAAGACACAAACAATCAAACTTATAAAAACCAAAAGTAAAAAAACACTTGCAACTAAATAGGAAAAAGGTGACTTATAGGATATACATATGTAAAGGTTACATATAGGGTAACACCAGTTCAAATTACCATGAGGTTTTGATTTCGGTGTTTTTAAGTAAACTCTATCCCCAACGTGGGGCTCAAACTCGCAACCCAGAGATCAAGAGTTGCATGCTCTGTAGACTGAGCCAGCCAGGTGCCCCTCCAGGGGTTTCTTAACAGAAAACTATGGAAGCCAGAAAATGAAAGAGTAACATCTTTATTGTTTTTACATATATGTAACTATTATTATATATGCTTGTATAATATACATGATACATGTTATATATTACATGAATATAATTATACCTTTTTGTGTAAACATGTATCTGGAATACATAAACAACTTTTAGAATCCCTAACCATCTCTTGAATAGCCATTTCACAACAAAAGATGTACTGCCAAAAAATAAAAAAAAGAAAAGAAAATACATTCAACATCACTAGTCATCAGGGAAATGCTATAAAAACCACACTGAGATACACACACTGGATTGGCTAAAATTTTTAAAATTAATCATACCGAATTTTGGTAAGGATGTAGAAAATAAGCACTCTCATACACCACTGATGGAAACGTAAAATGGTAAAACCAGTCTGGAAAACAGTTGGCAGCTTCTTAAAAAGTTAAAACTGACAGCTCCTCGGTAACCCAACCAATCAGTTCCTAGGTATTTACCTAAGAGAAACAAAAACAAAAGTCTACACAAAGACCTGTATTTGAGTGTCACAACAGTTTTATTTATAATAACTCAAAGCTGGAAATAAATGCCCATTAAGAGGTGAATGGATACAAAGGATGCCATATCAATACAATAGAATACTATTCAGCAATTTAAAAAGAAAAAAGAGAAAAAGAAACTACTGACAGAACATGGATGAGTTTCAAAATAATTTTTTTTTTGTTTTATTTATTTCTAGGAGAGAGAGAGAGACAGCGTGAGCAGGGGAAGGTCAGAGAGAGAGGGAGTCACAGACTGAAACAGGCTCCAGGCTCTAAGCTGGCAGTCAGCACAGAGCCCGACGCGGGGCTTGAACCCACGAACCGCGAGATCATGACCTGAGCGAAAGTCGGATGCTTAACCGACTAAGCCACCCAGGCGCCCCTCAAAATAAATGTTTATGCTGAGTGAAAGAAGCCAGGTCAAAAAAGACAGTGCATGATTCCATATATACAAAATCTATATAATTTCATTTATATAAAATTCTAGAAAATTAGAAAGTAAACTAATCTATGGTAACAGAAAGCAGGTCAGTAACTGCTTAGGAAAGGGGCTGGAGGGAGGGATAAATTATAAAGCTTTCTGGTTTTGCTTTGACTTTAAATTCTAAAAAGGGAACACCAAGAATCAGGAATATGCAACACTTCAGTGTTCTGATTTTAATTATAAAAAGGTCGATCTGAGACATGTATTGAACAATAACTACTCAGGCCGGACTTCAGGCCTTTGTTCCAAAATTGCTTTTTGTCGACTCACAAAAAAGGAAGTATTAAAAGTATCCGGTTTAAAAATATTCCTGACACTTATTTTAAACACCAAGAAACTTAAGGCTAATTTTGTCTAATATTAATAAGTATTTCAAAGTACTTCGAATGGCTGCATTATGATGGGTGGGTATACCACCTAGTTTTATAGAACTCTTACTCAGTTGGCTGAACTTATGTTTACATGCCAGAGTGTACATGTTTACATTTAATCACAGTTTACCATATGTCTTATTTTGGGGGCAAGACAGTTTTAAGTAGATAGTTCTAGTTATTCATGGCCCCAAAGAGCCCAGAATAAAAAAAGAGGATTGATTCTAGTTCTCTTAAAGATCTAGATCATTCTATGGCAGGGCAAGTATGGGACAAAGGGTTTTATAAAATTCTGGACTCCATTGGTCAAGACAAGCAGAAAACAAAAATAACTGAACTTTGTAGGCCTTTAATTCATTATAATTAAGTAAGTCTAAGACATCACTCAAGGGCTGAAAAGTTAAATGACGGAAGTATCTATATTAAGTGTTATGTTGGAGGAAGGGGGTATTGGGAAAGAGGGGCAGCTTGTTGAAAACTTTCAATATAAAGAGAATATAGATAAAAATCAATTTTTTAAAGGACAACTGAATATTTTTTTAAACATCTGTGTCCTTCCTAGAACTATCCAGGGCTGAAATAAAATGACCATAGAGTCCTCAAATAACCAAGGCATGAGTGTGGCTTGTCAGATATGCCTGGCTAGTACATTTCCTTCTTCTATGATCTAGAGCTATCTTAAGCCCCTTGTGCCCGATTCCATCAGCTCCACTTTCCACCCATTGTAGACTCCTAAGGTGTTCTTCTCCGGCCCCTGTAAAAGGCAGGTTTAATGTTTAGAGTAACAGTTCTCACGGTGCAGTATGGGTACTCCTGGAAATCCCTTGTATATTTTTAGTGGTCTTCAAGGCCAAAACTGTTTTCACACTGAGACGTTATTTGGCATTTTCACTCCCATTCTCTCATAGGTATAGGGGAGTTCTCCATAGGCTACACAACATGTGATACAACAGACTGACTGCAAATCTGAAAATCCAGTTGTTTTCTATTAAGCCAGACATTTAACAGACTTGCAACAATGTAAGATAATTCCTTCCATTAATTTGTTTTGGAGGATAGCTATTTTTCATTTAAAAATGTCACTTAAGGTGGGGCACCTGGGTGGCTTGGTTCAGCGTCCGACTTTCGCTTAGGTGGTGATCTCGCGGTTCGTGGGTTCGAGCCCCGCGTCGGGCTCTGTGCTGACTGCCAGCTCAGAGCCTGGAGCCTGTTTCAGTCTGTGACTCCCTCTCTCTCTGACCCTCCCCTGCTCACGCTGTCTCTCTCTCTCTCTCTTTCCTAGAAATAATTAAAAATACTTTTTAAAAAAATGTCACTTAATGTAACAGGTAGAAAAGGTTTTTTATTTTTACTATGAAATTTACTACTTATTAATTTTTATTTTTTTAAAAATTTTCATTGCTAATTTCTAGTACAGTAAATATCTAGACATATAACCCATATAAACAAAATCTCTTAGAGAGTCACAATAGCAAGAAGGTGACCATCTGCAAGCCAGGAAGGGGGCTCTCACCAGAAACCAACCATGCTGTCACCTTTATCTTTGACTCCCAACCTCCATAACTGTAAGAAAATAACATTTCTTTGGTTTAAGCCACCCAATCTTGTGGTATTTTGTTAGGGCAGCCTGAGCTAATACACTGCCTATACCATTTCTTTATTGTAACTCCATAAGTATACTGAGTAAGGTGGGGGGGGGGCAAGTTTTTTTTTTTTTAAGAGAAAAGGAGATGTTGAATAAATGTCTTCACAGTTTACATATCATAATTTATGTTATGTGGTCACTAAGGAGTTGTTTAAGGTTTCTTCTCAAAATGTCATTTAATTTTTATCTTTTGATTAACCCCAGGACAGAAACATCAGAATTTTCTTCTTCCTGGTTAGTGTCATGTCTAAAACTCATGCTTTCATATCTGAGCTCATTCTGTAATACACTGACTTAGACTGTTAGTTATTCTGTTGTGTCAGCTAATAAACCCTGCCTCTCAATGGCTTTGCCTAATTGACAGCCATGACGTAGCTTCACCTACTTTATTCTACCCATACGGCCACATGAATGCTTATCCACAGCCAATTCATGCCTTCTTACCAATTCTGGGATAGTAGGAAATTGCGTTTTAAAAGTGGCTTGGGATTTGTTTCTGTGGCTCACTAATGAAGGGTGAAGTAAGTACCCCAGAGCAGGCCAGCCAGAAGGCCCCAAAGCAGTGCAGGAAAAGAAACTGATTTAAATGCATCACTTTGGTCCCAAATGCAAATCTGCTAACCTTCATCTTGCTTCCCCTCAAACACTAAGACCATTTCTCATTTAGCACTACCTTCCCTGTACAAAACACAGGGTCTGCGAAAGGAAGTGCTTGAATGGCATTTCAGTAGAAAAGATAGCTGAATGAACACAAAGAAGAATATTTTTTTAAAAAGTAATTTCAAATCACTCTACTTGCCATAAAAAATTTATGTTAAAAGGAAAAGAGCACTGAAATTCAACCTTACTTAGGGAGGAACCCCAAAAATTGAAAGAGTAAAAACAAAACACAACTGTTACTTAAAGTTTGTTCTGGAGTTGTATGCAATAGTATTAGTCTCAGATAACATTTAATGAGCATCTAATATTTATATCTAATGTGTGGAGCACTATGTTGGGTGCCAATCAAGTAGGAGCCAAATACAGGACAACTGTGTGCTTTCTGTCATATGTAATTGATGGCTCTTGGCTCAACAAGCATGTACATTTGTACAGAACAGGAAATGTGGCTTTCACCATTCAGAAAATGGAGTCTGAAACAAATGGTACCTCTGCTTTCATAATATACCATTTAGGCTTCTTTGAACATTCTTGGGAAGAAATGTGAACTCTAATAACTTAGTCCTGTGGGAAAACACTATATTCTGAACACTGAGGTTTCCTAGGAAGAACTATAACTCAAGGAGAGGAATGCCTCTACTCTGTCCCCATGCAATCCGGCCATAAAGCCATTTAAAGGATTATTTCTTACCTCCTTCACCTTGCTATTTGGTCAAAATCACTACCTTATATGATTCAGAAATTCAGGATATTTTCTTTGTGAGAAAAAAAAAACATCAACAACAGACCCAGAGACTTCTGGCAGGGTGGAGGTAGGAAGGTAAGGTGCCATAATTCACAACAGATTCTCAGAGGCAAAAAGAGGTGCTGCCAGGTTACATTCCTTTAGCAAAAATAATAATAAAATGCGGGTGTCAAGGTACTAGCACAACTATAAATTCACTAGTAAAACTAGTTTCTCATTAAGCTTCTGTGAGGGCACAAACAAAACAGGTATGAATTTAAACACATTATATTATAGACATGTTTGTTTGCATTCCTGATACCTATGAAATAGAGGCCTTGTTACCAGCTAAAGAAGTACCTTTATTCTATACCTTCATGTTAACACTATCCCTTTTGGTCTTGAATTCCTAACTGTTTCAACCCCACCTAAGGTACAAAATATATTTAATACCTGATTTAACACTGAAACAAGTTCTACTTGTATGAATAGCGAGGTGTGCTTGTTCCATTTGCTTGACAGAACCAGAACTAAACTGGATGTAGAAATGAATAGTTCCTCTACTCTTAGGCAACACTTCCCTGAAAGTGTTACAAATGCCTAATTGTTAATCAACATGAAATGGAAAGAATCCTTCTGTACCAACCTAAAGCCTTTAGTAAACAAGATACAAGAAACATCATTTGCTGCCCAAATTTCAAAATCTCACTATGGCAGGAATGTACCATATCACCGTGTCTCCTAGACCTCAATTGATATCAGAAAAACTTTTGAGCTTCTGTGCACATTTTAGTTTTTTAACTAAACATATTACAACATCTTGATAATATCTTTAAGTAAGAGTCACAGAGCCAATGAATAAGGAACTGGGATTTACACGCCAGCAGTATGAATTACTCTGCACTATTATGCTACACGATAGAAGTCTTACAAAAGGAGGTAGATTCATGGATAGATCTCCAGATGAAAAAATAAAAGTATAAAACCAAAAATATTTAAGGAAATAAGTGTGGGATAGGACCAGTGCTCCTCCAAATGTGATCGTTTTCAAGGAGAGTATAGTGTGCTCATATACCTTTTTTCAAAATGTATTCTGCTGGAATGTAAGCTTTCCAAGGGCAGAGACCATACTGCATTCCTACATGCACTCCAGCTTTAGGAATAAAGCTTGGGGGGCACCTGGGTGGTTCAGTCGGTTAAGCATCCGACTTTGGCTCAGGTCGTGATCTCGTGGCTAATGGGTTCAAGCTGGACTCTGTACTGACAGTTCAGAGCCTGGAGCCTGCTTCAGATTCTGTGTCTCCCTCCCTCTTTCTGTCCTTCCCCTGCTCACGCTTGTGCTCTCTCTCTCAAAATAAATGAACATTAAAAAAAAAATTATGGAATATCTGGGTGGCTCAGTCAGTTAAGCATCCGACTTTGGCTCAGGTCATTATTTTCTGGTTCAAGCCTCACATCAGGTTCTGTGCTGACAGCTCAGAACCCAGAGCCTACTTCAGGTTCTGTGTTTCCCTCTCTCTCTGTCAAATTCCCACTTGTGCTCTGTCTTTCTCTGTCTCTCAAAAATAAATAAATGTTAAAAAGTTTTTTTTAATTAAAAAAAGAATAAAGCTTGGAACAAGTTAGTACATAGTGAAGGTATATTTTAACATATTTATTTAAGAGAGGTATCTTTTAAAAAACAATTATTTTTTTTTTAAAAAGAGATTTGCAGGGACTTGTCAAAAACAAATATAAAAAATACTTGTGAACTGATGCAGTTTAATAAAGGAATGCAAGAAGAATTTGTATTAAAATATTCCCTCTGGGCCTCTTCTCTGATCCCCAGTGCTGACTCCCCAAAAGAAGAATGGAGTGAAGAGACATGGAACACTAATTTTGGTCTGTAATATTTTTAGTCTTGATAAAAATAAGAATTGAAGAAAAGCATTAGCAAGATGAAAAAAAGGAAGAAATTTAAAAAAAAGAAAGAAAAACAACAACAAAAAAGAATAAAGTACATTTGAATCCCGGTATTACCTGGTTTCAATAAAACAGACTTAAGCCAAAGCATTCATCTAAAAGATTTTTTTTAATATTTTTTATTTATTTCTAGGAGACAGAGAGAGAGACAGCGTGAGCAGGGGAGGGTCAGAGAGAGAGGGAGTCACAGACTCCAAAACAGTCTCCAGGCTCTGAGCTGGCAGTCAGCACAGAGCCGACGCGGGGCTCGAACCCACGAACCGCGAGATCATGACCTAAGCGAAAGTCGGACGCCCAACCGACTAAGCCACCCAGGCGCCCCTAAAAATTTTTTTATACAATAAATTCTGTGTGTGTATATATATACATATACATATACATATTCATTTCTGTATTTCTCTAGTTGTTAGTTACAATGGAATAAAAAAACCAAGAAAAGTTAAAGTTTACAATAATGTACAAAGTTCTAACAATAACCATTTAATTCTACTGAACAACTACCATTCAAAAACATTGTCAATTCCACAGAAATACTCTACTTAAAATTCTGGCCAGAGGATGCTTAAAACACATGAATTTAACAAGTGCAACATGATATCCCATGGACTAAAGAATACAAACAAACAGTACAGAGTACTGTCATAATGATCAGAATTCACAAAAATATATGCCATTTTATTCACTTAAAAGTTAGCTAATATTCTTACAGGGGGAAAAATAAACTTATGGTAGCTTAGTTTTCAATTTTCTTTTGTTTTTCTAGGATAAATTATTTACCATAATGTTTATATTTATATCGAACTTGTCCTCTAATCAAATGTATAATCCTTAACATATATACCATTTTTAAAAATATTTCCTTATAACATAGGTCCCACAGTCCTTGACAATTCCTTAGGGCACCTCTGAGAAAGATTTAGCCATAAAAAGTAATTGAAATTGTCAATGCTGCCTAAATATTTATGCTCATCAATCTCTCAGGTAAATCTACAAAACTACAAATACTTTCTAAATATCTAGAGCTAAAAAGTTTATTTTTAATTTTATCAACTATTTGGATATAGTTTCAAAAGAATCTTAACCTATCATAATTCGTTATATAAAATGAAAAATGGCATTAGGCATTAAAAACTACCTGTGAGTGATTTAAAGAGAATACCTATCACTGAATGAGCTCTGCAAAGAATATTTATGACAACTCTTCAATGTATGCAGAATGCTTTTGAGCTAGAAAACACCTCAATGGGTGAATAAATTTGCTAGACCTAATTGTCAGAGGGATTTGAAAAAGAACTACTTTGCTGATACTTCTGAAATACTTTCCATCTGACTCATCAGACTGATAAAATTCAAGGTAGATGATAATCTTAACTCTTCATAGCAAAAACTCTGCCATCAATTCACAACTTGCTGAGGGTTAGTTTGACTATCATTAACCCATTTAAAAATATAGTGGCGATTATCCAAAAGTCTGGAATTATAACCACATTTTGTCCACCAATAGTCGCTGTCATTTCATTATCTGCCAAGAAAAGCATCTATGCAAGAATTCTTCAAGTCTTTATCTCAATAGTGTTTCATGAATTGGCAGTTAATTAAAACAGAACCAAACTGCAATGAACTGCACTGGAGCAAAGTTAGCCACATTGTAGTGAACATGTGCTTATTTCTACCTACTTCAAAACACTATTATCTAGTCCCCAAGTCAGACTGGACCCTGACTAGACTCAGACTGGACCCATCCAATTATTTTTCTGTGTGCTTCCTCCAAATGAAAACGTACCAAGTCTCTCACAGTAACGTGTACTAAGGAAGATGGAAGTGAGGCTGCCGTTCTAAAAAGCAAAGCATTTCTTTTTTTTTTTTTTAATATTTTTATTTATTTCTAGGAGAGAAAGAGAGAGAGAGTGAGCAGGGGAGGGTCAGAGAGAGCGGGAGATACAGACTCTGAAATAGGCTTCAGGCTCTGAGCTGGCAGTCAGCACAGAGCCCGACGCGGGGCTCGAACCCGCGAACCACGAGATCATACCTAAGCGAAAGTCGGATGCTTAACCGACTAAGCCACCCAGGCGCCCCTAAAAAGCAAAGCATTTCTTATTCCTACTAACAATCAATACATTCAGTCTGAGTTGTTTTCTTAATTTAACCAGCCAACCTGGATACTGAAGGACAATGTCAGCGGCCTAAAGGACTTAGGTACTTAGCACTTGGTTTAAAGGGCAGAGAAAGCACCGCTAACAAGCACAAAGGGGAAGCAGCCCAAACTCACAAACATTATTGTGATAACTCTTGGACATATTTGTTCCTCCCACCTGGCTCCAAGGTCCACAGCAGCCCCCCTTGATCACGGAGGGCATTCTGATAATTAAGGAATGAGAAGAAACTAGACAAGGATCAAACCACTTCTGCCTTCAAAGCACACTATACCAATGCCAAGCTAAAGAATATCTTTAAAACAGTTAGCTCTCCTCAGTCACTCCCACTAATCACCATGCACTTTTCCTCAGCAGAGAACTCAGGAGTGGTGCTATGCTGTTGAGATGATGAATGTTCTAATAGCTATTTTAAATATTAGGAATTAAGTTTTAGCTGTGAGAAATACCACGGCCCAAAGCCTTCCTGCCCACCTGAAAGTTGGTCTAGGACAGTGAGTACCTGAGACAGTTGTCTAAGAAACACTACCACACAGCCCTGGCCATTATTTGCTGCAAGATCCAGGAAGGAAAGGAGCACACCCAACCCACAAAGACTTGCCATTCTCCTTTAGCCCAGTTTATGAAATTCTCCCCAGAGAAGCATAAGGAAGCCTTTAGCTCCCTTTATCCCAGATCACTGGCTTGGCCTCCCCCATAGCACCAGGGGGCTAGAGAAAACTCCTAGTCCGCCCAATCCCCCCATCCACAAAAGTCCAGACAACTGGCTTAAATTTTGTTCTGGTGACTGCATTCTTGAAATATGTGGAAGAAATGCCCAAGAGACCTTCATTAAGCAGTAATACACACTAAAGGAAAAGACTTCAAAGAGTCTTTTACAACTGAACTTGCTTCTCTATTGTTTTTTTCAAACTCCCTTAAAAGCCTGAATTTTCTTTATTTGGTAAATGAACTGTCTCCTCCAAATTTAGATGCTAAAGTTGAAATTTTTAAAAAATAAATTGGTTCATACATCACTCATAAACATCAGTACAAAGTGAAGCAAAAACAGGTAATAAAAAATAGTGACTACTATCATGATGGTCCTACAAAGTCAATGGCTTTATGGGCACTGGGGTGGCTCAGCAGCTTAAGAATCTGATTCTTGATTTCAGCTCAGGTCATGACCTCATGGTTCATGAGCCTGAGCCTCACCTCAGGCTCTATGCTGACAGTGTGGAGCCTGCTTGGGGTTCTCTCTCCTTTCTCTCCTCTTTCTCTGAAAATAAATAAATACCCCCCCTTTTTTAAGTCAATGGCTCTATATTCTTCACATTCATAAAGAGAACAGTCTTAACTTACAAGTGACTATGCATTTTCTGACTATGATAGAGAGAAGTACATAGTATGATTAAACTTGCAGTAAATGTTTTCTATCTCCTTCCAGGGCTGACAAATGCCAGTCTTAACTCACTCATCCCCTCACCCCTCAATTCCTTTTGTTTAACGAGCCCTTCTGTCTACTTGCTCCTTCCAAACCCAACTCCTCCATCTTTTGACCTTACATGTCCGTGTCCTACGCCCCAAACTAACTTTTCAGCCAAAGATTTGCAACGCTCAAGGTATGACCTCATTTTGGAAATCTCTGCCTTATCAGCTTCCCTCTTTACCTCCAATCTCTACATTTCTTTCATCTTCATCACTAATTCTCTTAAGTCCCAATTTTCCCTAAAGATCTTTGGATTCAAAGTCCTAGAGGTGCCTCCAGGACAATAACAAATGGATTACAACAACAAATTAGGGTGCAAGGGAATCCTGACCATCCTTCCATAGACTCAGGAACAAGAACTATTTTATTTCTGTCATATTTACTGCACAGAATCACAGGGCAATGAGCAAGCAGCTTTCTTTACAAAGGCCACTAGATATACAAGGGGCTGAACTACCACACAGGCTCCAAAATTCTCCTCCATTCCCATTCTTGGTTTCCTATGAACGCTCAGGAAAGGTATATAGCTAGAGACTCAAATTAAAAGGAAAAAAAAAAACCAAAACAAACACATTCTCTGGTTGCTCCAATAATACTATGGAAAGATTTACTCGTATTATTAGCTCCAGCTCCAAGCTCCTACAGTTTTCAAGGCATGAGGTAACCAACTGACAGAACACAGCTACACTGTCCTAATCTCTACCGCCCAGAGCCACAGGCCTGATGTAGGTCCACCACAACTTCAGAGGTAATGTTGGCTAAATTCCCTCATATCACAATTTCCTAATGCTTTCACAGAGAGAGTTCAAAACGTTCTCATTTCTTAACAAGAGTGTTACACCAAAGCATTAGAAATGTGAGCTTATTGGTGATAGGTGTTATATGAGTAGGTTTTAAGACAGTTTGGTACATTTATTTCATAATTAGAAAACTCTCAAAGTTTTATTGCTTTTGTTTCTTCTTATTTTTTAGTTTTGTATTAGCATGAAAGCAAAACTAGATTCTTCCATTTCATTTCTCTTATTGAGGTCAGCATTATCTGATGACAGGTCTGCAGCTGTGCCCAGCACAGAATATCTACTTGAAAGTGGGCATTCAAAAAACAGTGCTGGAATGAATTACTGAAGAGGAAATCACCCCTGGCTGATTTTCTTTATGGTAATTTCCTTATAACCAATCTTTCTGGTTCTATATCTTTCAGTTCTTAAGGATCATCTGTAGAGAAGCAATAATCACTGATTTTAATTGCTCCTAAAATATACTGTTTGTCTCAAGTATATGGCAAGTGTGTATGGCAGGAAAATTGTTTTGGAAATTGTTATACAAAGCAAAGGACTATCCCCCCACTGCTCTCCTTCAAAACTGGATAGTTTCTAGTTATAGCCTTAACCTTAGAATATTAAATCCTGTTAATACTTGATTCCTATTCACTTAAATGAAATTGAAAACTCAAGACAAAGAATAAAAACATATTTTAACTTATATTTCATCACATAGAGAAATTATGATCTTCCATTTTTTAAGGATTTTCTTTCAATACGGTTATTTGTCACAGAACAAAAGAAATATGTATAAACAAAATGTGGTAAGCTCATATTTTTGACAGATGATGCTATTTTTTTTAAAAAAAGAAATGCATAACTATAGGACAACTGTTATTTGTAAGATAAAAAGATGGGGGCACCTGGGTGATTCAGTCCTTAAAGCGACCAACTTTGGATCAAGTTATGATCCTACTTCCTTTGGCTCAGGTCATGATCTCATTGTTCATGGGTTCGACCCCCACACTGAGCTCTCTGATGTCAACACGGAGCCAGCTTCAGATCTTCTGTCCTGCTCTTTCTCTCTCCACCCCTCCCCATTCACGCTCGCTCTCTCTCAAAAATAAATGTTTTTTTTTAAAAAAGATGAAATCACAATGTTATGCTACATTATAATCTATGAATATATAATCTGTTGTCCAGACTTCCCATTTTGGAAGTTGGGTAATGCTTTCAATTGGATGCCAGTCTGAAAACAAAACAAAACAAAACAAACAAACAAACAAACAAAAAACCTAGTTTCTACGACAGGTAAATTCCCCTTGTTTGATACCAGGTGGTAATACCGAAGTGATTCCTTGGGGCTTTGTCATAAGAAAAAATGACCAACTGTTTAACTTAGGTTTTCAGTTCTGGGACTTCAAAATATCAATGCTTCTCTATCCTCTAGATACCACAAACTAAAAAGCACAGGGGGAAAAATATATAAATATATACACAAAAACATATATGTGTGTTTGTTTGTGTGTGTGTGTATGGCAGGAAAAGAAGTCCTTCTCCATCAGTATGCTTCTAAATTCTGAATTTTTCTACCTAATAAAAGTTCTCAAAAGCTCCCTTCTGTTAAATAACATAATAGTAACATAACATAGTAAAATAACATAATAGTAACATAATTTCACCTCTAACTGCCTAACAGGACATAATGGCTACTGCCAAACCAATCTTGAGTACTGGTCCAGTGCATCTTTCTTCCCATAAAAAGTCACCAAAAGTCCAAAGCCAGACTGGATATCCAGTCTTCAGTGTAACAGTCAGCAGTCCCTCCCATGGGCAAGATCTAAAATATCTCCTGAGCCTAATGGGAATTTCTGACACTAGGGTCCCTTCTTATAAACCCTTTCTGGAGGTAAGCATATTAAATAGATTATAGCAGTATGTTAGCTGGACAGGTTAACATAGGATACTCATCAAATGCACCCATTATCAGCAGGCAGAGAGGAGTGCCCAAGAAAAATGAGCCACACCAGCGGCAAGTTTTGACAGAAAACCGGGAAAGCACAGAAAGCCATACTGGAATAGTTAACTACTGACGGTCAAAATGACAAAACAGAAACTTAATGTGCCTCCTTTACAAATTTCCTGATGGTCAAAATGACAAAACAGAAACTTAATGTGCCTCCTTTACAAATTTCTAGGTCAGAGGGTGAAACCATTGACGAGGTTTTAAATGGAAGATATGCGGTTCTGAACTGCTAAAAATGGTTTTTGTTAAGCTCTCACACTTCTCCATCTATGTAGGGATATATCAGAAAGTGATGAAGATTTTATCAAAAGAGGATGAATGTGCAACAAAAGCCAATATCAAGTTCAATAAATCCTGTAATTATAAATTCTATGAATAATGAAATAGTCTACACCAAAACATCCAGACCAAGGGGAGAAGAACTAGATGTACCTATCCTTTGTACTCAGTAAGATTAAGTATAAAGATAAACATACTTTCCACTATACCAAGTCCTATTTAAAGACACTAGGAAATTCTACAGCTATCCTTCAAAAGTTCTAAACTAAATAATTTTTATTTCAGTCCACCTTAAACCTGGCAAGCACCTCAAATTGCTAGCAGCTAATTTTTTGTTGACTTTAGATATGGTAGTTTCTACTTCTTCGTAAAGGACACTAGACAAGCCTCCAAGGAGTGATTAACACACTAAAATGATGCACTGTCAAACTGTCTCCAGCAGATTCTGAAAATGTGGAAGACAGACGGGAAAAGGATTAAAAATCCAATTTCCTACATAAAAGTTGAAGCACTGCTTCCTTTTTGTTCTCTTTTCTGGGACTTTTCCATTCCCTTTTCAAATGTGAAAGTTGGCAAATATTCACATTTAGAGGAACATATTTTAGGAAAGGAGAAAAGGCCCCAGTTCAAAGACTTGAGAATGTACTTTAATTCTGGAGGCACAGATCCACCAAATCAGCTAGCAATAATCTTGACCAAATGTGTGACTCAGCCTTGTTGTGCGGAAGGTTTTTTTAAGTGAAAGTTCACATTTAAAATTCTACAAACATGAAAGCTCCAAGTATTCTACGTAGGACAAAGAAAAAGCCTTGGAAAAGTCATTCGAAAGGATTTAATGATTTGTATCAAACATACTTTACACTAAAATACTAGATGGTCTCAAAGTTTACTTTCAGCTCAAATCCCCCTTAATTCTCTTAGTATCGTTATCTGGCTATTCTTGAGCCATAGTAATAACAAATAGAACCTGAATGAGAAAGAAAATTCAGAAATAAAGTTGTCACCATTAAGCCTAATTAGACACTACAGACAGGAAGATGGCAGTAGAATAAAGCATTCTATTCTGAATTAAGGACAAGGAGAATAGAACGAGTAATTCGAGTAATTCACAGTCCCATGAATGAAGCACAGCATACGACAAAGTTTGGTTAGGGTTTGGGATACAGTGGTCAATGTCTGTCTCTTGAGTGGCAAGTGACCCACCTAACCAAGTAGTAGATGCTGGCTTCTCTTTATTAATACGACAAACTGTCTACCTGAAGTAACCAACCACCCGCAAGAAAACATGTCAACCAGGGAGTGAATCGTCTAATTTTAGTAGGAATTCTCACTTACTGGCAGTTTTCCTACTCTCTGCCCCAAAAGGGAATCCATATACTCAACACCACAAAATGGTAAGGCATCTCACCCCTATATTGTGACTCTGGAACTTCTGGTCCAAACAAAAGCCATCGGTTTTAACTAGGGTGGGATTTATTCTGTCCATTCAGGACAGAGCTGTGACTGTCTGCAGGGCATCCTGCAGGCTCCTGCTTTGACTGTCCCCTCAAGTCACATTGTGATATCACCATGACGGACCCCTGATATTTAACGAGTCTTCGACTGAAACAGTGGTATTATCAGGAGCCCGTGAAGGGAAGCTTGAACGCCCTGCGGAGTGCCTCAGCAACAGAAAGGAGGGTGACAATGCGGGCAGGCAGCTACTGGGCACCGAACGGGACGATGCAAGCCTTTCCGCAAGTTTCCCTTCCTTCCACTAAATTAACCTGCAAAGCCCCCACCCTCCACCCCACCCTATTAGGAAAAGTCACGATGGCAACCCGCGGAAGGACAGGGGGAACAGCTCTCGGTGCATCACAGAAGTTTGGTTTGGCGGCGGCGGAGGCTTAACCCTTCCTGCCGAAGAGCCGTGACCGACACCCGCCTTATCCAGGGGCAAACCCGGTCGGCCAACTTTCCCCTCCACTGCGCAAAGCAACCCAAACTTTGCCGTTCGCCCACCTGGCCGTGCAACGGGTTTGGCGGCATCCAGCGCCCCCAGATCCTCGGCAGGCAATGGCACTGACCTTCACGCCAGACCCCGGTCCCGCGCCGGCCTCTGCCCGCCCCCCCCCGCTCCAGCCTCAGGCTGCCTCCCCCAGTCGGCTTCCACCGCCCCCAAACCCTCGTGGGAAGCCCACGGTGGGGGAGCTACTGCAGCCCCACCTACCCCGCGTGTCACGACAGCCAATGTCCCTCTGCTCCCCAGAGAGTCCCGGCCCCGACGCCTCCGGCTGCCTACTCACCGTTAGTAAAGGGATCCATTTTCGCCCCGCCGCGGCTCCTTACAGCCGAAGCTCCCTAGCTTCCTACTCCAAGAACTGAAGCGGCCCTGTCGACTGAGCATGCCCAGCGCGGCGGCAGAGGGCTGTCGGGGAGGTGCTGCGAGGGGCGGCGCCGGTCCGCAGCTCGGGGGCTCCGCTGCTCCGGGTTTTTGCCACAGCTACGGAATGGGAGGGAGGCTAGTGGGAAAAACACCGCACAGCCGGAGGCCGACTCCCCGCCGAGAGGAAAGGGAGGAGCAGGTTAGCGCTGGGGGCTGCCCTGTGGGCGGGGCCCAGTGAGGCCCCGCCCCTCCGGGAAGTGGGGCTGCTCCAGCTCCACGGTGCTGGGGGACGACGTTCGGTCATGGAGCAAATGTGACCGACTACTGGGTCCCGGCCCCGCCAAGTCCTAGGCACCGGATCCCAATACTGCGCCCAAAAAACAACGACCATTGCCATTGCCCCTCGTAGTGGACATTCCAGAGACAGACAATAAACAGAGAAGGCACACAAGACTAAAAGAATTGTCCCGCTGGGCCTTAATAAGGGTGATGTGATGGAGCGTGAGTGGATAGCTAATTCAGACGGCGTGCTGAAAAGAGGCCTTGGAAGTGCCACTGAGACGGCGATCTGAAAGCAGAGCTCGCGCCAGTGGGCGGAGATCGCTCCACAGAATGCGAACCTGCGGTTTCCCGGGGGAGACTGGCTCCAGATTGCTCACTTTGCCAAGGCCCGAGGGAGTAGGGGCTGTGGGTCATCTGCCCACAGAGTGGTCCCTAGCTGTCGGTGGCCAGCAAACTGTAGCGAGGGCGATGACCCCCGCAGGGTCCGAAACTCCCGGGTTCCAGTCCTCGGGCCACCGGTTCCGAGCGCGGCCTCTACATGCAGGCGGATCACAAAACCTGGCTCTGGATTTCCCCGGGCTGCGGGCGCCGCAGTTTGTTGAGCAGAAGGCCTGCCGGAGCCGAGCTTTAAATCAACACCTGCGCCTCCCTTGGGTGCAGCCGCTGGGGCCCGCGGCCAGGCCTGGCGGAGCAAGGTTGGAGAAAAGGAAACTCCTTTAGTCGCTCCCGCCTCCGCTACTCGCGCCATTTCCTCCAATCCCGAGCCAGCATTGTTTTCAATGTCAAATCCAGGCATAGCCGGCGAACCTTCGGGATGCAACAACCAGGGGCCCAGTGAACCCCGAGTTCGTAGGGAAGCGCTTCCTTGTGTCTTGTTCGAAGTCGCATCACATCGACGCTCGCAGGGAAAGCCTTGGCCCTCCCAGCGCGCAGCCACAGCCTCCTTCCCTTCCTCCACTCCCGCAGCCCTGGCCCCTGCAGCGACTTGGCTCTGGCTGTGCCTCACTGCGCCTGCCAACTGTCACAGACTCCTCCGTGGCTGTCAAAAGCAGGACACCGGGTGCAAACAAGCCGGCGGCGAGCGCAAACAGCCTGGGCAAACAGGGACGCTGGAGTGCCGTTTGACCCGCACGGAATTAGAAATTAGGTTTGAAAGTAGTGAAATCGAAGTGCGATATTGTATTTTTAAATGTCAATTGTATTAAATAATCCACTTCCGACTCACGGTTTAAAACCTCCAATGGATACCAATCGCAGTAACAATAAAAGTGACACTCCTGTTCCAACTCTGGAACCTCATCTAAACGTGCTAACGATGTTCTGGCCACAGAGGCCTTCTTTCAGTCCCTGGAAGTCCCCAGATTCTAGCTAGCATTGTTACCCATTCCTCTTACATGCTCCTTGCGCAAGAAGGATCCCTTCTGCCTGGTACTTTGCCTGCTGGAATCTTCTTGTCATTTAAGTCTCAGCTCAAACGTCACCTCTGCAGAGAGCCTTTCCTTACGTGATCACACAGTGGTAAATGGCCACAAACCTAGTGTCTTCTCTAAAGACTGGGCCCTGCTCTATTTTCTTCACAGTACTTAATCACTCTCTGAAACAATGTTTCTGTTAATGGTTTCATTGTTCTCAATCTCCCTCTCAAGAATATAAGCTCCATGAAGGCAGGGTCTTTGCCTTCTTAAGCGCTGTATCTTACCCAAGATGAGTATGCCATAAACAATTTATGAATGAATATATGAACAGATAAAATGGTAGTTCTAGTTCACTTGGAATGTTGAAAACTCTGCCAGAGAACATCTCTATATTGAGTGGTGTGTTTGCGATCAGTCCAGAAGAGAGGTCTATCGTAGGATACCTCAAAGCTGCTCTCTCCCTTCTGTGTTAAATATAATTAAAGCCCTTAGTCTCCCTCCTCCCCCAGCCACTTCAGAACCCCAAAGGGGAAGTGAACCACAGGGTTGGTGCCATCAGTGCTCAGATATTATATAGTATATGCATGGCTGGACTTTGTTGAAAAGGACTGCATCTTATATTGCTCAGAAAAAGAGACTCATCTCTATACTTTAGGTCATGCCGTGTCCTTTTGGAGTTATTTTTGCAATCAAAGCACTTAATATCAGAGATATTTAAAACTCCACAGTGTGTTAAAGCTCCTCATCTCACCTTACCTGTAAGCTAGAGTCTATCATGCTTTTAAGTGTGAAACACGTTATCTTGTGTTTTGTCTTAAATACTTCAATTCTGCAGAGACTTGTGGTAAAAATGCTTCACCACCGCAGTAGAAAATATAGGTGGGTCATCATGTCTGTCTGAGATTTCTTTGAAAAAGAGATAAATAACTTCTTTATCCTCTTTGCCAACCTCTTGCCTCCCATCCCTCCCATTCCTACACACACACACACACACACACACACACACACACACACACTACATTAAGGACATTTAAAACTCATGTTTTTTTTAATGGAAGTAAAAAAAAAAGTGAACAACTAAAATGTTTCAGAATTCTACCTACCCTCTAATTGTAGGGTCTTGCTTTATTCTGGGATTTCTTTGTGGGTATTTTTGTTTGTTTGGATACCATTTTATGTTTGACTTCATAAGACTTTTTGAGGGAACACGATTTCACAAATTTGCTGTTGATTATGTGCCAGTCTTTAACCTCCTCTTCTCCTCCTACACATAGCTTCTTCTTTAAGGATATAATGCTTTAATTCATTATGAAGTTATTATTCATTATCAGAGGAGATAGTGTGACATTATCTACTATACCTGTCTGCTATTTTCAAAATTCTTGCTGTCTACCATTTAACATTTGAAAACTAAAAATTTGGAGAACTAAATATAATATATAATAAATAGCATGAAAGAAAAAAATATATAAGCTCCCTGAGTAACAAACAGCATTTATTTATAAAGAGGCGGCAAATTCACTAATCAACGAATTTTTTTAAAATCATTTTTTTAAAAATCAAAATAAAGAACTTGGTCTGCCATGGACCAAGTAGTCCAAGTCTCAACTTAACAGGTAAGATGAATTCTGGAGAGGTTGGAGGATTTACTCATAGTCCCAAGGTAGACACAGACTAGAAGTCAGGTGGTCTGTGCTCTAAACCAATGCTCTGGCATTGCTGTTGCTTTCCTATTCCCACAGGAAATTTAGGGTCATTGACAACAATACACAAAAGGGATATGGAGTCAAGGGAAATATGACTAGCTTCAGCCTACTAGAAGCCTTTCCATTAATTATTTAATTGATGTTCCTATATACTGATATTCCATGCGATCTTTAGGTTTAGATTATTGAATATCTTTTCTAATTATTTTTGAAATAAGCTAAACTACCTTAATTCAGTATTAACATTTGAAAATAATATTTATTCAGCACTCTTGAATATGTGGAGTCTGATGCTTGCTTTCAGGACAAAGGCAACCACCATGAGGTTTCCAGGTACTCCAGACTCTACCCAGTCACTTGAAGGACCAGAGGAGTCAGTATCTCATTACATTTGTAGTCTATTTGCAACACACATGCTCTGCATCAATTAGTGATGTTCGAAGCTATAACAAATTAAGAAATGTTTAGAGCACTAAGGAAAGCAGAATAATTTTCCAACAGAGTTCTTGTAGAGCTTAGACATTAGCAAAAAGATTCAGCTAAATAAACCGGAAGGTTATTAGAAAGGAACGGTTATATAGTAATTCAGATGCTTTAAACTATAAGAACCAATATGCTGAATCAAACTAGCAGGGACATTAGGAAATTTATCATCTCGTGTAAGGGCAGAGATAGAACAGTCTCCAGTCACAGCTTCCAACCTCACCAAGAATCCAGCTTCTCACTCTGTCCAGTCTGTGAGCAATTTTCTGAAAGACTGGGTGTCATGTGGACAAAAAGGGGGCTGCATCAGAGAAGGCAGAAGGAACATTTTCTTTGGTGTCCCTTCTTCAAGAGCAAGGAAACTTTTCTTAAAAATCCCCCATCAAGATTCTTCCTAGGTTTCAGTTGCCAAAACTGCATTGTACATTTCTAAATCAATCACTGGAAATAAAAACAGGGTTCCTATGAATGGTTTCTTAAACAAAGCAGATTTTAGGAATACTGGGTTTAGAATCACATCTCTGTTTCATATGGGAGAAGTGGGGGGACTTGGGCAAAATCATTTTTATTATTGAGAAGGGACAAAGGAGGGTTTAACAACCAAAATGTCAAGTAGGCAGCCTAAATGTCAAGTTATAAATGCTAATATATTTTAATAATATTTTGATCACTTCTTTAAACCCTAAGACACTCGTCACAGGAAAAGTACAGACAGAGACCAATTCAATGTAGTTTTTCACATAATTGATCAATGTAATCAGGATTCCAAACCAAAAAATGCTATATTATTTAACTTCAAATTCTGATCTGGAAGTAACTACTAAAATGGAAAAATAAATTGGGAGTTTATAGTTATTTGCAAAGGCTGCTGTAAAAGTTATCACAATCTAGGTAGCTTAAGCAACAAAAGTATATTGCCTCATAGTTCTGGAGGTTATAAGCCCAAGATCAAGGAGTCATCAGGGCCATGTTCTATCTGAAGGCATCAGAGAAAGATACATTCCAGGCCTCTAATCTAGCTTCAGTCTTCAGACGGCATTCTCCCTGTGTTTACACTTGTGTCCATATTTTCCTTTTAATAAGGGAAACTATTCATATTGAATCAGGTGCTCACCCTTTTCCAGTATGACCTCATCATAACTAGTTACATCTGCAAAGATCTTATTTCCAAGTAAAGTCACATTCTGAAGTAATGAGGGCTATGACTTCAACATATGAATCTGGGGGGAGGGGACGGTGCACAACTCAACTCATTATAATAGCATCTTTCTAACAGAAATAAAGTTGAAGATAAGTATCCAGAAAGATTTGACTTTAGAGGATAGTATCAAGAAATAAAAAGACAACCCACAAAATGAGAGAAAATATTTGCAAACCATACGCCTCACAAGGGATTTGTATCTAGAATATACAAAGAACTCTTGCAACTCAAGAATAAAAGACAAATAAATCAATTAAAAATGAGCATAAGATCTGAATAGACATTTATCCAGAGAAGACATACACATGACCAATAAACACATGGAAAGGTGGTCAATATCATTAGCCGTAAAACAAATGCAAATCAAAACCCCAATGAGATGCCACTTCATGTTATGGCTAAACAGAGGCATAGGATGGCTGGAATCAAAAAGGCAAACATAATAAATGTTGGCAAAGATGTAGAGAAATTGGAGACTTCATACACTGCTCGTGGGAATATAAAATGGTACAGCTGTGTTGGAAAATAGACTGGCTGGTCTTCCAAAAGCTAAACATAGAGTTAACAAATGACCCAACAATTCCACTGCTAAGTACAAAGCCAGAATAATTGAAAATTTATGTCTATACAAACACTTGTACATTAATGTTCTTGGCAACATTTTTCACAATAGCCAAAAAGCATAAATGGCATAAATGTTCATCAAAGAATCTAGTTACAGAAGATGCATTATTCCATATTTATGAAAAGTTCACACGAGGCAAATCCATAGAGAAAGTAGATTAGTGGTTGCCTAAGACTGTAGAGAGGAATGGGAAGTGACTGCTCATAGATATAGGGCTTGTTATTGGGTGAAAAAAATGTTCTAGATTGATCATGTGCACTCGGAGAATATCCTAAAAACCATTGTCTCTGTTTGGGGCAAGTTGCTAAAGCTCCCTGGGCTTCATTTTCTCCTTTATAAATTGAGGAGACAGGTACCACCCTCTTAGGGTTATTGTGAGAAAAAGATGAATTAACACACCAAGCATACTTTGGACAGAAACAGATACAAAGAAGCACTAAGGATGTATTTGCTATTAATATTAGATGTGAATTGTGAAACTTTAATACCATGTGTATTGCATGCCAAAAAAAAAGTTTAGACTTGCAAACTATAATGTGAAGGCAAAAAAATTGTACAATGCTGATATACTCCAATCCGATCATTTAAAATAATGATGTCCTGAGGAAACCGAGGTTTTGATATTGATATCTAAGTCCTACATCAGCTGAGGCCTAACCACGCTAGGAAGTGTCCGGAATGGTGGGCCCTGCTCCAGGCTCTGAAAACCAATCATAGATTGTCTTCTCTAAAAGTCAGAAGATACAAAAGATATTTTTAGACATTATCTCTAGCTGGAATTTTTGACTGACCTCCTCTTTCTAGGGAGATGTTTACACTCCTGAGAATTCTGTTTCAGTTTTCTTCCTCCTTTCTTTATTTCTAACAGCGATGCTAAAACAGAGCCTCTCTAAGGTTTCTTCCCATTAAATGTGTCCTTCAGGTTTTTGTTTGTTTTTGAACATGAGAAGGTACTGTAATATTTATGCAGAAAATTACACTTTACTGTGATTCTTGGCTGACTCTGGGATGACTCAGATGCTTATTTCCTCCCTCTGGCTGATAGCTGCCAGCACAGGCTGTCAGTCAGCAACATTTGTGGAGTGTCCATGGTGCGCACACCACCAAAGAGAACTAAAAACAGAACAGGAGCTACAGTTTTGTTGTTAAGGTGCTTACAATACTCTGAGCCAGTCAGGACAAGCACACGGGGTATATACATAATGCATAACACGTGACACAGAAGTATACCTCTGTACTAGCAGGACCAGTCTGGGGTAATGAGTAGGTGTCTCTTAGATCTGCTAGGTCCTATTTTCTATTTACCTTCAGCACTTCTAGGTGCTGCTTCACACAGTCAACAAATATTTATCAAATGCTATCTGTATACCACACCCTTGAGTAAGTTACATATACTGCCTTCCAGAGCCTTCTACCAAACCAGTATTTTCTGGAGTATTGCCCTTATTCCTGAACCCACCACACCAGTTCTTTCTCCCAGGTTCAGGTCAATCTCTCTCTCTCTCTCTCTCTCCCCCCCCCCGCCCCCACCCCTTAGAGCTCTTTTCTCAGCTAGCTATAAAGAACTAAGTTTAATTTAAAAAAATTTAAAAGTCACATTAAAGCATGACTAATGAGTTACATATAATACTTTAACTTTTATTAGCCCAAAGGAATGGATCTGTAATGGTGAAATTATGGGAGGAAAGGCAACTGGATAAGAGAAGATGTATTTTGAAAAAAATGTCTAAGAGGTTTCCTTTTTTAGACAGCATTTTTTTAGATTTGGATTTGCAAGGCCAACACTGCAGGTATTATTTCTATGTAGGTCCTCAGTGAGATGGAGGAGAGGGTAGTTCGTATATTCCCCATGACCTTAAAATCAAAACAGCGAGTATTCCCAGAGAAACAGTTATCTGAAACTAGGAGAATAATATGCTTTCTCTACCAGGTAATGGTCTTCCTAGACTATAGAATATTATTCTTAAAACAACGCTTTGAAAAACAGTGCTTTTCATCAGTAGTGTCATAACAGTTGTCTATAGATGAGGCACAAGTTAGAATAAGAATTAAAAAATACAAGCTTTTAAATGCCATCCAGCCTCTCTCATTAACCAACAACTTATTCATTGTTGTTTCAATAATCCTAATTTAGTCCCTGAGTGTAAATTGAATTAATTTGCCCAGGACATAGGGTCCGACTCCTTTGGGCTTGTCTGGTTCACATGAATTGTACATAGTTGTTTCAGAGCAGACCTTTCCTCTTATTAGCTTCAGTATCTGTGCCTGTTTACCCCTTGCCAGCTTAAAAAGCTCTGTTTATGCTTCTAAAATTCCTACATTAGTCTTTGGACCTACATTTGGAGCATGAAGAGAAAGGAAATAAAAGCATATGCTACAGCCTTGTGCCCTGAAGACAGTTGTTTCTCTTTTAGAAAAAGTTTCCCAACCCCCATCCCTTCCTCTTTCCATGTTTGAATGTTTAGAGTATTCTACCCATCCTTTTCTCAATTCAACCTCAAAATGTTAGAAATGTGTTACAACTTCCAAGCTCAGGGGTTCCTGGGTGGCTCAGTCAGTTGAGCTTCCCCTTGAGGCTCACGTCATAATCTCAGTGCTCTGCTTCCAGGTTCTAGCCCTGTGCTGGACTCTGTGCTGACAGCTCAGAGCCTGGAGCCTGTTTCAGATTTGTGTCTCCCTCTCTCTCTGCCCCTCCCCTGCTCACTCTCCTTCTCTCTCAAAAATAAATGAACATTAAAAAAATTTTTTTAATAAAATAAAATAGGGTTTGTAGGGGCACCTGTGTGGTTCAGTTGGTTAAACATTTGACTCTTAGTTTCAGCTCAGGCCATGATCTCACTGTTCATGAGTTCGAGCCCCACATCAGGCTCAGTGCTGCTGCTGCAGAGCCTGCTTGGTATTCTTTCTCTCTCCCTCTCCGTCTGCCTCTCCTGCTCTCTCTAAATAAATAAATAAATAAACTTTGAAAAAATAAAATAAAATTGGGTTCATAATTGTAACTAAGGGATTGTTTGGATGAATACATGTGGCATTAGCATGGGAATCTCCTCCATGGAAGCATGAAACTGAAATGAGGTATTGAAAGAGAAATATGGCATAAATATGGCAAAGAGAGAGGGAGGCATGAACTTTGAAGTGTGGGAAATCATATGTGTAAATTCCTAAAAGTGAGAATTAATCATGTCCCAAGAATAGAAAACTGGTTTCCTGACTTTACCTGGGAACATGGTAGAAGAAGAAAACTTTTGGATAAAGAAAAAAAAGTAGAAAAAGATCTTGAAGTTATGGTTGCAAAGTAAAGTTTACATAAGTGATTGAAACATAAACACTTTTTTAAAAAAATTTTTATGTCTTTATTTTATTTTGAGAGAGAGACAGCAAGTGGCGGAGGAGCAGAGAGAGAAGGAGACACAGAATCCAAAGCAGGTTCCAGGCTCTGAGCTCTCAGCACATAGACTGATGCAGGGCTTGAACCCATGAGGTCATGACCTGAACCGAAGTTGGACTCTTAACTGACTGAGCCACCCAGGTGCCCCTAAACACTTTTTTTTTTTTACCTTGTCAGTTAAGTCTACATTTCTCTGACTTTCTAGCCATTTCTCCCTGTGAATATTGGAAGATTTTCCTGATTTAAATCCTGAACAAATGATGTGTTTATACTGCTACCTTCCTGTGGGATGTTAGGCATCCCACAACTTTATTTATGAGAAATCAATAGTATTAAGTCAATACTGCAAACCAATTCCCATCCGAAGGACCCTCTTATGTAAAAGTGTTAGGCATTTACACATTGGAAAATAAATTATTATAACTTCTGGGCATATGCTAGTGTAGGTAACTTGACTGAACTTCTTGCTAAGAATAATTAAAAATGTAGAATAAAAAAATATTTTTTAATTGTTTGGATGTATGGATGACTTGGAAAGCTAGTGAGAAATAGTCATGGATCAAAAACTAATTGAAGGCAGGAACCCTGAGGTGTAAGCAGAAGGCTGAAGTCAGTTTTTCACCTTGAGGGCATCTGAAGCTTCAGTGTTTATGCCTTTGAGAGTGGAAAGGACAAATGGGAAAGCCTGAACTTGCCCAAGTTGGGAAACATTATATGAAACAAAATTCAAGTATAGCCTCTTTACAAAAGACTCATTTGAAACTAAATATAGAAAAAGTCGAAGTAACAGGATACAGAAAGATGTAGCAAGCAAATGCCAATCAAAGGGAAATAGTGGCACACTGGGAAGCTGTTCTTTACTGGGAAAGTGTTACTAGATATTAAAGATGAACACTTGATACTGACAAGCACAGGATACCTGGGTAAAAAGAAAGTTAATTAACATCCCCTTTCAGGGAGATAATCTGGCACTATCGAAGTATTAAATTACGTAAAACATGCATGTGCTTCAACCCAGCTAACCTACTTCTTTCATAATATTTCTCACCATTTCTTCCTTATGATTTGGAAACATGACTTTGATGAGATCAAGATTTCAAGAAGTAGACAATATAACAGATAAATGATTTAAAGCTTGTATATGTAAAAGTTGTAAACCATTACATGCTGAAATGAAAGACAGCAACACATGGTTAAATGGGAGAAAGGTCAATAAAGAATCTAAGTTAAGGGGTGCTGCAGAGCAAAAATGTGGCCATTTTAAGTAAACTTGTGTTTGTTAGACATCCATGTTCAGCTGGAAAACTAGCTTCCATGACTCTTTGGAGGTTCCTCTTGCAGTTAGGATGGAGTGAACCCTACCCCCGCTCAAAACAAAACAAAACAAAACAAAAACCTAGGAACTTCCCTCAGAAAGTCAAATCTCTGATTGCTTACTTCTCTGGAACCTCAAATAGACTCAATGACACAGCAAGGAATGAAATGCAGAACTATATATATGAAGTAGGACAAGAAATTCCTATCATAGGGTAAGCTGGACCCTTGGGCACTGAAATCTCCCCCACGCAAAGCCTAAAAGGGAGCAAGACATTGGTTCTGGGCACCTATGATCTGGAAGATTTCTCATTCTGAGTGAGCTTCGGACACCACAAAATTTTCCCAAGACTCTGCCAGCATTCAGCGAGGTATGGAGTTGGGTCTGCTTTCTCCAACATCTAGTCATCACCTTGCATATGGCTTTTTCACAACTCGTTTGTTCATTTGGGATAAAAGGAAGTAAAACTAACTTTAGCCAAGTCTTAGTTTGTGTTGGGGGTTTGGGATCAGCCATAAATGTTTTGAAATACCACTCCAAGTACAATACACTTCCTTAAAAAAAAAAAAAAAAACTCTTGATTTGTTAAAACATTATTGGCACAGTGATTCTCATGTTCATTCTCAACAAATAATAAAACCACTACTTCTACTACCACGCCTACTTTTGTACTCAATTGTTAAGAACCTGAGAAGTTACAAATGTATATAAATAAGGAACTAAAAGGAAGAGAATAAAAACTTGGAAATATATGGTAGATAACTTACTATACAAAATAAAGAACTTTACTTATTTATGGAAATAAATATGACAGTGCAGAGATCATACACTTTTCACTGCTTAAGTTACATATTATTTTTGGGGCGGGGAATAATTTTCTTCACTTTTTAGTTTCTTTTTTTAAAAGTAGACACAATTCCAGAGTGATATCACATGTTATACAGACTTTGGTAGGACTATGACTGAGTGAAATCTGGAGTCAAAAATGCTTCAAAGAATCCAAGAAATGATTTGAAAACAAACTTAACATGATGTATGTTGGGTCATACCCATGGACCATCCCAACTGTATTCTTTCTCTGACTATGGAACCAGGGAAAGATCTATAAACCTTCAAGCTATCAGTCCAGGATAGATTGGATAACAGCCTCCCCACCCTAGCCCTGCCTCAACAGCCCAGCTTCCCTTAATGAAGTCAACCATCTGTATATTGATTCAAATCTTTCTAGAATGTGTTTATATCTTCATATTGATTCATATGTGGGAACATGAATTTATTAAATATACTACCTGTATTTAGAGAGGTGTTTCTTTATTCATTCCAAATACCTTGTTAAGACAATTAAAAGAAGTAGCTAGAAAAACATTTCAGAGATTAAGAGTTCCTCTTAAAATATGAAGAAATGCTAAAACTGGGTTGTACAATATGATGATTCATTAAAATATTTACATTAAACCAAGAATTAACCAGAAATAAACACAGTGCAGTCTAATTTTGCAATTTTCTAATGCTATGTTAAAAATGCATTAGTGTATGGGTTAAAGCAGTGAGGTATCATTTTTCTCTCCTGCACCTTTGTGACTGCAGATTTTATTGCCTATGGAGATGACCTCTGAAGGCTGTCTCTGAGGCTCTTTAGGAACATGAGGCTCAAGTCAAGCACCCCTCCTGGCTTTATTGATAAAGCCTGACACCTGGTTTCTAATAATCTGAGATGTGATGTCAAATTCTCTGTGTTCTTGATCCTTATACTTCATAATTTGATTCAGATTTTCCATGAATGGTAAAAATTACGTGAACTATTCAGGCTCAGATGAACAAAGAAGAAGGTGACAAGATGAAAGGATGCAAAAGAAAGATTTTTTTTAAAAAGAGTTGGTTATGTTTCCTTGAAGATAAAACTGGGCAAACTCCCGGTTACTAAGCAAGATTAGGAAAAGCAGCAAAGAAACAAAAAGTGCAATGTAGATAGTGTGTAGTGCTGCTAATCTATTACAACTATGTCTATACATCTATATATTCATCTCCACATATCTCCATTATTCAGGAGGTTTACATTTAAATAGGCTACTGAACTGGCCTTCTGCTACTTCAACATCATACATCTTTCATCTAGAAAGAACAGCTGAGAGCAGGCAGCTGTGCTCGTTCATTTGTTGAGGCTTCTTACTGGTTTAGACAAAATATCCAGGACTTTGGCTTAAGCTTTACTGACTTCATGCCCACATCTGATGTGCTCTTTCTACTGACTACTTAAATACTAATCAGTAGCCAAAGTCCTCAGAGTGGAAAGATTCATCTCCCACTCAATATTTTTGAATATGGCTTCCAGAATAATTTGAAAAATATCCAGATGTAATCCTTGGGCCTTAAGAGATTCAAAGAATAGTTTCACCTGAAAATAACCAAGAAAAAAAATTACTGACACAGTCCATAAAACACTTGCTCTTGCAAAAAGTTTTGAAACTGTTTGCAAATTATACAATACACAAACATCAAAATAATAATTTCTCTGCCAACCTCTAAATGGGTTCTTTTCTTCTTCTCTTTTTGTGTATAATTATTATCTCACTTTGTCTTCAAATAGATAATGTAAGACGGGAATGATAAAGCCCCATCTTATTTTTTTTGAATTTTTTAATGTTTTATTTATTTCTGAGAGAGAGAGAGAGAGACAGCATGAGTAGGGGAGGGTCAGAGAGAGAGGGAGGTACAGAACCCGATGCGGAGCTCAAACCCATGAACCATGAGATTATGACCTGAGTCAAAGTCGGACATTTATCTGACTGAGCCACCCAGATAAAGCCTCATCTTATAAGCAATCAAATCAAGTCTTAGAGCAAGTTGTGAGCCAGGACTTAAGTTCTAGAATTCTAAGTTTCTTTAAAGGATAAATAATTCAAGATTTATTTTGGAAAGATGTAAAACATTACAATGCTTTAAAAAAAGTAGAATTGCCACTAACAGTAGTTTTGTTAAAAGACCTTTAAGTATTCTTCCAAACTTCAACATAGTCACTTGATGATATAATATGCAAGGACTCATGTCTCAAGGGTAATTTTTATTTTGAATGCTATAAACACCTGTATTTTAAGAAGTTCTAGACCTGTCCCTTCCATTTACTTGCTATGTGACATTGAACAAACCACTTATTTTCTTTTAATAAAATGAGAGCTTTAAACCAGATTACATATAAGTTTGTACTAAGTTTTATAACTTGGACATTTATTTTTATTTTTTTTAAGTTTATTTATTTTGAGAGAGAGAAAAAGTATGCACATGAGTTGTGGAAGAGTAGAGAGAGAGATGGAGAGAGAACCTCAACGAAACTCTGTGCTGTCAGCACAGAGCCCAATGCAAGGCTTGAACCCACAAACCAAAGTCACAACTTTGTGACTGTGAGACATGACCTAGACTGAAATCAGAGTTCAACACTTAACTGAATGAGCCACCTAGGCACCCCTTAACATTTATTTTTAAATTGTTAGCAGTAAAGAATCACAAACCTCTTGTAACTCATCCTTGGAAGAAAAGTGAGATATTGTGCCAGAGATGATCATTCTCGTGGAAAATGAGATATCTTTTTATCTGAAGATAAAAAAGAAACCCACAAATTTAATAGAAATATCAGCCTTATGTTTATTATGTCATATGTTTTTAAAATATGTGGCATTCATGACTGTATGTTTGTACATTATAATATATACTATTAATTACCATAGGAACAACTTATTTATCCAGTAAAATCCCAAAGCTATGAAACATAACAAATTTGGCACAAGATAAAAATGTAGATAAAGACTTTTTTAGGAACTGTGACTAGCTTATTGAGCAATGTTTATGTTTAAATTTATCTTTATGTTGAGAGTAGCATTGTCTATATTTTTTTATTATGTACTCTATTGGTAAAGACTTTTTGTCCAAGAACTTATCAATATACACATTTTTATTTATGAATTATATGCATGTATAATGTTGCAGGTTAAAAAGAAAATTTAATAACATAAAAACTAGTATATGTAGTAATATACTCTTCTTGAACTCTAATGTACTATTGTCTTGCACACTTCCCCATCCCATTTTGGAAATACATTGATACACTGTATTTGGGGGGCAATGTTATTTTGTAGAACTGCATTTGCAGCCACAGACTGTATCCTTCACCCTGGTGTCTTATATGGAGAATCTGTACCATAAGTCAAAGGGATTCATGCTGAAAACCAGAGCACAGATACATCCCAGAAATGAGTGCACTCTAGGCTGTGCACATGGTTAGGCAGGAGGGTCATCTCTAGTGACAAAGGAAATCCATGGCATTGCAGGAAAAGTCTGATCATTTCAGGAGGGAACTGACAGTCATGCAAACAACCCAACCAATGATTCCTGTAGAGTTTTTAAGGAAACACACACACACACACACACACACACACACACACGTATATTAAAAGCAGTTTTCCTTTGGTCCCATGTGAGTATCAATCCCTTAAAGACCTGGGAGAGGGGAGAAAATGCTCTTTTTGCTTATACAAGGCTTTATAGAGGACTCTGAGTCCTTCATGGCTGACAAATAAGAGGGAAGAGAAACTGAGGTCACCAGAATCAAATACATAAACTGACACTAAGATGAACAGAGCAAACCACACAGCTCTTGGAGTCACGGTATTTTCCATATAGTTTGTAAGTGACATTACAGATTTGGATGAGGAATGGCTGAGAGCTTTAGCAGGGGTTGTTGTGAGAGGAAGCAAAGCCATCCTGTGCCTTCCAATGAAGTTGAGTCATTATTGGTTCCTTCTGGGGGGATATTTTAGGCCCAGGAGCATCCTGGAATGAGCTCTGATTCTCCCAAAAGTTGAAATGCCAGGTAAGACTCAGAGCCAATCGAGTTTTGTAGGGAGGCTCCCCAAACACTTCCAATCAGATTTCTTTCAGCACTTCTAAGCTCACCACTGTGCCATTTCCACAGGGGAACTGAGAGTGGGTATTAGCTCTCATCAAAATTCCTGAAATTTCCCTCTAGAACAAACTGGATTAACAAAGCAAGTCAAATGTATTTGATGCACTATATATGACTTCACTTCACTATATATGGGTTCTTCAGAGCTGGTGAGAAAGCTAGGAGGAGGGTGATGAGGGTGCTGATGACTGGACTTAGCTCACACGTGCTCCCAGCAATTCTCCTTTGCCTGAGCTCAGTGAGAGAAATCAATTTCCCATTCACTTCTCATTCCTCTCCCTCACACCTTGACAGAGTAATTTGGACTATTTAGTTTTCAAACTAACAGAGTTCATCAAACTATTTGGGAACAAATAGGATCATTCATATGTTTTGGGGGTCACATCATTATACTTGATTTCAGGTGACTGAGCCATCTAGGTGGAAGAACACGCATTGGATATAAATGAATACCAACTTTTTAAGGAGATGGGTCCAATTTTCTCTTAAAAAATTCCAGGCTAATTGCTGTCACTTTGGATTTCTGGAGATTGCACGAAGAAGAGGTACCAACTCCTGTGTCTTGATGACTTTTCTGCCCATTCTTAGTTCAATTAATCTGAAGAACTAAAGACCATTTGACTTCTCATAGTATGTGTTATGTAATGGAAATTAACTCAGGCTACCGATGTATTAAGAGAATAGACGAAAAAGATTCAGGATAAAATGATAATTTACCAAAACAGTAATAAATTCTTTACTGACTAACATTTTTAATGTCCCAGCAGGAATCTTAATTTTTTTCTGGTAGTAATTTTATTCACTTATTATTTCAAAGAATTTTAAATTAAAAAACATTTTTTTAATGTTTGTTTTTGAGAAAGAGAGAGAGTTAGAGCGTGAGTGGGGGAGGGGCAGAGGGGCAGAGAGAGAGGGAGACACAGAATTCAAAGCAGGCTCTAGGCTCTGAGCTGTCAGCACAGAGCCTGACCAGGGCTCGAACTTACGAACTGTGAGATCATGACCTGAGCCAAAGTCAGACGTTTAACCAACTGAGCCACCCAGGCACCCCTCAAAGAACTTTAATTAGCATCTTGTACAACATCTCACATACAAGAATGTAATTTTGTGGTAATTTTTCTCCAAGGTTTTAAAAGTAAAACTTAGTCATTTGTCTAGTATCAGTCACCTGATTAATAACTAGGGAATATCTGTTTTCACTATTTGCATTTTGCCAATATATTTTGGGAAGTAAAGTCAAAGCAAATCAAATCCTAAATCAGTTGTTTTATGCCTTTGAAGTTAGTGGCCAATATTTTAGTGACTTCATTGAATTTTTACCAGTTTACTTTTTAACAATTTAGTTAAATTAGTGCACTTACTTCATTAACTTTTCCTGTTGTTTGCTGGTTGGCAATGCATACAGAATTTTGTTTTTTTCAGCATCTGAAATTGACATATTGCTCTAAAAGGTAATTCCATTCTACTGTTGTTTGAGCACCCACAGAATATACGATCTTTAAAACATCTGTTGAAATGCTGTAATAAGAACATAAGTGAAAAAAAAGTCCTATGAAACAAAAAACTCTTTTTTTCTTATTACAATTTTAAATTGCTGTAACAGATTCACCTCTGAGTTATTTTTTACCTAATGTGTTAAACCATTTTTTCTGTCAAACTTTTATAAAACTATTTTATGTAACTTTACTTTCCAAATTATTTGTGGGTTTTTTCTACTGATTATAAAATATTAGCAAGGAGAATAATCATAAAATTTTAACTCAGAGATGAAAATAGAAACTTTATGGAATCAATAAATACAAGAGATGATTTCTGACATATAAAAGCAGTGGTTTATACAGAATTCTAGATTTGAATAATCTGTATTAGTGTTATGTGATCTTTTTAAAAAAATATGATTACTTGCTGCTTTAAGTCCCACATTAAGACTATTTTCTAACAAAATGACCTGAAAGTCATCTGATTTTCTGGGTCTAGAAAACTGTAATTTAGCACAATTGATTAGGTTCAGTCATTTTATAAATTGTAAACTGATAAGATACAATAAAATTATTTTCTGTCCACATAAAGAAGAAACCACAATTTTGGGGTTTTATTGCTCTGTAGAATATTAACTAGTTTTGATTCTAATTTGGTTTATGATTTTTAATTCCAAATATTGGTAGATCAATAATAACTGGTATTCATTTTGATAGCTTAGAAAAAACACAACAGAGAAGTAGGAATGGAGCAGGAAATTTGCATTTATCATGAAGTGACCATATGGTAGGAATTGTACTACTCTCTGTACATCATATTTAACTGTCAAAGCTACCTAGTGAGATTATTATCCTGATTTTTGAAAAGTGGAAATAAAGCTTTGAAAGGTTAAGCAACTTGTGCAAGGTGATATAATAAGCCATTTTGAAGATGATATTTAAACCTATGAGTCTAATGTTGTGTTATTTCCACTATATATGCTTAAATATCCCAAGTACCAGTTGAATCACAAAACAAAGATTAGGCAATTAAATTTATACTACATTGTTTTGATTTTAGCATATTTACTATACAAATGTATGAAAATTGATAAGAAATACATTGTAAGTTTCTTGAGGGTAGGACACATCATTGTTTGCTCACGACTTTATTCTTGGTACCTACAAACAGTGCGGGCTCACAGGTAACCTGCAAAGAATTATATTTTCAATACATGAATGAAATAATCAATTTATGTAAGAAAATTCTTCATTATGGTTTAATACTAGCAGTTTTGACGTTTAGGGGAACAAAACCTATAATATTTAATTATGTATTATTGATTACAAGCATAAATGAGCTTTACCCACAAAATTTTCATAAGTATTGCATCAGATTAAACATGTTGAGCTATCATATCTAACCCATAGGTGAGTTACTGCAGGTAAGATCATCCCTCTTCTAACAAGTATAGAGATGGAATAATATCTCATTATGTTATATGACAGCAGGATGTTTACATTTTAGCCTCACTCATACAACCCATTCAAACATGAACAAAAAGAAAAGAAAAACAGAGCTAACAGATCCTTTTTCCTAAAACTGAATTTTTATTTTAATCACAATGACCAGAAAAGTACTAAAAGAAGAAAACTGGAATTAATGTTTTTAAAAAGGAGAATTCAAGATAGGATTTCAAAAAGCTCTGAGATTTAGGTATATGGAGAGAAATTATGATAGCCTATCAGCAGTCTGGCACAGGAAAAATGGAACAGCATTTTTAAAATAATGACATTTTTCTTCAATTTTAAGGAATGAATTTTCCTTAATTCACATACCAATTTGATTTCTCAAAACGTCCAACTCTAGAGTGACAGTTTTAACAGTAACACTATAAAATCTTGTATTGGACATAAATCAAAGTTTACACTGAAAAGACTGTGGCATCTGTTAGTATCTATGGGTTGCAAACTGCTAAACTTAATGGCAACATAATCCATATGACCACTGGGCATCTTTCTGATTATTATAACCACCGCAATCCTTTTTGCCATCATATACACACTTTTGATGGACCAAATCATCAGTTTCCCATCAAAGATGAGATTTGAGGTCAAAATTCGGTCTGTGGTATTGATTAATGAAGAAGTAAATATATATTTATTTTAAAGGTATCCTCCTCTTTTTTAAGAAAACAAGTTTTAACAAATGATCACTGGTGTTTTGACTGCATGTACATTTCACATTGCTTTTTATCTTTAAAAGACATTACTTTTGGAGCTTGGGCACCCCCCTGTTTCTATCCTCTGGCTATCTTTCTGTTACCATGCCAATGCTTTTTAGCTCTCCCTCTACAAGGACCTAAACCTTACTTCCCACAAAATCTATTGAGCACTTGCTATCTGGGAGCATGAAACACTGGTATGTAATTCCCAGCATGGCTTTTACTCCCTTGTCGTCACTGAAAGGTTTTAGATCTAATGTCTTGCTTGATCAAAGACTTTTGCATCAAAGTGAAAGGAAAAAAGAACAGGACAGATGTCTAGATTTACCTTAATTTTCCACTGAATTCCATCCACTGAGAGAAGAGTTCAGTTGCCTTCTGGATGCGGGGAGTGTGGTTCAGGTAACAGGCCTGTTTTATGATGGTCCAGCCAAGCAGCCTGTCCCAGGCTGAGCCCTCGTTGCTCCAGCTTTGTGTGTCAATCTCTGGCTTAAAATATCGGAGAAGGTAACGCTGCAGAAAGCAGAGGATGATTTAGAGAGAGGCTAAATTTAGTAATCATACAGCTCCTACCCACCAAATGGGGTCAACTCTAAACTGTCTGCATGAATCTTCCCCAAACACAAAAGAACTTATCTTTGTACTTTTCTTCTCTATTTCAGGGCCCCACTTACCATGTTTAAAGAAACTTTCCTTTAAAATATGATTTAATTTACTATCGGGGGTGGGGGGGAATATCAACTAATAAAAGGTAAAAATCACATTTAGGAGGAATATTTTGCTCACAATCCTGATAGGATCCTCCTAGGATGGTGATGACAAGGAACAAGGGATTTCCAGCCATTCCGTGTTGACTGTGCTCAATCAGCCAGGTCCCTCAGCTTAATCCCCAGGAGTTCTCACAAACAGACTGCGTCTCACTGATCCTCCAGATGCTATATATTTACTTAAGGAATTTTCTGGAAGTGACACAAACCTTGAAGTTTTCAGTGACATCTGAAATATTCCTTCTGTCCATCATGTGGTAAAACAATTTTAAGTATTCCAGACCTTTGAGAAGTGCAGGGATGCTCACTTCATGTTGGAGATAGCGAGTCAGGTCAAGCGTTTTTGTCTAGGGTCAACCTTGTACTGAAGTACGAAACAAGTGTTGGTGGTTTGTATGTATCTTACAGTTCTCAGTATTCTTAAAATTAAAACAAATGCGATATAGAGGGCAATGACAGGAGCTGTTCATTATAGCCAGACCACTGACTAGCTATTTGATCTTAGGCAAATTATATAACCTCTTCAGTTGCTTTCCCGATACCTGCAGATGATAGTAGTATCTTCTATTGTTGTAAGGGATTAAATGTGTTCATACATGTAGAGCACTTAGAATAATTCCTAGCCCACAGTAACAGCTTTATAAATGAAATAGTAGCTAATATTAATATCTAGTACCAAATAATATCAAAGTTTTAACATATTATCTCATTCTCTAGTTATTTAATTTTTGGATTTGAGTTGTTCCTCCCTGTGAATTTGGAACTTTGAGGACAGGTGGTATGTCTTCTTTTTTTAATGCCCTTCCTAGAGCCTAACAGAAGTAGTAATTATTCTGAGTAGGATAAAACAAGTATTTCCATATTTTATTAGAATTTATTTAGAAACCAAAGTTATATGCCTTCTCTACATTTTCTTTTATGAGAAGAACAAACAACAAAACTATTATTGTGAATACCAAAACATTAGGGTTTCTTCTGTAGAGGAAATAAATCATCATATCGTCATTTTTGCAAAGTGATTCTTGCATATGTTTCTAAGAGATCTTGTGTCTGCACATGGTCTATAAGCTATTCATGCCAGCATCCGACTCCCAGATTAAGCATAATAATTTGATATGGAAACAGATTCCAGAACAAAGAATGTCTCTGTTGAATTTTTCATTAACACAATGCCTTACCTCCTTGGGGTTTTTAAAATTTTAAATTCTTATCCAAAAAGAGGGAACTGAAACTAGAAAAAGGGAAATGAAGAAGAACCAACTTTTGCTGTGACTTGACTCTTCTTAAGCACAATGATCTTCTGCTTTAAAATAGACTTCTGGAAAAATTTCCAAAATTTTTGTCTGAAGACAGAGGACTGGACCATATGAACTATGACCCTATGCTTTGCTATATTTTTTAAAACATAAATCTACCAAATGTCACTATTTCTTCCCACATAGTAATATCATAATGTACAGTATAGCTGTATCTTAGAGGATTAGCAACAGGGAAACTATGTATAATTTTCCATGGTCACAATTTATAAAGAATACCAAATATAAAACTTACTTCAGGTTAATCCTGTTGTTCTTATTTGGTACAACCTACTTTGTTTCTTACTAAAACAAACACCAGTATTTACTTTTATACCTACCAACTTAAAAAAATTAATCTTTTTTAAAGAAAATTTTTAATGTTTTGCTTATTTCTGAGAGAGACAGCATGAGCAGGGGAGGGTCAGAGAGAGAGAGGGAGACACAGAATCTGAAGCAAGGGCCAGGCTCTGACCTAGCTGTCAGCACAGAGCCCAATGCAGGGCTCGAATCCATGAACCGTGGGATCATGACCTGAGCTGAAGTCAGATGCGTAACCGACTGAACCACCCAGGTGCCCCTTAAAAAAATTAATCTTAATATTCATTAAGAGGACTTCTTTTCTTCTTATGTAATTATTGATTAATAAAAATCTAGCTCCTCACCACCAATCATTGCACAAAATGTTACTTGAATGTTTGTTCAGCTTAAAAACTGAACATACATATAAGAGTATACTTTAGCCCAACAGGAAAAATCTGTATCTTGTTAGTATACAGTTATATACTTATTGGTATAAAGTTTTAGTCAAATGGTACTTTTGTGAAATAAAACTATATTCCTGAGGAACAAGTTTGGGTTTTCTTTTTATGGTGTGGGACTAAAAGAAAAAAAATAGTTTTTCTGTAAGGAAATTAAAGTTGCCATTTTAATTCCACTCAACTCAGATGAGATCCAAGTGTTAAATTATATTTAGTAAGTATAAAAAAACAACTAAAACAAATATTCATTCTTTGGTCAAACTCTGTCTTCAAAGTAAATATAATTGCTGATTACTTTTTTTTAATGTTTTACTAATTTCTGAGAGAGAGACAGACAGACAGACACAGCGTGAGCAGGGGAGGGACAGAGAGAGAGGGAAACACCGAATCTGAAGCAGGGTCCAGGCTCTGAACTAGCTGTTAGCACAGAGTCCAACACGGGGCTCAAACCCACAAACCATGAGATTATGACCTGAGCCAAAGTCAGACACGTAACCACTTAACCAACTGAGCCACCCAGGCACCCTTGTTGATTACTTCTTTTAACTCTTAAATAGGTATTTGACAAAGCAGGCAAGGACAAGATAAATATTCCTGAGGGGAAATAGTAAGTAAAAAATCTATTTTTTTTACAAGTAAAAATATTTAGACCTATTATGAGAGTTTTAAATTGCTTTCATATTGAGTTACTTTTATCATAAAATTAATATAAGCAAATAATGATACACTTGTAAATTAGAGAGGAGAGGAAGAAGACTCATAATTTCACTACCCTATACATTCACTAATAGCACTTTGGAATATTTCCTGCTCTCCCCCCCAACCCCCACTTTTTAGCTAATATTTTTTCTATGTAGTTGCAAACATAATAATACACAAATTCACATTCTTCTGCTTTCCAATTTTGCATTATTTGAAATACATTTCTGTGTTCTCAGTTCATCTTCCTATTCAACAAACAATCTTTGAGACAATTCACAATATATAATACTAATAATGCTAGAGCAGGTACTGTGCTTAGTGCTTTATTGGCATTCTTTTATGTAATCCTCAAAGTAACCCTTTTTATTAGATTTTATTACTTAAAATTGGAATTTTAAAGACCAGAGAAGTTTTAAAAACTAGAAAATTTAGGCTTCAACAGTTTAGATAGTTTATCTAAGGTCAAAAAATAATTAAAGAGGTTGTACTTGAACCCATCTATTGTAAACCAAAATTTGTACTCTTAATTAACTTCATTAACCTGTCTACCAAGATCTTATTATTTTTCCACTGATGCATTAATAACTATAGGGTTCCTTCTGCTAAATTTAGACAACCTATACATGTAGGGGCTAGAAATAGCAAAGAGGACTTGGCAACTACTTGAAAGACTGCTTTCATTGGCTAAACTGTCAATATTCTTCAGTCTTTCCATTCTTAAATTTTTAATCTACCTTCTCTGCAATCTACTCAGAGTTTCTCCTTTGAGCAGACAAACCTCCTCTTTCAATGAGCCATAGCCTACTTCTCATCTAATCTACCATGTATCCATTCAGATGTGGAAATGTGTCTTCCCCAATCCTGGCCTCCAGCGTGCCCTGCTACCACTAGTTCCTAAAACTTGTGAGGCTGAGAAACAGCTCTCAATCTCTCCATTTGAAATTCTGTTGTATGGAGAAACTTCTCCTGAAAGGTATCCTGCTGATTACTCTCACTGAATTTGACCTAAATAAACATCTGAAAGGAAATAATATGTCACACTGAATAAACTAAGTACAGTAATTCTCAGAACAGGAAAACCTTACAATATACAATACTCCAATTTTTTTCCCATTGGTGATTTTATGACCTAGTTTATTCTACGTATTATTCTGCTGATGATAAATGGGAAAGGAAAGAAAATACTTTGTCTTTCTAAGAAATTCTGAAGAGGAATAAACATAAGTAGCCAATTCCTCCTTCACTTCTCTTTCAATTTCATTATGATTTCTTCAATGTGAGAAGTAATGAATGGACTGTGCACTAGATATAACATTTAGAATAAAGGGAAAGACTATATTATACTTTTTGTTCAACATATTACATAGATATTTGGTGAAAACAAGTCACTCACATAAACAAATTTTAAATCTGGAGTCAAAAGCTTAAATACTTAGAGGTTCACCCTAAGTGAGTGAAGCAGGCCACTTGTGTACAGTTTGGGACTTTGGTACTTGGGGCAATCATGGGATGGCTTCAGCATCTGTCCACTGCACCTTCCTCTTTGTGGGAATGAAGGTCCACAGTTACCAAATCTTCTCGCTTAGAAAAGAGACTTCAGAAGTCAGGATTTGTATATAAAATTTCCCACAGTTTAAAATGATGAATTAGAGGCACCTGGGTAGCTAAGTCGGTTAAGCATCAGACTTCAGCTCAAGTCGTGATCTCACAGCTTGTGAGTTCGAGCCCCGCATCGGGCTCTGTGCTGACAGCTCAGAGCCTGAAGCCTGCCTCAGATTCTATGTCTCTGTCTCTCTCTGCTTCTCTCTCTCTCTCAGAAACAAACATATAAATAAATAAATAAAATTGGATTAAATTTTTAAACACTGAATGGGTCAAAACACCTTATCAGTAGGTAGACTTTGGCCCAGTATTTGACCTTCATTCAGATCCATCTCATATGAGTGACCAACACTGAATATTTGATTTTGAAATCTAGCATATTTAATTAAGAATCAGTTACTTCCTATGAAATCAGATGAAAGTTTGCATTACCTTACCAGCTGAAATGCATCATGAATCAGACCTAGTCTGTCCTTAGGTCTGAGAAATTTGTGGTTCTGATTCAGCTGTATAATGAGTTGGCCACATATATGTCCCTCATAGTGAACAAATGTAGTAGCCATTTGAGTCCACACTGAATTTCAACCAACTGGTCATTTCAGATAAATCCAGAGTATCTAGGAGGAAGAAATTGCCATAGCCATTTTATTATCAACATACTTACCAGGAACATCTCCAAAACTGTTAGTTCTCATGCTATTACTAATTAATCAGTGGGAAGACAAAGTTTTGGAACAGTCATGATGATATTCATTTTCACGGTCTGCTGGATGGTTTTGTGTGTGTGTGAATTATAGTCTTATTAAATTTGTAAATAAGTTCATTTATAGGAAAAGGACTGTTAAATGTGTTCTCAAAAGCAGTCTATGCAGGTCTAAGAGGCCCAGTGAACCAGATGATAAACATGATTGGAATTTGACTTGAATTTTTTGTGGCTTTGTCTCAGGGTTTAGTTACCAGTTATTGAAATATGTGTATGTAAATAGGTGATTCATTTGTCCAGTCCTTATTTTGGGTGATATAAAGATTCCAGGTTGAACATTGTATTATGATGAAAACCCTCTCACATTTCAGTGTTCAAGAAGAGAAGTTAAAATTATGTTATGGGGCACCTGGATGGCTCAGTTACTTAAGCACCCAACTCTTGATTTTGGCTCAGGTCAGGATCTCGCAGTTTGGGGGTTCAAACCCCAGGCCAGGGTCTGTGTTGAGCTGGCTTGTGATTCTTTCTCTCCCTCTCTCTCTGCCCCCCCCCCAACTTGCATGAGTATGTTCTCTATTTCTCAAAATAGATAAACTTCAAAAAATTGTATTATGTATTTTTAATATGAGAGACATTATACTACATGGTGAAATAACATTACCATATTCCCTCAATAGTTCTGTGAAACTTGATCCTCATTCAAAATAAGATGAGAAAATTGAGGCTCAGAAGAAGTAATTTTTTTTTTACTATTTTATAGGTTGATAGACTTATTATTCTGAAAACATTGTTCTATTTATACTCATAAAACTTAACCCAGAATATGTTGCTGTCCAATATACACTAGACCATCTAATGAAACTATGTTTCTTTCAATGAGAGAAGAAACTGCTATCTAAAAGGAACAAACAAACAAGCAAACAACTAAAAATGCCTCCCTCTGCTATCACAAGTTATTTTTTTTAAATTATATTAAGTAAACTACCAGCCATAAAGAAATTTTTTTAAGGTCACATGTCTAATAAGTGACAGAGTGAGGATTTGAATCCAAGGCCAATTTGTTCCGAAGTACTTGCTTTTTTTAATACATATTTTTGCATTGTGGCATAAGAGCTAAGTTAGTAGTTATTAAGAGATATAAGATAGAAAGCCGTTATTTATTGATATAAATACAAACCTATCTCTAAATGCTAAAAGGACAAGAAAAATTCCCACTGAAAAGAAAATTCAAACTTTCTAGCTAAAGAGTTTTTTAGTAACTTATACAGATACTTCCCCAAATATATATCTTCTATTGTTAGATTTATTTATAGTATCTTTCCTCCAAATAACTAAGAACATGTTTAATTTCATAACTGAAACACCTATTTGGCTAATTAGTTCATTACCTGTCCTTGATTTTAGAATGTATCCATGAATCACATTATAGGAACTCATGGAGTAGGTCAATGGAATATGCCAAAGGTACCTAGAAATAAAGACTGTTACAGATTAAATGAATGGCCATTTTAATTTTCACATTGTCAGACTCAGATTGCCTATAAAAGTCACCTAATGGCCCATCTTTCACACTATAAGTGGCCTTATAAATTTTATAGGCTAAGACTTGCAGATCCTTGGGTATGCAAAAATTCTTCCATATGATTATAAAGGTGCAGCAATATACACCTAGTTGAGCTCTGTCACATTTCCTTGTGCTATTTGCTATCCAAATCTCATATCACAAGTTCTGTTGATTGTTTTCTTCCAAGGAAGAGAAAAAAAAATCCAATCTTCCTTTCATATTTCCAAAAACTCTGACAACCTGATATGAATTCAAATAACCAAAGAAAAGCTTCAGGAAAAGCCTCAAGAGATTAAGATCTGACTTTAGTATGATTTCCACAACTTTTTTGTTCAACAGAGCTACCCACACCCAATCCCTGCCACTGCCAAGTGACTGTTAGTGGTCAGCAATGCCACGATCTAGGATATGCACATTAGCCAGAGGAATGTTCCTTTCTGCAGAATCCATGTAGTCATCATCTCCTTGACCTCCACATCTTCCCCAGAAAGGCAAGCTGAAATGAAAAGTGACTTTGGTAACATAGGAGAGAAACCAAAGAGATCAGAAATGCAGATCTCCTTGGACACCAGAAACAAGGCTTATTGAGGAGGAGAGACGTCAGGCTGCAGTCTCAGGGTGGGAACTGGAGCAGGGCTGCCTACCCCAGGCCTGCTCTCTGCAAGTTAACTGAAAGACAGATGTATGTGGGAGAAGGTTGACATGTGGTGGCATAGTCCCAGAGAAGGGCTGGAGACAAGCCTCTCTCTTGCTCCATTTCAACCCCTGCCCCCCTAAAAGAAAACTGAAAAAAGAAACCCCACCTCTCCATTTTAATAATGGTACAGTGGGGGTGTTTAGTAAAGAAATGTCTGTCTTTAGGTGAGCTTTAAATATTCCAACAGAACAATATCACGTCAATAGATATCTGTTGAATGGAGAACACAACCTCCAGTTTCATAGCTTCTTGTAAGCGTTCTGATTGCTGGATCACGCTGACTCCTCCTTTAAAAGCTACACTTTGTGGGATTGCCAAGACTCATTTAATAAAGGGTTCTCCTTTTTATCATGGTGACTTTTCTTTCTGCTCCACTACAGTATTCCAATAACTTCTCAGCAGTAAACAAAAAGACAGAGCCTCAAGAAAACCATTCACTTTATTTCCAAACCTAACATATTTGGTTTGGCATTTTTCTGAGACTAGAGGATGCCAATGCGGAACTAACCACGCAGAGGAGTTCTGAGCTGAGATATTTTTAGCTAGCAGGGAGGTTGTGGGAAAGCTGAATTATAATAACAAAAATAGAGTAGTAACAGCACCATCCTCCTAAATGGCTTGAACATTCCTTTCTCAGTCAGCGTTGTTTCAAGAAAAATTGTGGAGTCTCTCTTCTTTTCCAGTTATTTAAAGGGACAGTTGGACCTTGAGGGTGTTATGCTGAGCGAAATAAGTCAGGCAGAGAAGGACAAATATCATATGTTTGCACGTATAGGAGGATTAGGAGGAACTTAACAGAGGAACAAGAAAGAGAAGAAGGGAGGAAATGGTGGGGGAAAGGGAGAGAGGCAAACCATGAGAGACTCTTGAATGGTGACAAAAACTGAGGACTGATGGATGTGGGGGGGAGAGGGGAGATGGGCACGGAGGAGGGCACTTGTGGGGATGAGCACTGGGTGTTATATGGAAACCAATTTGACAATAAACTATTTGTAAAAAATAAATAAATAAAAAATAAAAGATGATATAAATGCAAAAAAAAATTAAAAAAATAAAAAAAAATAAAGGGACAGTTGGGCTACTCCACACGCTCACTTTGCATCATGTGATGCAGATCTCTTCTACTGTGTAAGATTCTACATACTCACCGTGCTGCTTGTCATCTTAGAATCAGAATAACGGAATCCGCCAGATGTAAAATTACCTAAATAGCTTTATGAAACAAGAATGAGGGGCGCCTGAGTGGCTCAGTTGGTTAAGCATCCGACTTTGGCTCAGGTCATGATCTCACGGTTCATGGGTTCGAGCCCCAGATCGGGCTCTGTGCTGATAGCCAGCTCAGAGCCTGGAGCCTGCTTTGGATTCTGTGTCTCCCTCTCTTTCTGACCCTCTCCTGCTCACGTTGTCTCTCTTTCTTTCTCAGAAAAAAAGAAAAAAAAATGAAAGAGCACAGTCATTTGGGTACAGATAGTCCCATAGTCCAAAGTAACAAAAGTTACTCACATATATAAAACAAAAAGAGTAATTTTTGCAGATTTCCTATGGTCACTGTGAATATATATAGTAAACTTTATGTTTATGTATACATATATGTAAGTTTTAAATATACATATATATTTAAAGTTTTCTAAAGAAGTACAATATAGGAGATGCCTGGGTGGCTTAGTCGGTTGAGCAACCAACTTTGGCTCGGGTCATGATCTCACAGGTGGTGAGTTTGAGCCCAGCATGAAGCTCTGTGCTGACAGCTTGGAGCCTGGAACCTGCTTTGGATTCTGTGACTCTCTCTTTCTCTCTCTGTCCTCCTCTGGTCACTCTCTGTCTCTTTCTCTCTCAAAAATAAACATTAAAATGAATTTTTTAATTAAAAAATACATTGTAGTAGAATAACTTTTAGGAATGAACCAATTTGTTGAATTTTTATTTCATTTCTTCCCTTTCCTCTAGGGAGGCTCTACTTAATTCTTTTATAGTGCATGCTGCTCATGCCCCTATTTAGCACTTTGGCAACTGGGTCTAGTATTAATCTTCTCCTATCATCTCACAAATTCCTTGATTGAGAAGGGGGAATGCCTTTGCTTACCTCAGCATTCCCAATGCTACTACAGTAGCATATAGAAAATACATAATAAACTTTGAATTCAGAATTAAAATGAGACCTACGGATATCAACAAATTGTCAATCAACCCTTAATTAACCAGGAGTTAATGCTTAAAAGGAACTGTAAATTGAAAAATATCACACACACACACACATTGAGGCTCTCAAATGCCACTGAATAATTTTATGAAAAATAACAACAAAGAACTCCTCTAATTCCCAAGTTGCTACGACATGTATTAGAATTGTTGTTACATGACAAAAAGGTAAGTAAGATATTTTCAGGAATTCTTCAGTTTCATCCCACAGTTTCATTTGGCATCAGAAAGCGGTCAACTAGAACTGAGGACCTTTAGGGGAGGGTTAGAAGGGAGACTTTCCTGATAACTGGGAAGAAGCTGTGTTGTAATTGAGAGAATCAATACTGGACTCGGAGTGCGAAGACAGATGTTAAGTACTGACTCCATCATTGTTTGGTGTCTATGTGACCTGGCACCAATCTCTCCCTTAGAATTACTTTTCCTACCTGTAAAAATGGGATAAGAATGCCTACCTTACCTTCTTGAGATAGTTAATAAGCATGATATGACAAAAATTAACATAGGGATATTCACAGCTGGCCTAAAAGAATCCTGCAATTGTTGGCCATATTTTTCCTTTAATTTCCCCTCTACCTTCCTACACTCATTATGCACACCAAAGAGAGACTATTCATTGTTGAAGAAAGATAAAGTTTATGTCTACACACACACACACACACACACACACACACGCACACACACACACACACACACACACAGAGATTGCAAACGAAAGGAGGAAAAGGATGGGAGAGAAAAGCAATGTATGGCTTGTTGACAAGTTTAGGAGGAACTGTGGAGAGAGAGCATCTAGATCATCAGTAGGAGGTAGTGCAAATGGATTAAAAGCATTTTTATAGGTAGTAGTAAGGACTGTGTATTTTATTCCCTTTTATGATTTTCAAGAAATGTGAGTAAAAGATTTGAGCTACTTTGAAAAAATGTTTAATGACTTGACTTTGTTCTTTTGACCACACACATAAATTATTAGACCATGAGGTTCCAGACTTTATAAGGGCATAAAAAATATCAAGTGAGATTATGTACTTGAAATATCTCTATAAACTGTTAAGTGCTATACAAATACTGAACAATATTATAACTGTCCCTGGGACATAAGTGTTTGTAAGGAAGAGGAGACCTCTTCTATCAACAACGGCTTAGGGTTTTTCTACCTATATGCATGAGCTCTGCCAGTCCAGTACTTCTATAAAAGATTATTTCACTCACTGTTAAACATTTAAGAATATTTTAATAATTTTTTAGAATCATCTGAGTTGACTGCATGTTTTTTTTTTGTCTTACCTATTATACTACATGAATCTCAATGACTGAGATCAAGATTTCTTGAACAAATAATCAGCTTTTTATTAATCACTAGTGCATGGCATTAAAAAAAGAGTAGATATGATTCTTGCTCTTAAGCAATTATTATTATTATTATTATTATTATCATTGAGCCATTATAAACTAATAAAAGAGAATGTCACTTTATGGAACAGATTCATAAATGCACTTCTAGGTATTTAGGAGAAAGGTAAAACAACGAGGGATGGAGTAGTCTGTAAAGAGGAGGTAAAATCTCAGCTAGAATTCAAAAGATGGTTGGCATTTGAATTCTTGGAAAGAAGAAAGCACAGTTCAGGTAGCAAGGGCACTAGAAAGAAAGACATGATGACATAAAGATTAAGCAGAATTTCTTCCTATGAGGGAGAAGACGTGTCTTGCTCAATGGAGAATGCATGCTGGACAATAAAGTTGAGCAAGTACAGTTCAACCTTAAAATCTGGGCAGAGAAGATTAGGTATTTATGGTAGGAATTAAAAAGTCAGAGGCACCTGAGTGGCTCAGTCAGTTGACTCTTAGCTTCGGCTCAGGTCATGATCTCACAGTTGTGAGATCAATCCCTGAGTCAGGATCTGCACTGACAGCATGGATTCTCTCTCTCCCTTTCTCTCTGCCCCTACCCAAGTCATTCTCTCTCTCTATCCATCCCTCCCTCCCTCTCAAAATAAATAATAAAAAAATGGAATTACACAGTCATTACAGATTTTGAAAAATGGGGAGATCAAAGTGTAGGGTTAACCTTAGAGGGGAACCACAGTGAAGGAGGCCAAATATCAAATACTGCGACTAACCCAGTGTGGCATCCTGGTTTAGTGTGGTGCCAGAGGAACAAGAAAGGTGCTGCTTTCTATGGACCCAGGCAATGTGAAAAGTGGAATATATATTGGTTGACTGACAATGTAACTATTTATAAACCTTCATAATTAGCCTGTTACATTTTAGGCTTAACAACAGTCTACTGTTACCCAATATATGACTTACATTGGACAGGCCGCTCCACAAATTGTCATTTTTGGCATTTCCATAACTGAACTTTTTAAAATAGTGAATAATTCCTTCCTGAATTTCTCCTCACTCAGAAGATTCTTGAACATATATGAAATACAAACTCCCTAAAAGAAAGAAGAAAGAAAGAAAGAAAGAAAGAAAGAAAGAAAGAAAGAAAGAAAGGAAGGAAGGAAGGAAGGAAGGAAGAGAGAAAGGAAAGAAAACAAAACAAGAAGGTAAAGAAAAAAGTAGTATGATGCTTAAATTTTATGGAACATGTATAATGTCTGAAAAATGAATATCAAATAAAACAAAAGTGTAACAAGTGGCAGTGACCTGGAAGCAGTAACTTCAACTGCTGGTGGCACGACCCTCATTTTATTTCTCCTAAAAGCAGAGCTTTCACTTGCCCACAGCAGTTACTACCTTCTCATAGGCACTGCAGCAAACATTTCCTCTATTTAAATAGGAGTTTCTGCCTGCTTAGAGATAGGACAGGAGGAATTTTGTGAATCTTTTTCAATTATTCCAAAACAAACATCCAAAAAGGCATTATCCTAAATAGAGAAGAAAGTTTTGCACTTTCAATTTGATACTTTCAAAGCAATAGAAAACACAATAGGCTTAGTAAGATATTCTTAAGAGTATTCAATCAATATTCCTTACAATTGATTGTTAAGTTTCTTTTCCCATACCTATCCCCTTTTACTAGTTCTCTACTTCATAAAAGTATAAATGCAATACTCCTTCAGACTTTATTTGAATGTCTACCATGTACCAAGACCGTGGATACAAAAACAAAATGGTTCCCAATTAGTGAAACACTTGCTATATGCCAGGAACTTTCATCCATCATTTGTGCTCCTTTCAACATCCTGAAAAATAGATGCATTATGTGTGCTTTATAAGTGAAAATATAAGAAGATTTGGGATTTCACCAAGGATTCAAAACATAGCAAAAAAGAAGACACTCTGAATCCATGTCTATACTATACGACCCCAAAGAGCTAATTAACCATCACAAACCACCTTGACATGTAGTGTTTAGACTTCTTATGTCTAAGGAAAAAGACATGTTTGGAAAAAAAATCTTTCCATAAATTTTGGGGAAGTGAATAGGCCTATTGAAAATTTTGGAGGAATGTGCCTCAATTATGCTTAATTTTCAGATTATATGCCAAGAACCCTGCACAGGCTCTTTAGCGATGGGCACTCTCTTATCCTATATCATTGGATACAGACAGTGATAGTCTTTCCTCTTACCCCACATACACAACTGTATATTTGTGTTATTTCAGCTCTCTGTCCATAGACTTTTGGGTGAGGAATTTACATTGTGGGCTGAACTGTATATACGGTACGACATACAAAAATTGTAAACTTACTAATTGCAGCTCTGGATATGTAGCATTAAGAGAGATGATGTCCATGTATGTTGCAAAACCTTCATTGAGCTGAATATCATTCTACCATTCCATTGTAACCAGGTTGCCAAACCACTGGGAGGCAAAGATTCAATGTTATTAGAAATGAAACAAATATAAAGATTATTAACTGTCACAAAAAATGCAATGGGTGGTAACTTTCTTTCAGCAGTTAAGGCCTTTCCTCTTTGTTACTCTTTTCTCTCCTTACAACTTCCTTGTAGTGATTTCTCTGCCTTCTCTTCTCACCACCACGTATTTGCTTCTTGCTTCACTTTTCTTTCTTTTGTGTCCTTACTGCCTCAAACTCTCCAGCTTCCATTTTATCCTCCCAACATTTCCTAACTATTAGATTTAATACTAAGGCGGGTGGGGGGGTGCCTGGGTGGCTCAGTCGGTTAAGTGTCCGACTTCGGCTCAGGTCATGATCTCATGGTTCATGAGTTCGAGCGCTGCGTCTGGCTCTGTGCTGACAGCTAGCTCAGAGCCTGGAGCCTGCTTCAGATTCTGTGTCTCCCTCTCTCTCTGACCCTCCCCTGCTCATGCTGCCTCTCTCTCTCTCTCTCTCTCTCAGAAATAAATAAAACATTAAAAAAAAATTTTAATACTAAGGAAGAAAATAAAACATTTGTGGGGTAGAATTTCTTTCTTGCATAGCTAATACAATCTCACCTCATCCTTGATTTATGGTGATGGCCTTTGGAGAAATATAAGTCCAAATGGCTTGGCGAAGTCACCTCGTTACATTAAGTAGCAGGTACTTGACAGAATCATAAGATTTTGTTAGAACTCAGATTGTTACACAGTATTACTGATGAGGAAATTCAGTTGTTAACTTTTATTCTGACTTCCCTCTAGGGATTTACTTTGACACTAAAGTGAATAAAGTTCTGAGATTTTAAACATATATAAATAAAATTAAAAGGAAGCCATAAAGAAATGTAAATAGACATTTATCCTTGACCTCTACTTGATCTGTGACACCAGTTTTAAGTATTACTACTTTTTCATGTAGTTTTATATTTTTTAGCCTTTATGTCCAATACTGTACATCTAGTTTATCTGTTTTAGGATTGCAATTTCCAGAAAAAAAATTAAACAAAAAGATTCCAAGTCTCAGAAAAGCCTTCTTACAATTATAGAACAGAATGTAGTTTCTAGACACTGTTTAAGCTCTATTTCTTCTCTGATAACTCTCAGTTCATTTTACAAGTGGGCACCAATCTTCCCAAGGGTATTTGTGAGAAGGGGTGGGAGGTGTTTTCTTAATTTGAGAATTGATGAATAAGAGAAATACAAGTTGAACTGATTCTGGTAACTTCACCAGTTAGTAAGAGTGGCTTATTCATTCATTAAATAAATACCTATAGAGAAACTACTATATTATTGGCAACATGTCATATGTTAAAAAGATGTATATTATATATCCTCTGCCTCAAACCAAATGATGGAGGTCAATGGTTAGACAGATAAATGCAATACAGCATTGTGGCAGTATTATCAATGGCTCTGCAAGGGATAGAGAGGATTCCAGGAGTTAAAAATCAGTTCTTCTGGGAGAGTGTGTAAGTTAGTTAGGAAATGATTCATTTCCTGAGTCTTGCAAGGGGCTTCAGGTGTGTTGGGAGTAGTGTGTAGTCTAGGCAGATAAAGTAGCAGAAGCAAAACCATAAAGGATCAACACAATGTAGCATGTTTAGGAAATGGCAGGTAGTCTGAATGGCTAATGCTTAGGGTATTGGCAAGAGATGGGGCTGGAAAGGTGGAGAAGGGCTTCATCTTGGGGGCTTTATATGCCATGCTGTGGACCCCTCACTCACTCAGATGGCATTGGGGGTCTTTGTCAGAGTAAATGGTCATATGGAGATCAATCGAGAGACAAAATAGACAAGACAAAAATTCCAATGCTGCCTGCTGCTCCAGTCCTAGACTCTGTGTCTCCATCAAAGAGAAGTTATTAAAGAAAGGCCCAGGGGAGCCTCAGAGATAGAGTTCTCTAACCATTTTCCTATGAATATTCAATAGAAAAATTAGAAATCCCAAGATTCAGTCAAGTGCTTTAGAGCTACCAGTGACTACTGATCAAAACCCTTAAGATGGGCCAGTGGGGAGATTCAAAACCAGAATAAGCCATACAAATGTTCTTAAAGTACAACGCTGGACATGGCACCTATGTAATTGGGTTTTTAGTTCACTGTTTAAATAAAACCCAAGTTATTCTTATAATAATGACAAAGGATAAAAATATCATATTACTAGTTTCTATAATAAAATGAGATTTGTCTACATGGTGAAAGAGAATTTGGGGGGCCCTTAATAATTCACTGTGCTACTAGAGATTTTCAGATTGAAATAGAGTGGAAATACTCTCTAATATCTATACAGCTAGTTTTATAGCTCCATATTTATATCTAATACAGTGTTGGTAGATGGGCCTTGGAAATGTTAGCCTGCAGGGAATTGTAGCAGAGATCATTATTGTTATCATTAATAACTAATACTTACTGATTGCCTACTATATGATAGGTACAGACACTTATCTGTAATTCTTAACAACAGTTTCAAGAGGCAGAAACTGCTATTAAGTTAATTTTATAGAGGAAGACACTGAAGTTTAGAGAGTTAAGTAATGTGTCTAGGGTCAGCAGCCTGTAAGTACTTAGATGTGAAGTACTTCTTTGTGGCCATACAATGATGTGTTCCAACTAAGGGGGTTTGATTTTGCCCTAGATTGGAATGCCATGGTACTAAGGGGTATAAGGAGAAATATTTTTAATACAAATTTCTATTTGTTGGGTTTCTAATTCTGTGCCCCATATACCTGCTTAGTCCCTACCTTCTTTTTTTATTATTTTTTAATGTTTTATTTGTTTCTGAGAGACAGAGAGAGGCAGCATGAGTAGGGGAGGGCAGAGGGAGAGGGGGACATAGAATCTGAAGCAAGCTCCAGGCTCTGAGCTGTCAGCACAGAGCCTGATGCAGGGCTTGAACTCACAAACCATGAGATCATGACCTGAGCTGAAGTCAGACACTTAACTGACTGAGCCACCCAGGTGCCCCCTTACCTTCTTTAGTAAAAGATATTTGAAGGCGATGCCATGAAGAGTTTTAGAGGACACAGTGGCTACTTCTCTTGTGACAATACTCCTTTGTGAGTCTCATAGTCTAGAGATTGAGACCACTGCTACGTCACATATATGTTTGGTTTGATAGTCTTCAAGGTCCCCTCCAGACGTAAAATGGCATAATTTTATGTTGTTTCAGGAATACTAGTGGTGTCCTGAACAATGTTTTTTAGCCTGATAGTAAGAGAATGTCATGAATGTCAGGCACCTGGTTGCTGGTTCATGGGCTATGACTTTGGTGACCCATAGTTTATCACAAGAAGAAGAGGTCTTGGGATCAAAGAGCAGTGATGTCTCGTGATATGTGATGAGGCCCCAATTTTCCATGACTCCAGATTCAAAGTCAGGAATAGAACTAGATCTAAGAAATAAGAACAACCATATTTGATCATTATGGCTCTACACCCGAAGTGCAATTTGCTTCCTCCTGAAATACATTGTGATCCTTTCATGTATAAGCAGACTTTCTGAAACCTTCAAGACCATTGTAACATTGACATGGTGTCTTGTAGTTGCACTGAAAATAATCAATACCCATTATTAAGCAGCATTAATTCTATCAATACAGTTTTGGTTGTAGCTGAAGTAACCTATTGACATTTAGCCATTTGTTTCCAAGCATGCTGAATTCTGAAAATATCTTGGGTGCATTACTGCTAAGAAAATGATTTATTTAAAAACACTCATATTGTATTTAATTTTAAGACTACTCAAAAACTTTGAAGGGTATCAAGTAATTTCTAATATGTTTGCGATTCATCAAAACATTTAATGAACTCATTTCTGCAAAAGAGATATAAGACTTTAATCTCGGGAAAATGTGCCTTAGAAGCAATCTCTACAGTATTTCAACTGGTATTTCAAGAACATATGGCCTCTACTGAGAGCAAATGTCCTTCCAAGGCAGTGGAGGAAAAAAGCTGTGGGGATCAATTATTTCTGACCTCAATTTCCTTCTCAACATTGATATTTCCTTTACCTTTCTTTAAAGTTTATTTGTTATTTATTTTGAAAGAGAGAGCGAGAGTGAGAGAATGAGCATGAGTGGGGGAGGGACAGAGAGAGAAGGAGAGACAGAAGCTCAGAGCTTGAACTAACAAACTGTGAGATCATGATCTGAGCCAAAATCAAGAGTTGGGCATTTAACCAACTGAGCCACCCAGGTGCCCTGATGTTTCCTCTACTTCTTAACAAAACTTGAGGAAATAAAGTCAAATTTAATCATCTTTAAGCAACTCAGGATAATGTACTAATTTATATTGTCTGTGTATGTGTGTATGTATATCATTTTATGTAGGTTAGAAAATTTCTGGCTAATATTTAATCTTGGATTTTTTTCTTCTTATTCTGCCAGGCCATTTTGAAAGAAGTACTGTTTGACTAGAGAGAAAGGTAATTTTTTTAAGTTTGAAATAATCCAAGTCACTTGGCTTGTAATTACATTGTCTAGAATTAATACTGGTTAATACTAATGGATAAAAACAAATATTTATATGACAATCAAAAACAAATTAGCAGCAATAAAGATTAGTATTCGTTAGGACCCCAAATGTGGGAATAATTCCTTTTGTAAGTTGCACTGTTGATTTTATTTTAGTTGGATTATTTCCCATAGTCATTAGAGATACTTATATCTAAGTTGATTTTTCCTAAACTACTTTTCAGTTATTTTTAAAATCCATTTCATATAATCTTCAAGGCTGAATTATTCAAGAACAATTTAAGATTGTTGATGGTTGTTATTGGATCTTTCCTTGAATTTTGATATAGAGGGCAGTAATGGATTATGGGTAAATTTAGTATATCTGTACTAAAAGGCATAGAGAACCTGCACTGTAATAATGTACTGAGACTTAGGAACTATGTGAATAAGCTCTTGGAGGTGTCTTTTTATGGTCCCTTTTACCTTCTCTATGAAAAACCTGCACAGAATTTGCAGTAAAGGGGAGCAAAGGCATGATCAGGAGTATGCTTTAATGTTCTCAAGGGGGGAAAAAAGTTTTGTCACTGTCAGAAATTCTAAAAACTGATCTATCTATATAATAAAACTTAAGTCATGGTTTAATATGTTCTGAAACATTATTAAAATCATAACTTCTATTTTTTAAGATAGAAAATTAATCCAAGTAAGATTATGTGTATCTTCCTAGATAAAGATATACTACTACCACATTCAAATTATTTATTTCCTCAAGTCTCTCTTTTTTTCAATCTGTGTCACATTTTTATCTTCCAAACTCTGGAAAGACAGACAATTTTCAGCTGTTTATATAAATCTTTGGCAACTTTATAAAAGGTTACTAGTCTTGTACAAATATGGTACAGAAAAAAGTTGTGTGTTCAGAAAAATTCATTCAGTTATTATTATTTTTATGTTTGTTTGTTTTTGAGAAAGAGAGAGAGCAAGCTGGGGAAAGGCAGTGAGAGAGGGAGAGAGAAGTCCCAAGCAGGCTCCTCACTGTCAACACAGAGCCCATTGTGGGGCTCCATCTCTCTAACGGTGAGATCATGACCTGAGCCGAAACCAAGGCACTCAGCTGCTTTACCAACTGAGCCACCCAGAGGCCCCTGGAAAATTCATCCAGTTAAATCTAACATGCAATGAATCTATTTTAATGTTTTTAATGTTTACTTATTTTTGAGAGAGAGAGAGAGACAGAGCACAAGCGGGGGAGGGCCAGAAAGAGAGGGAGACACGGAATCCAAAGCAGGCTGCAGGCTCTAAGCTGTCAGTGTTGCGGACGAAATGACACAAAGGACAAGACACACACAAAAGACAGACACAGACACAACTCCGGCCGGAGGAACAATTCTACGCAAGCCCCTCTTGCGGTTTATTTTATGGTAACTGGATACAAACTGAAACCTACAAGATGCATTCCTTTACCAATTAAGGGCAAGTAGCCAAACACATTTCAAGGACAGGGGGGAGCAAAGGGAGGAAGCGACCATAACATGTTTACTAAGATGCCTGCTCACAATTCCAGCCTTCTCCTTACTTCTAAGGAGGGCATGTTCCCTCGTTTGCGAGCGGACCATTAAACTTGGATATTGTGTGCAGGCCTCGTGGCAGAGCATCCTGTTTGCAGGCATGCTTTGCCCAGGCTGGGAGCCCTGTGTGCAGGCACATCCCCGCGTCCCTAACCACGCTTTATTGTGGTCACTGTCGGGCTCCCACAGTCAGCACAGAGCCCGACGTAGGGCTTGAACCCACGAACCCTGAGATTATGACCTGAGCCAAAGTTGGATGCTTAATGGAGTGAACAACCCAGCCTACCCCAACGCACCTATTTTAACATGAACCTGATAAAAGAATAAAAAATGATTCACGGTACTTGAGCTTCTCATAAATACTTTATTTTCTGCAGTGAAGAAACATCTCTGATGTATAAATTATTGTTTCCTGGGCTAACTGAACCTCTTCAGTACTCATTTAAATCATACATACAGAAAGAAATCAAAGCAAGCTCTATAAGCAAAAATAAAGACACTGACGTGGAATTTAAATTTATCCATTTTGGGGAGTGGGTAGTTGATATCAAAGTACTGTTCATAAAAATCAAGTAGCTTAATGATGCTTCCAAAGCATAATGGTTTTGACTCCATTTGCCTGTAGATGCATAGATGGACAACTGGAAATGTTGATCAGAAGTAGGTTTTGAATATTCCAAATCCTTGGCACGATTCCATTCCTAATAACCCTCACTCAAGAAAGGTAGACTGCATTTTTAAGGAAATTATTGTGATATAATTAAGCATGCTATTGATAGGGGATAAGATGTTCCATAAAGTATTACAGCAAAAGTCAGTCTTAAAAAGTATAAACAACCTTGTGTTTTCTGTTATAATCCATTCTCTAGGTACTTATCTTTAAATTTCAAGCTATATTAATTGATCATATCATGAGATCCCACTTTCGTTCATCACTATCACGCATTCCAGTACTTGAGTGCTAGCCTCCCAGAGGTCTGACTACCAGCACAAGTCAAATAAAACATAGGTCCATAAGGAGGAAAGCCTTCAAGAAGCTTTTGGATCCATCTCCCCATCTAGTCTACTTTAAACACAAAAATACCCAAATATGTTCATTGATTTCCCCAAAGTAAATAGTCATTAAGTGGAAAAAATAAAATTATATTCCACTTTTACGGGGCTTCAAGTATGGTGGTGCCACTTTCATTTCATGACCTGCTTTCAGGCTCTGAATTACCTAAAGTTCCTTGGAACTTTTATAGGAAGGATATATTTATAGTTACCATTTTTTGGTGCTTTATCAGGCACAGTGCTAAATGTGTACATGTGAAATCTAATTTAATCCTCTCAACAACCTTATGAAAAGATGGAAACCCATGGAAATTAAGTAGCTTGCTCTAAACTATCCATGTAGGAAATTGTAGAGCTGGAATGTGAAACCTAGGAAGCTGAATGGAACCTGCATTGAAGTAAACTGGCATCTGATGCCTTGTATGTCTATATCTATGCATACCTGTATCTGTGTGCAGAGATGCTGTTATGTATATATCATAGTATATATCTACACATCTGTAGTTATAATGTGTGTATAAATTGAAATGGCCATTTCAATTTATACACATATTATATAGCCAATTTATAGCTGTTTTTCATAAGCATATTTTGTGGTTCTTTGAATGTTTTTATGTCTACATTTGGTGCTTCAGGTTGAGATGATGATGATGATGATGGCGATGATGATGGTAATGATAATGGCTCTACTGATATTTGCAAAACTCTTTAAGATAACCATAGGATATTATAAATTTTTGCAAATAATAAAGACTTTAAAATTTATTTGATTTTTCCTCCTGCTGAGGAAAAAAGTTACAGAAAACAATTAAAAACAATGTGAATGTCTGAAAATAAGATGCTGATTAAAGTTATTTTGGTACTTTCTTGCAGTATAATACTAAGCAATTAGTAATGTAATATTACAGAAAAATATTTAATGGCATTCAATTGTTAATGGCATACTATGGTGAAAATGGAGTTAAATAATCTCAAACACTATTTTGTAAAACATAGGTATATTCAATTACTGTATATACTATCATATACTGACACATATACAGAAAATATTTGGAAGGCTTACACTAATGTTAACAGTAATTATATCTTGATGATGGGATTATGAGTAATTTATTTATTTTTTGCCTATCTCTATTTTGTGAAACAAACATGATATTTTGATAATAAGAAAAAAAGCTTAAGAAAGTAAGGAAAACTCATTGTTCTCAGGACAGTATATAAAATTCGAACTCAGTTTCACCTTGACCCCTAACGAGTTGTGCCACTCAGAGTCAAAATCACAAACTATGTAGGCTACAAGGTATGTACTCATTTTCACTGTAGTTTCAAAATGATCTTCTAGGAGGCCTCCTTTAGTTCAATCATCTTAACTTACGTGAAGGGGGAAAAATAGTATTTGTAAACCAGAGTATTTTACAATGTCTGTGATTTAAGCCAGGTAAGTTAGAGGAAGGTCCTGACACTTTGAAGGATACTTGATGCCATTATAGGAGATCAATGGGCCATCATGCTATTCTTTGACCGCTCCTCCCTTTGTTTCTTTTATCCTTGGACTCCCTCTTGAAGACACAATGTACTACTTCTGGGATCCCAAACTGACGCCAAATCTTATTTTGTTGCTTGAAAGGGTAAAACCATGTTTGATGTTTCTACTTCCTTGAAATGAAGTAATCTCCAACACTGGCATAAATTCAAGTTCTGCACTTCAAAGCAAAAATATCAAAGAATGTCTCCTCTCCCTTTGTTTCTTATATGTTAAGTAAATCTCTGTTGCAGAAGGAAATGGGAAACAAAACTGAATGAGATACTTTTCATTATCTTTTAATCCTCTTATTTATGTGTGAGGTAGGTGTTATTTCACAGGTGAGGAAACAGAGTCTCCAAAATGTTAACCGAATTGCCCAAGATCACATGGCTAGTTCCTCAGCAAGATCAAGATGTGGATATGACCGTGTGACTCCTAAGACATTGCTCATTCTTTCACTTGCTGTGTGACAGCTTGAGTCATAGTCTTATTTTATCTTTGCTTCATTGGTTCAGCAATGAAAGCAGGCAGGCCAAGGAGGTCATTAGTAATTTAAGCTTCTGCCTATCTACAGCAGAAGTAAGAAGTTTTAAGCCTACAGACTGGTCAGCCACATCTATCAAATTCACTGAGTAATTATTAAATTCTATCTTTATTTGCTCAGGATGGCTTGTCCCAGAGAAGGTCTCTACCATGGTACAGTGCCCCAGAATACGGAATGGATAAAGATCCGGTAATCTGAAACTTCTACTTTCTTTAAATTGGTAACAACTCTTACACCACTTTCTCCTCCCAACACCTCTTTCAAGGCATGTGGCTTGTGACAGCACTAACCAGGGCTTGTTAAGCATGTTTTATCTGTTTGGATAAGATTACAGTTTGCTTTGGCGAGACAAAATAGCTTGAAGTATTACCAGAAACTGCTTAGTCTACACAAATGAAAAATGTTTGTGCTATTTAATTCTACAGAATTCTATTTTAAAAAATGAAAATAAAAAATGAGTCCCTCCGTTTAAATAAAGCAGATGACATTGGCCAGGTACTTTAAGAAAGTTAGCAGTATATACAGGACTGTCATTTTAACTTTTACCCTGCAAGTTAATTTTGCAGAACAGTGATCTCTTTTTAAAGAGTCTATTTCAACCAGAGTTCTATGAGCACATACTTCTAACAGAGGTTAGAATCATGGTAGGGGCTGGGGAGAGGACATTGTGACTGTCGTCTTATAACCAAACTCAGTAAAAACCATTCAGTGAAGTGTGCTGGAGCCAGGAGAGGAGACAGAGGCAAGGCTGTAGGGCTACGAGGGAGCGAAAGTCTGTAACTCTAGACACCGATGGCGCGAATGGTTAGGAGACAGACGGACATTCCCTCTGATTTCTCCCCCCAGATGAAAATGTGGCCCACGGAGGCTAAGTTTTGTTCACGAACCTGGAGTGACCCATGTAGATTCACATTGCCTTAAATGGAAGCATGTGAGGTATCAGTGTAAGTTCTTCCCGGACTGGTGATGTAAGCTCCAAGTACAGAACACTTGTTGCTAGACAAGAATTTAGCTGTTTTCTCAATTTTGGCAGAACTTTTCTTGCATAACAAGTGTCACTAGCAAGGGTGTGTTGCTTTAAGGAATGAAGGGGACAAAGAAAAGCCCAAAAGATATGCTGCCTCTACTAGTGCTTGGTCAGCTACATCATTTCCCTTAAATCTCGTATTCTTAACTAAGATTGAGAACTTAGCATATGTTGCTTCTTCCCAGAATTCCCTTAATTGTTGCAGCTATTATCCGGAGAGTAAACCTGTAGCATTAATTCGCTTGTCCTTTTTCGGCTAACCATGAAAGTCTGGGTTGGACATGTCAATGAGAAGCAGAAAGTTAGGCCAGCATTTGCTGGGAAAGGCATGATCCAGAGAACTAGACAAGCCACTTGAGGCAATGCAGACATTCAAGGACTGCATAAAATATTTTCGAAATATTGACTTATGTGTCGTAAATAGGAGAAGTTGCTGGAGGTTTATAAGGATAAAAAAAATTAATTCTAATAGAATGAAATGGCAGTTATGCTTACATCACATTTTAATTAAAAGGCTTTAATAACTATATTTTTACTTTACCCTCCATGATTATTCATATGAAAAATGACCTTAATAAAAAAGCTGCCAGGAAAGAGACTGAACTGCCCTTAACTGAACATTCGGTTAGAAAGTGGACTTGGAGTTCAACTATTACTTGAACATTTTTACGTGAAAAGGAGTAGGCTAATATAAATTGCTGTCTGTGAGATCAGGGAGAAACCAGGATATGTCACATGGAGTGTAGTCACTTGTCCCCCTCAATCTGCTCTGCCAGTATTTCAGGGCAAATACTTTTAACAGCATTAAACAAAAATCCAAGGAAATTCAGTGTCTAGTGTTACCAACCCATGTCTCCTCTTCAGCCATAGAGGCCGGTCACTGTGGAGGACCGAGAGAAAAATGAAATAAGGCTACTTGCTGGCTTACGGTGGCCTGGCTCTTTCTGGGCTGCTCATTTTGCTGAAGCACTGTCAGAAGAGCCTCTCTTTCTGTCTCACTTTCCAAGCAGCTTCCGGGAAAGATTTTATATTCTGCTCAACAACACAAATGGCAAGCACATCATTATACTGTTGAAGGAATATTAAATGAGGCTTGGGGTCTGCCGTTATCTTTCACAGTCTCTGAATTCTGAGTGCAAATAAAGTGTTCAAACATCTCTTTCAACTAAAAACATGTATAGCTACAATAAATAATTTTCATATATATTTTTGAGAATCACCTACAACTTAAAAGAAAAAAGATTTCTAAGTTTCATCACAGACCACTAGAGCAGAATTTCTAGGGTGGGGTCCAGGCAGGGTTCTCTACATTCTTCCCATTCAGGATGTGATGCCTGACCAACAGCAGTGGCCTCACCTGGGAGCTTGTTAAACAGGCAGAGTTTTGAGACTCACCCCAAAAGCTGAATCAGAATCCAAATTTTAACAAGATCCTCAGATGATTCATCTGAACATTAAAGTTTGAAAAGTGCTGCTCTGGGTGATTCTGACTCTCATCGTTGGCCAAGTAACACAGATGTAAAAAGAACACTGTATCCATATGAATAAAAATAAAATATAAATCACTTTGTCTTTCTGTTTTTCTTTTTTAAAAAAGCTTCTGGTATAACAATGTCTTAAATGCAATGGTGTTAAATTCTAGACAGATTGGGGTTATTATATAATATGTCGACAGATAAAACAAATTGATGGCTTAAATCTTGAAACAAGAAATATTCTTTTAAAAAGGCAACAAAGACCAAGGTTCAGTTTAAGAATGATTCCCTCAAAGTTTCTGAAAGTGGCAATACCTTTGGCATGTTGGATAATGCTTTGTGTCCTCTTTCTCTTCTTATCTTGATTGAAAAGTGGCTTCATTTTTTATTTAATTTTTAAAATATAATTTATTGTCAAGTTGGCTAACATACAGTGTATATACTGTGTGCTCTTGTTTTCAGATGTAAATTCCCATGATTCATCGCTTACATACAACACTCAGTGTTCGTCCCAACAAGTACCCTCCTCAATGCCCATCACCTATTTTCTTCTCTTCCCTGCACCCTCCCCCATCAACCATCAGTTTGTTCTCTGTATTTAAGAGTCTCTTATGGTTTGCCTCCCTTCTTCTCTGCTTGTAATTATTTTTTTCCCTTTCTTTCCCCCATGGTCTTCTGTTAAGTCTCTCAAGTTCCACATATAAGTGAAAACATATGATATCCGTCTTTCTCTGACTGACTTATTTCACTTAGCATAACACCCTCTAGTTCCACCCACGTTGCTGCAAATGGCAGGATTTCATTCTTTCTCATTGCCAAGTGATATTCGATTGTATATATAAACCACATCTTCTTTATTCATTCATCAGTTAATGGGCATTTAGGCTCTTTCCATAATTTGGCTACTGTTGAAAGTGCTGCTATAAACATTGGAGTATACGTGTCCTCAGGAATCAACACTCCTGTATTCTTTGGATAAATTCCTACTAGTGCTATTGTTGAGTCGTACAATAGTTCTATGTTTAATTTTTTGAGGAACCTCCACACTGTTTTCCAGAGTAGCTGCACCAGTTCGCATTCTCACCAATAGTGTAAGAAGGTTCCCGTTTCTCCACATCCTCACCAGCATCTTTTGTTTCCTGAGTTATTAACTTTAGACACTCTGACTCATGTGACGTGTTATCTCAGTGTGATTTTGATTTGTATTTTCCTGATGATGAGTGACGTTGAGCGTCTTTATATGTATCTGTTCACCACCTGGATGTCTTCTTTGGAAGAGTGTCTATTCATGTCTTCTGCCCATTTCTTCACTGGATTATTTGTGGAAAAATTGGCTTTAAACAATGGTTCATTGAAGCAAGGGAAAGCCATCTGTGAATGGATAGGCTCAAAATCCATTACTGCAATTGTTCTGTGAAATGAAGAAGCCAGCATCCAGATTAATGAAGTGAAACCAAGAAAATAAATGAACTGTATCTTCAGAACACAGCTTATCAAACCTGGAGGTGATATATTTGACTTCTCAAACTTCTCAAACTATAATCTTAGTGAACCTAGGCTCCCTTTTTAAATAAAACAAGGATAAAATTTTATTTAGTAGCTGTCAATCATGAATAATGCATAGTGCTGGGCATTCTATTTATATGATCTCCTTCATACTCATAATAGGCAAGGATATTGAGGCTAAGGGAATTTGAATGACCCTACCAGGATCCTTAGCCACTAAACAAATGAATAGGCATGCCCAATCAATTTGACAACAAACCTGACTGGGATATTAATAGTTCAGTACCGTCTTTAAACCTGAGGGGCCCTTAATCAGATATTTGAACAATTGTGACTATGAGTGATGTCTCAGGTTGTGTTCTCAGAAGGCAGACCCTGATTTATTAAAAACATGTCTTCAGGAAGAAACCACTAAAGAGTGAAGGAAGGAGACAGGCTAGAGGAAAAAGCCAGGTTGGGTCCAGCTTCAGCCTGATCTCTGAGGAAGCTCTGGAATGGAAACTATACCTTTCAGTCTTCCGCTACTGATGGCAAGGAGCAGAGTGTTCATACTTTGTACCATCTGTACCCCATGGGTGACCTAAGTCCTTGAAATTTCTGGCTCTCTCTGCTTGCCGGCAAAGTAGTTCCAGTTCTCAGACTATAATAAGTACTAGGTATTCTGACAAATCTCTATACCTCATCACCTTAATAATGCTTCAAATGGAATTACAGATTTATTCTTTGGACTTACAGTTTCAATTAAGAAACAAATCGGCAGAGCAGATTTTTATTGAAGAAGGAGGGGAGAATTAAAAAAATCTCTAGGGTCAGATAAAGGATAAGAGGGACCCGGAGGGAAAAAAGAGGGGCTGTCAGGATAATTGTGACTCGATTTATTTTGTTTCTACAATACAGGTTGGAAAGATGAGGCTGGGGATCTAAGTGATTTGCTTGGAACTTTAGACCAATTTGGGTTTGGTAGCAGTTACCACATGTAAAGGAATTCCACATGCCTAGAATAATTTTCACTATAGTAAAGTTTTGTTTATAGTAAGTTTACATTGGGAAAGCAAAAAATCTAACATTTTTTTCTGCTATTTGCACCATTAATTTTAGCTCTGCATATAAAGTAGTGACTTCTTGCTTCTCAAAGAATGATTGTTGACTAGGTTATTTTTATATTTTAGGTTAAGTTGTATGTGTGTGTGTGAGAGAGAAAGTGAGAGAGAGACAGAGAGAGAGAGAGAGAAAGGTATCCATAAGAGTCTGTTGGCATTGTCCTGCAAAATCATCCTACATGTTAGACCTATTAGGGGACTGAGTATGAAAAGAGCCAATTAATCATAAGGTCAGAAATAACCTAGAGTTAGTTATGTAAGACATGTTGAAAAGTCCTCCAGCTTTACTCAAAAAAATCTCCCCCTCCAGTTTCCCACATCTTCCAAAATGATATCCTTAGAAACTATTTCTTTTGGGTATACTCTTTGTCACTTGAAAAAATGAAAAAAAAAAGTCACTGGTCACATGTTGTTGCCTTAGGGAGAAGAAATTGATGATAAAGTTCCTATCCAATACTATGCTGTCCTGAGAAGAGACCCATGTGAGTTGAGGCCGCAATGAAGAGTCCCCAGGGGGAGGGGCAAAGACCTGGGCCTGGCGAAGGACTGTCAGAAGTGCACTGCTCTGGGCTTGGTGTGGGGCACATGAATCCCCTGAGGGTAGTGAGAACCTAAGGTGGGAAAGAAGAGATATGTAGCAGACATTGCTAAAATCACCTACTCACTCTCCTTCACTCCCAGTGGAATTCCGATTTTATTCAGGAAGATAGTGTGTCCAGATAAAGAATCACCTCTTCATGTTCCCTTGTAACTTGATGGGACAGTATGACTCATTCTGGCCTAGGCAGTCTTTGGGTGGGAAAACTTTGTAAAAGGAATCACACTCAGCTGCAATGTTTCTTCTTACCTTTTTCTCCCTCCTCCTTCCCCCTCCTTCCTGCCTACAGTGTGGACCTGATGCCTAGAGGTGCAGAAATCATTTTGTATTAGGAGGAAAGCCACATGCTAAGGGTACTGAGCAGAAAGATAGAAGAAGCCTGGACCCTGGATAGCACTGAAGACTGCTGTAGCAAACCTGAGCTGTCCTGTTTCTGGACTTCTTGTTGCATGAGGAAAATGATTCTCTATGTGGTTAAGCCACTGTATTTAGGTTTTTCTGACTGGATGTTCCTGATAAAAGGTGGGAAAGCACTGAAACCAGACTCCTCTTCCCTCCCAGGTGGACCCCAGCCCTGGACAACCAAATCATGCACTACGAAGCACTACCAATTCCTCTCTTTTTCTAATCTCACCTATATTCTGAGATATATCAGCAAATTCTGGCTGTTTCATCCTTCAAAACAAATGCCAAGTTTAATCACTTCGCTCCAGAAGCACTGCCATTAGCCTGGCCCAAGCCACCCGCATTTCTTGGCTGTGCCACTGCAATGACCTCCTAAATGATTATTGTTCTCTATGTTCCCCTCTCTGTAATGTATTCTCAACATACACTTGAGCTTTATGGAGCATACACCGGACCAGAACATCCTGATGAATCCCCATGGCACTGGATAAAAGCCTAAACTCCTTGCAAGAGGCTCAAAGTCTTTGCGTGATATGACCCCTCTCTACTCTATTTCTCTCCATTGTCACTGTCCTCAAGCCATGCTGGTCAGTCAGCCCAACCTCAGATCCTTTGCACTTGCCACTCCCTTTTCTGGGGATACTCTACCCAAAGATGTCCCCATGATTTTTTCCTTTAAGAAAAAAACACTATTCGCAGTTTAAATGCAACTCCTTGGCAAGGATTTTCCTGATCACTTAGATAAATTAGTCCTGATCCCCAGCTACCCTTTATTTCTATTATAGCACCTTGTTTTATTTCCATTATAGCATTTATCACTTACCTTGCCCATTTAATTTATTTTCTTGTCCTGGTGTCCCTTCCCACATATCTCACCACTACACATTCAGTGCCTAGAACAGTGCCTCACATATAGCATGATGTGCTCAATGAATATGAGCTGATCAAATTGACCATATTTCTCATTTCTTAAGACTTGTTCCTGCCTCCTGGATTTGAGTCATGACATTTCCTGGGCAATGTACACACACTCTCTCTTTCTCTCAACCTAAATCTTACTTGCATTACCTTCTAGTCCTAGATCAAGACTCACCTCCTTTGAGAAGCTTGCCCTATTTTAGCTTTCTGTGCCATCCATGATATCCTCCCCTCGCACACGAACATGTCTACCTTGTCACAGTCACATACTGGTGTCTCCTAGGGACTCTCCCTCTAGTTGTTTATGCTTCTGTGTTCCAGGCCTTACCGATATTTCCTTTTTTTTTTTTTTTTAATTTTTAAATGTTTTATTTATTTCTAGGAGAGAGAGAGAGCGTGAGCAGGGGAGGGTCAGAGAGAGAGGGAGTCACAGNGCTCATATAACCCTTCTATCTCTTTTTCTCCCTCTTCATCTTCTGTGACCCCATGATTCTGATGTTGTTCCTTTTTAATGGGTCACTGATATCTTTCTTTTTTAATTTTTTTTTTAATGTTTTATTTATTTCTAGGAAAGAGAGAGAGAGAGAGACAGCATGAGCAGGGGAGGGTCAGAGAGAGAGGGAGTCACAGACTGAAACAGGCTCCAGGCTCTGAGCAGGCAGTCAGCACAGAGCCCGACGTGGGGCTCCAACCCACGAACCGCGAGATCATGACCTAAGCGAAAGTCGGACGCTTAACCGACTAAGCCACCCAGGCGCCCCGGTTACCGATATTTCTTTAAGAAATACGAAGTTGCTTCTTCTTCCAAGGTTCCCACAGTTATTTAGCTTTCCATGAATTACTGCTGAAATGTGCTCCTAGCAAAGAGATGTAACCCATAAGGAAAGTAATCACAAGAGACTAAAGAGCTAGAGCAATGTCCTACCTTGTTTTACCACCACAAGTTCTGTATGTGCTTTTATAAGCCATTGGCTAACTTGGCCTAGAAGTCAGTGGCCACAGGGTAACTCAAATCAGCCATAAGTTTCTCTGGAACCAGCAGTGCAATTTGTTGATGACCAGGATAACTCAAAACATTCAGCTTTTTTCCTGGTTTCCTGTATCTCAAATCCTCCTCTGATTGAAGGATGATATTCATGATTTCAAGATCTTTGCTGAGCAAGATGATATATTGTGTGGCATCTCTGACCAATCTTCTCAGATGCAACAAAGTCCAGGGAGGTAAGATTTGGATGCACCAATTACAGTGAAGGGTAAACACCATGCTTTGGAGCCTTAGCTCATTCAAAAGAAATGGTTACCCACTGGTGGCTACTGGGAAAGCCCCAGGGTCCTTATTGGACTGATCAATAGATGGCATTGAAAACTGAGAATAAATGCATATTTTGGGTATGATGATTGAGCAGTAAAATTCCATGTAAATATTAATTATTTATATGCCATGTAAATATTAATTAATTGATATATAATTAATTATTTAATTAATATAAGTATTAGCTTTCTGCATGATTTAGCCATTTCAGAAGCATGGATACTAAATCTATTCTCCAGAAACCAGATTAATATACAGGCTAAATCTCACAATTTTCTCCAGTGCTGTACTAGCTCCAGTTATGTCACACTGATCAATGAGTGGATTTGATCTAGAAGGGGGAAAAAAAACCATGTATAGCATGTAGAAAAAGAATTCAATTAATAAACAAATTTATTTTTTTAAATTTTTTATTTAAAATTTGTTAATGTTTTATTTATTTCTGAGAGAGAGACAGCGTGAACAGGGGAGGGTCAGAGAGAGCGGGAGATACAGAATCTGAAGCAGACTCCAGGCTCTGAGCTGGCTGTCAGCACAGAGTCTGACGCGGGGCTTGAACCCACCAACCACGAGATCACAATCTGAGCCGAAGTCAGACGTTTAACCGACTGAGCCACCCAGGTGCCCCAATAAACAAATTAAAAGAAAAAATAAAAGTGGATATGTGAATGGAGAAAACCTGCTCATTGTCAGAATCAAGCCGATAGCCACACAATAAAGTAGAAATTGAGCTATCATTTGGTTATTACAAATAAAAATCCTTTAGAGGTCAAACAAAGGGACTTGCCTCAAAATTGCATGTATAGAATTCCCTCTATATTCCTATGCAAGGAACATAAGGCAGATATGCAAATTAATTACATGTTAAATGCTTTTAACACTTGGCTACATTATTCTAAGAGTATTTTGGACACCTGAAAATTAGCTGCACATTTGGTCTCTATTTTGTCTTAACGAGTCACAAAGAAACTCTATATTCTTTGGATACCAGATATTATTATTAATAGCATTGAACTTCATCTCTTTCAATAAATAACATCTTCTGAATGGCCTTATTCTATGGTCCTGGGTGGAAAAGATGCGGGTCATGTTAGGCATTTAACCTTGGCATAATCCCAACATATCTAAAGCTATAGAATGAAAATTTGAGTTTATAATACTCTTAGTGAGAATATTTAAAAAATTGTTTTGGTGCTCGTCCTCTTAGGCTACCTTTGAAAATGAAATTATATCAAATTGAATTCACTGCCTCTAAATAGAACTAAGATGATTTCTTCTTATCAGAAAGGTAAAAGTATAAAATATGAAATTAGGACAAACAATACTGTTAGTTTACATAATTCAACTCTGACTCCCAGCTGCTTCTACTTACTTCCTCCCAGCAACAACCCAATCTATGAATGATTTCCTTTCCTTTTCTTTTTTTATCATTAACAAGTTCTTCAGAAGCAATTGCCCAGTTATTTTAATTTTCTACTTTGTAATACTAATGTAGCCAAGCAGATATTGTTAAAGTAACCACAATAACAACAACAAAAAGAAGAATAAACGAATGGACAAATGATGACCCTTCTTATTCACAAAAGCCGAGATATGCAAACAACCTAAGCGTTCATCAATGGATGAACAAATAAAGGTGATGTGGTATATATTCCTGCAATGGGATGTCATTCAGCGATGAGAAAGAAGGAAATACTGTCTTCTGTAACAACATGGATGGAACTTGGGGACATTGTGCTAAGTGAAATAAGTCAGACAGAGAAATACAAATAAGTACTATATACCTCACATAGGTTTGGAATCTTAAAAAGATGAACTCAGAGAAATAAAGAGTAGCATGGTGGTTACCAGGAGTTGTGCAGTGGAGGAAATGGGTACAAACTTCTGGTTATAAGTTCTAGGGACCTAATGAACAGCATGGTGTTTATAGGTAATAATATTGTATCTTATACTTGAATGTTGGATAGATTATCAATCAGTAGATCTGTAAGGTTCTCACCTCAAAGAAAGAAATGGTAATTATGTAATGGGGTAGAGATGTTAGCTCGTGTTCTGGTGGAAATCATTTTGCAATACTTAAATGTATCAAATCAACACTCTGTACACTTTAAACTTATATAATGTTATATGTCCATTATATCTCAGTAAAGGTGGGGATTTTTTTTTTATTAACAAAAGACACTTCTCTCCTTTTTAGATAAGCATTAAATCACAGCTAATAAACCTCAGTGTTCCAAGAACCTCTGACACACAAAACCATCATTGGTTTATTAGCTTAAATTTCTGACTGTTTAAAAAATGGAACTGCTTATTTGATAGGTCATGGGCTTGGGAATTAGAGTGTTTAGATTCCAATACTAGTTCCAGCACACTTACCTGTATGACTTTTGGGCAGATTTTCTTATTTTTTGGGCATTAGTTTCCTCACCTTAAAAAAACCAGTGTAATAATCATACCACCCTCTCTTTAGGAGAATTAAATAATTCATGTGAAGAATTTGGCATAACACCGCAATTATATATAAAGCACATAAGGAAGGTAAAATATTAAATTATTATCATTGGAATCTCTGGCCTAAATTAGGATTAGTTTTTCCCTCTCCTGTGACAGACATATTCCAAGAAAGTTGTATTTTATCGGTTAAGACTGAAGAGAAAGGCATTGCCATTTACTCATAACGCCTTTAATGTTAGATCCGATAAGGCCTTGAAAGGCCAGTGAGTATAAGTCTTTGGTGTCCAGATAAAGAAACTGAGGGGAAGTGAATTTCCCAAAATTCCATGGGAAATTTGAAGCAAAATTGGGACTAAAATACAGCCCTTTGACCCTTGATCTAGGGAGCTTTCCTTTATATTATCCACCAACTTCAGTAGCATTGCAGTGAACAAAACATCCTGGGATCGAAGACACAGGAATTACAGCCAATGTTCGGGAAAGGCTAAATTTAGATCACCGAAAGAGAGTTGAGTAGGTACAACAGAACAATTCTTAAATCAATTCCCAACCTTAAGTTCACATATTTCCCAAGGCAGTAATGCCAGATTCACTCCCTTTCCCCAGAGCCTCACTTTAGATTGTAAGACCTCCTCAATACAGCAGTTTTAAGCCTTAAGTTCAGGTCATTATTCCCACGGAAAAATTCTGAGTTTTAAGAAAAATTAGAGAAATGTTCATGTGTTATCTTAAGCCACACTGTTAGAGATTTAAATGAAGGGGAATTTACTTTTGATTTCACTTTCTGTTTAGACTCAGAACTTTGCATACTTCCTGGGGCCCCCGGGTAGCTCAGTTGGCTAAATGCCCTACTTCAGCTCAGGTCATGAACTCGCAGTTCATGAGTTCAAGCCCCACATTGGATTTTGTGCTGACAGCTCAGAGCCTGAAGCCTGCTTTAGATCCTGTGTGTGTCTCTCTGCCCCTCCTCTACTCATTCATTCTCTCTCTCTCTCTCTCTGTCTCTCTCTCAAGTAAATAAACATTAAAAAATTTTAAAAAATAAGAACTTTGCATACTTCCTGATTACAGCACGGGCTAGTTCATTATTGGATATTTGAATGGGGCTTAGGACAAGAACTTTAGTCCAGAAAGCACCAGATTTCCTCCTGCTTCAAGCCCTCCTCCATTATCAGTGATTAAACCATATAATTATTTTGATTCTGCCCCCTCCACTTCATTACCAAGTCATTTCGATTCCTCATTTTTAATTTCTTTTTAGTCAACTTTTAAAATATTCCCATATTCATTAAAGCAGTCTAGTTCCTCATTACTTCTCACAATGGCCTTCAAACAGGTCTCCCTGATTCCTCAAGCCCTGGTCGGGCAGTTTACTCGTATGATGCCAGGAAGCAGGTTCATCCTGTACACGGCTGCTCGACCATGCCGCCCCCTGCTTAAAACCATTCTATGGTTTCCTCCTGTTTCCACACAGATGCAGGTCCCCATATGGAGACCATGGGGGTGCCAACCAACAGCCTGTGTGCCACATGGACTTCTTCATGTTCTGCCTGATTGTTTTGTTTAGATCCTAGGACGTTGAAGGGCGAGAGACTTACACAAGTGTTATTCTCAAGTGAAATATAACAAAGTTAGCTCTCATCTCACAGACCTATGTATACTGGTCTTCGTGCCTTTTTCTGCTGTGCATTTGAGTTTGCAGCCTGTGCTTTGGGTCAACATTCAACCACTGCCATGATTAGATCCTGGTTAACTCTCAAGTCTTTTTTTTCTCTTTCTATATTTTATCATTTCAAACTGGATAAACACGTTGATAAAGAAGAATGAGCAAAAATCAAGGAGGTGGCCTACACTTAAGGTTGAATGGGGTCTCTGGGGGTGGCATTTTGTGTAGTTAGATGGGCACCATGGGGCGGTGAGGTTGGCTGGAAACAGGTGAGTGGGGGAAAGGGGACATAGGACAAAAGGCACCACTGGCCAACTCTTGGATATCTAATTCTACAGGGAGGGAAGGGGAAAAGGATATATAGGAAGCCAGAGATAATTTGATGACACTCCTTGCCACAGGGTTGAGCTCCGTTGTGGGTGTTTTCTCAGAACTCTGCCCTGCCCATGAGAATAGAAGTGATGAGGGAGAATGAGGAAACAAGATTTTGAGATTAAGCTGCAAAATCCTAGAATCCAGGTGACTTTATAGCTTATTATTTAGAACTATTTCTCACCAGAAAGGGTTTCTAATTTCTTTTATGATAAGAGAATAAGCTTGGGGATGTCTGTGACCTAGGGAATTTATGTATCTCACTCTTTCACTTTGCCCTGGTCTTCTGAACTCCCTGTCACTCAGACTTTTCTTATTGATCCTCTCTATAACAGGAGAACTCCTACCTGAATCCATCCCCACCTGCTACCACCCAGGGTACCACTTCAGCCTGTTGATTTTTTCTTTCTTAGCATTTATCAATTCCTGATACTTCATGATGTGTTGATTTGTTTATCTATCTCTCCACTAGAACATAAGCTTCTTTGAAATATTTTTTTAATGTTTTATTTATTTTTAGGAGAGAGAGAGAGAGAGACAGCGTGAGCAGGGGAGGGTCAGAGAGAGAGGGAGTCACAGGCTGAAACAGGCTCCCGGCTCTGAGCTGGCAGTCAGCACAGAGCCCGACGCGGGGCTCGAACCCACGAACCGCGAGATCATGACCTAAGCGAAAGTCGGACGCTTAACCGACTAAGCCACCCAGGCGCCCCTAGAACATAAGCTTTTTGAAGGCAGGAAGTTTGTCTACTTTGCTCACTGATGAGTATCCAGAGCATAGAGCAGAGCCTGGCTTCTCAGTTCATATCTGCTGAATGAGCGGATGCATTTTCATTATTTTTAGTTTTTTTCCCCCCTTTTTCTTTTCAGATCATCCTATGCTCACTCCATGCTTCAGCAGGTAAGGGAACTTTGCATTTATAAAGGTGACCATCAATTCTTCCTCTTATTAAAGCTGCATTCTATGTGCAATACGTCTCTCTCAGTGTCCGCTGTGTAAACCTACTTATCACAAGGCAAATGCCACCTTGGAAGTGACACATGTTGCTTTCCAGTCCCTAATTAACCATAGGCACTTGTTTAGTTAGTGCTACTCACCCTTACCTTCTGCTAACAGGTTTGTGCTTCATATTCTTCCTTAAATGATCAATTCTTGAATGGTAGGTGCCAAACAACACACCTCCACCTCTTCTGGGCACAGAGTGTTATTACCTCATAGGCCTTCATCAAACAAGTGAGAATGAATGAGTTAAAAGTAATTTTCCCAAGAGTTGAAACATACGTGTCAAAATGTTCAAAGATTTGTGCTAATTTTTAATGGAAAATTTATCAAGTATTTTATAGATGTTTCCATCCCCTTTGCATGTTCTCAACAGATTTAAAGTTTAATGACTCAAGCCTTTTATTACAAACTAGACCTAGAATCAAGAGAATTGAACTTCTTAAACTAAGTCACTTTCTTATTTTTAAGGTAGAGACAATAATACTTTGTGTGATTATTACAGAAGGTTATTGTCAGTGTCGGAATCAGTTTGAGATAATATGTGAAAAACAGTTTATAAATGTTTTATAAACTTTAAAATTGCTTACATGCATGTTACCTTAATAGTAATAGTCAGCAATTATGCTATGTTGTAATAAAATGCTGCCCTCAAGGGGCGCCTGGGTGGTTCAGTCCATTAAGCATCCTAATTCGGTTCAGGTCATGATCTCATAGTTTGTGAGTTTGAGACCCTCACCAGGCTCTCTGCTGTCAGCACAGAACCTGCTTTAGATCCTCTGTACCCCTCTAGCTCTCTGCCTCTTCCCCCTCCCTGTGCGAGCATTTTCTCTCTCAAAAAGAAACATTAAAAAAATGCTGCGCTCAAGGCAAATGAGATGTAATAAATAACCCCGTGTTGCTGTTATCTTTTGCAATCCTTGTGAAAACTCTACAAAGCCTATTTGAGTTCCTCCATTATTATCAAATTTTTATTTACTTCTATGGTTACCTACAGCTATCTCCAACCTCCATCACCCTGGACCTGTGTTAAGATTGTTTCTTCTTGGGGCTCCTGGGTGGCTCAGTCGGTTAAGCGTCTGACTTCATTTCAGGTCATGACCTCATAGTTTGTGGGTTCGAGCCCTATGTTGGGCTCTATGCTGACAGCTAACTCAGAGCCTGGAGGCTGCCTTCGGATTCTGTATCTCTCTCTCTGACCCTCCCTTGCTCACACTGTCTCTCTCTCTCTCCCAAAAATAAGTAAAACATTAAAAATTTTTCAAAAAAAAAACCTTAAAAAAAAAAACGACTGTTCCTTCTAAAGTGCTGCAAGCTGAAAAGTGAACAAATAAAGCCCATTGGATGTTCTTTCAGGCACTCATATCCCTTAAAAATTATTTCCAAAGGCTGCCTGTGTTGCAGGTGGTGAGATCTCAGGATAAACAAACTGATAAATAGCCTCCTGACAGAGGACACGTTACTGAAACCCTTCTCCCATTTGGCTAGTGTGGCTGTTGAATTTCCTCTCTTTAACATAAGTATCTTTGTCTCTGCTTGATGCTATCACTCTGAATACCCAGCCAACGTACAGTTTTGAAAACCACTTCCTCCTTTCTGCCTTGCATCTCTTCTTGAAAGGATCTCTACCTATCTGCTGAAAGTTCTTCACGGAATTATTGCTATGCCTCTGTTTATTTTCTAATAGAGGGAGAGTCTATAATATGATTTTGACATTTTTAATTTAAAAAAAAAGTTTCTGATACTGCAGAGACCCAGGGCCTATGCACAATATGGAGGGGGTGGGGTGAGGTGAGGGTGGGGAGATGGAGTTCGGCCAGGAAACACATTCTGAAGCTTCTTTAAGCTCATTTGATTTCAGCAGAGAACGAGAACAGAGTAATGTCAGAATTTTAAATCCATAGCTGACAGGAAGATGGTTTTTCAAAAGCTGGTATATTTAGTATGCTGTCTGCAACATTTATCAAAAAACAAAGAAGAATGCAACACTAAAAATCTTACATGTTAAAGCAGAACAGAATATGAAGCAAATGTGACATTAGACAAACCTGACATTAGACAACTGAAATTGTACTACATTAAAAATTTTTATTTAATTGCCAATGAAGAATTCTGGTGCTTCTTTTGTTTTTGAACTAATATAACCTAAAAAACCAATGACACATTTTCAAACAGGGAAATGGTTGCAAAATAACCAGAGTGGTTCTGATCTTCTTAAATACTTTATTTTAAAGGAAATTTTAATGCTTCCAAATGATAAAACCAACTGATTGGAATAAAACAAATTGCTTCGCTTCCTACCATTTAAAGATTTAGCTTAAATGTCGATAAGAACTTCCATTCTAGCCAAGATAGAGTAGGGACTGGGATTTATCCTCTCAGTTAAAACACCCAAAAAAATGGACACAAGACAGTTTGCAAAGCAAAGAATATCAGGTAACTGGAGGTCGCAGTCAATCCCAGAAGAGAAGGAAACAAATGAGGTCAGCCCAGTGATTGTCCCAGTTTACTGCCCTGTGGGATTCCATGCAGCTGTGCTTGGAGGGAGGCCCCCCCCCCCCCCCCGGGCAAAGCCCAGCTGACGTTTTATGTTGAGGATATGCAGCTGAGAATCTGGGAAACTCGAGTTCATGGGAAAAGTACTGAGAGGACAGAGCTACACACACATGCACAGAGAAACAAAGAGAGAGAGAAGGTGCTTCAGAGATCTGCTGAACATTCCTCTTGAATATTCAGCAGATCACAAATCAACACATGCATGTGCAGAAAATACATAAGCCAGAGACTAAACCACTGGAAAGGATTAAAGGTAATGGTGCCCAGCTCCCATACACAGGCAGAAAACAGTGCCTGTATCCATCAGTCTGACTGGAAAACCTCAAGATCGACAAGCCGACAAATACAACACCAAGAGGAGCCTTGCCTCAGTAGGAAGGAGTAGTAGCCATACATAAAGCATGGCTTCAGCCCTGTCTCACAAATCTTAAAAGCAAGATACAAAAGGATCAAATTGTTTTCAAGTAAGTTAACTGTGTCCCAGCACAAAGCTCAAGAACATTAAAATGATAAAAATGGTCACTGCCCAACCAATCACGTAAAAAGGTGAGTGGTGGTTTTTTAAACATTTATTTATTTTTAAGAGACAGAGTGTGAGCAGGGGAGGGGCAGAGAGAGAGGGAGACGCACAGAATCTGAAGCAGACTCCAGGCTCTGAGCTGTGAGCACAGAGCCTGATGTGGGGCTTAAAGCCACGAACCACGAGATTATGGCCTAAACTGAAGTCAGCCGCTTAACCAACTGAGTCATGCAGGCACCGCTTGAGTAGTGATTTTTTTAAAAAGCTGAGGTGGTTTTGTTTGTTTGATTTGTTTTTTGTTTCTTTACTTATTGCAGCAAGAGGGAACACCCACCATGGAGAAACATGGGTATCTCAAAAGGAAAATGTTGGAAAGGACCTATTAAAGGAGGTGTCAGGTGATTGAGGAAGACTTAATGAAACCAGGCTCCGTTTGGTTTAGATGATCTCTAGGGTGATGGTAATTCTGTAACTGAGTATTTTAACAAAGAGGGAAGATTAGATCAAGGCTAAGGCTGTAATTTGTAAAGAAACAGAAGTCACTTCTATTGGGCAGAGTATGGAGGTATTTGTAATTTTTGTGGTGACAACAATGTTCATGTCTTGCCTGTGTTCAAACATGATGAAGTCAGCCTTTTTTGGTCTTCATCCATCATAGTCATGAAGTAGGTTTGTCCGATGATGTTCTGTGAAATTGTTTGTGCTCAACAGGTCAACACCAAGGCCTGGCCATGAGAACCAGGACGTCCGGGACTGCTTTTCTCTTTGTCATTATGCTCAGCAGATCTTGGACTCAGATTTTGAGTCCTTGGTCCTGTGAGGATGTCAAAAGCATTGCTCAGCCTCTCAGTTTCTTTTTTTCCAAACTGTAAATGCCTCTGGTGCAAAAGAATCCTTAAATGCTTCTTGCATTTCCATCCTCTGTAGAATCTTGTTTCGGTAACTCTTAGCCTTTGAGCCTTTAAAGAGGATGTTTTTGTATTTTGTCAGTGTTTACAGTTGTCCTCACTGTGAGCACTAGTCCAATTACATTGTGTACCATTATTGCGATTAGAGGGACCCTCTCTTCAGCCCTGGTTCCCCCCGCTCCCTGTCCCCCATAGACTTACTTAAGCCTCAGAAAGCGTCTTACTAGCGCTTTTGTCTGGACATATTCCTCATTTACCAGAACTCTTGCAATCCAACTAGATAACTAATCCCCTTACAGTAGCTGCACAAAGTTGATGGCCAGACGACTGAGTAGTTCTCACTCTGTTTATGGTTTGTTTTCTCTAACCGAACACTCACCACCCCCTTTTCCCTGAATAATCCAGAGAATCACCTAATCATGTTCTTTATGTATAAATGTAGCTGCTAACAAGCCCCATCCCCAGCTCCTTCCTCCTGCCCGACTGTTGTCCCTGTGACCCTCTGCTCTGGAACTCCTAGATCCACCTGTGACTCACTAATAAATCTATAAACTAAGTAAAAGTGGGTGGGCTCATGGTTATACTTGCAGAAGTATTTTTAGTAAGCAGCTTCCCAGTTTTTATCTTAGAAAAAATAGAGGCCTTTTCTTTCCACGGATGTCCAATGTTTGTACCTCCCTCTAGCCAATAATTGGTACAAATCAGTGTGCAGTAAGTGAAGATGGGTATATTTAAAAATAAACACTTACCAACTAAAGAAGTCTTGGATGATAGTTTTAAGGCTGAGTACTTTAACACTTAGCTCTCTGAATTTTATTGAAACTATCAAAATAGACTGGTCACTAGATCCTCAAAGCAAGGCAATTTAGAGTAATGATTTCTCTTGAGAGAAGAGAGCGAAAGCAGTGGTAGCCTCATCTAGTGGTGACATGTGTAACTGCAGAGAATCATTTGTCCAAGCGCTAACCCTTTATGCAGACATCATGTGGCAAATTACACAATGCAAAAAGCAATTCTACTAATGCACAAACCAGACTTAAGATCATCAGATTTACATGTAGGCTTGGATTTCTGATATGTTAAGTTGAGGACTAGGGGTTAAAATTAATAGGATTCCAATAAATCATATTTGGATACTTAGATAACTGCATTGGAGATATATAGCCTTCATTATATCAGTGGGAATATTAGAAATTCACTAGTTGGGCCCTCCTCTAAACTCGTAATGGTTGGGTGCTTTAAAGTTAATCACATTTTTTAAATAGAAAATTGTTGACAAGTTGCAGAACTTGAGTGCTTTTCCTCTGTTTATAAGAATATCCAGAGGGATGCCCGGGTAGCTCAGTCAGTTAAGTGTCTGACTTTGGCTCAGGACCTGATCTCACAGTTCGTGAGTTTGAGCCCTGCAATGGGCTCTGGGCTGACAGCTCAAAGCCTGGAGCCTGCTTCAGATTCTGTGGTTTCCTCTCTCTCTGTCCCTTCCCTGCTCATACTCTGTCTTTCTCTCTCTTTCTCAAAAGTAAATATTGAAAAAAAAATTTTTTTTAAGTGTTCAGAAGCCTTTCCCAGTATTTGGATAAGCATTTCACTCATATAGAAGGTATAAGGAGGATCAAGGATGTCACGTATCAGTTGAAGGGGAAAGAAGTCAGTGTTCTGTCAGGGACCAGATCCTCATCAAGCCAGTGGCATTATTCACAACTGTTAATTATTGACTAAAAAACCATAGAAACATCTATAAAGAGAGCACAGAAGGAAAACTAAAATAAAATATTAGCTTTAATGCAGGATTTGTTCTTTGTTTTTCCAGAGGGATATTTTTAAAAGTTTTTACCTCCAAAGTATTTTTTTGTCATTAAAAAAAAATAGCCATGGAAAAGATACTTCAATTTTCTCCTCTTTCTTCCTTTTTTTTCTTTATTGTGCAACCAGGTTTATTAAATGGACACTAGTCAATGAGGGTTGAGATAAGAAACAGCTCTGCGCACCCTCTGACTGCTCCCTGCCCTGGCTTCATTTTCCACCTCCTGTTTTTTTCTGTTTTTTTTTTTTTTTTTTTCTTTTCTTTTTCCTGGGATCAGTAGGGGAGGTAGGCACCTGGGAGGAATGGGTCAAAATCCTTCTGCTTCTCTGGTTCTGTCTATCTACCTCTCTCTTGGTCTTTGACACTATGTGACATGCTTATATGTTTCTCTCTTGCAGATTTGTTCTTAATGTTTTTAGCTCTCTGCTCAATTCCCAAGCTCAAATTACTAGCTTAGATTTGCATATATCTCTCAAGAAGTTTCCTACTGAATACATGAAATTATACAAATTTCTAAGAAGAAAACTTTATAGTTTTAACCTATATCTAAGTCACTTAAAAAAAACTCATATTATTCCCTTGTTTGATCTATCATATCTTTCCAATATTCTAAGGGAATTACCTTTGAACTTGCATCTTCGAGAAATCCTAATCTAAACTTTCGGGTATAGTAGAGTTGACTGAGAGGGAGAATTCCTTTTCAAAGCATTGGATGCCTCCAAGGGTTTATACAAGTCTCACTTATAATTAATTGACCTCTGACATTTTGCTTTACATTTCATTTTGTGAGAAAAAAATTATTTTGGGAAAAATAACCTTAAACTCTTTTACCACAGCTGAAATATGATTTCTGTTTATCATGTGATAGAATATTGCCATGCAATTTGTACCAACCTGATGGATACAATGAGAAGGAAAGTAAACCTGAGCCTTTCCCACTATCATTTCTTCTGTACTGAGAAAAATGTCATTTTCAATGGACATTCACTTTCCTTGAAGTGCTCAGAACATTTAGTGTTACTTTTAGTAAAGAAGGAAGCACCCATTTGCTAATCAAAAGGAAAACAGAAAGAAAAACACATGGGTTTGATATATTTAGCATAAGTTAAGTAACTTTCAGCTCAGCTGCTCTGTTAACCATAAGGTAATCCTATTGTTTTGGAAGGTGACAGTGTCATATAACCACTGTAATACAGGTGAGTGAGGAAGCATCATTAGTTTAAAAGATGTTTATTGTGTATATATTTTGGCAAAGTGTCATGTTAGGTGCTACCAGGGAGTGAAACAACTCTTGCCCATGTTTCAAGCAGCTTGTGTTCATGTAAATGCAAATACACATATGGATACGAATGTTTCTATCTTATAAAAATCACAATAATATATGCCCAGTAAAAGATCAAACACTAGAAAAATTAAATGAAAAGGAACAGAACCTCTTTTTACTCCTTCCAGACACACTTCCCAGAAGCAACCGTTTGTAAGCTTTTCTCTTTTAATTACTGATGGTAATTTCCCAGGTTACACATAATATTTGGGGCCACTATATCTTAAAATAGGATCTTTTGACTCCCTGGTTTGAAACACGAAGATTTAGCTCATTTCTACATTCCCCATTTCCTCCTCCTACTCCAAGTTTTATTACTTTTATTTTAGTTCCTCTGTTATCTTTATATTTTTATGTAATATACATAAACCTTGGTTTCTGATTCTATCAACTTTCAACATTGTCTCTTAATGCTCAAATGTGTAAGATAGCAATGACCAAAATCTCCTGGAATTTACTCTGTGCCAGGCACGGTTCTAAGTGCCTTACATGAATTATCTGACCTAAACCTTCTAGCAGCCCTATGAGGTAGCATTCCTAATTCACAAATAAGAAAACTAAGACATGGGGGTAGAGGATGCCTTGCTTAAGGTCACAAGGCCAGCAAGGTAGCAGAGAGACCAGGCAGTCTGAATCTAAACCCATGAAGACCCACTGCCTCCGACGTGAGAGTATTGCATCCCAAGTGTCCCTCATTCTCTGCTCCCCACTTCCACTGTTTATCAACCAGAGCTTCACTTTTACAGCGTTAGGACAGATAACATTGACAGTGTATCATATACTTATATTTAAATCTTTTGCTTTTTCCTTATTGGTCAGTTCCAAAGGGTTAAAAATCAATCTACACTTACATATTGTGACTATGAAAATATTTTCAGCAGAACTAGGAAGTATGCCAAAATTGCATTTTCTTCTCTATCTCTCCAAATATTTGAAGTCCCTCCTTCCTTCATTTCAAAAAAAGAAAAAGAAAAAGAAAAGAAAACAGTATCAAAAGCTTAGTAAGAGCTGGAATTTGGGGAGAGGAGGTGGAGATGAATACAATGAGAAATACAGTGTTACCCAACCCATGGCCTCTGCCCTTAGGGATTTATAGTATAGAATTTACAGTATACCTGTGGTCAAGGCAACCTTTGAGGAGGAGATAAAATATAAACTGGATCTTAAAGAATTATGACAATTTGGAAAGGGGGTAGAGGGTACATGAGGAAGTGATGTGAAACGTGCAAAGTAATAGAGAGGATTTTGGTTTTTGTTTTTTTAAGAAGTGAGATTTCTAAGTTGCCTGCTTAGAATCGGGTTTGCACTAGAGAGGCATGGCAGGTGTGATGGAAGCTTAATTGTATGTGGCTTGAAGACTGATACGGATTTCCACATAGAAATCAGTGGGTGTTAGAAGTGTGAACAGAAATACATGAAAAATTCAGAGTTGGAAGTCATAAAAAGTGAAGTCAGGGCTCCTGGGTGGCTCAGTTGGTTAAATGTCTAAGGTCTTGATCTCAGGGTCATGAGTTCAAGCCTATATTGGGCTCGGAGCTGGGTGTGGAAATGACTTTTTTAAAAAGCGGTAAAGTCATTACAGTGGATGTATCTGCTAAGAGAAAATACATTATCAGGAAGAGGACGGGACATTTGGAGGACAAGGAAAGGAGAAGAGAACTGGAGAGGTCAGGGATGGGGGAAGATCCCAAGAACATGACACAGAAGTCAAGAAAGGAGAGACCCATTGGATTGCTTGGGTGACTCAGATTACACCATTAAGAGGTGGTGTAGCTTCAGGAGAAGGTAAAGGCTGAAACCACACTACAAAGGGCTAAGAGAGTATATATGTGGTTAGTGGAGGGAAAACAGCTACTGGAGTATGTAGACCATCCTTTAAAAGGAAAATGAGAGACAGAGTAGTGGTTGGGGAGGGAAGGGGACAGAGATTAAAGAAGAGCTTTTATTACAATAGAAGACACTTGAACATGCTGTTGAACAAGGGAAAAGTGAGGAAATGACAGAGGAGTGAGATGGGGAAGGAGGCACAAAGAAACAGCATGGAAGTTTAGATTTGGGGAGGAGTCCACAAAATATTCCTTGTAGGTTTTTTTCCTAAGTACATTGGAAAACCACTGGAGGGAGAATACTGAGCTAGGACGTGACATCATCTAATTTACAGTTTGAGAACATGACTCTGCCATGGATTGGAGCAGGATAGGATTCAATGTTTATCTTTAATATACACAGACAACACTGGTGTTGGGAATGTGGTCAATGAACTTTTCAGTGCATTCCAGAGTGGAGAGCACGTTGGGAGAATCGTAATATGAATTCGGAAGTTCAAGGATACCATTCCACATTTCCTGAATTCCAGAGTACTATATGGAAGTAGCTTATGTAGGTGCTAAGGTAGAATGGTATCTAACAGAGTGAACTTTGGCATCAAACAGCTTTGGATACAAACTTTAGTCCTACCATTTATGAACTATATGATCTGAATTACTTCTCTGGGCCTCAAATTCCTTCTCTGGAAACTGTAGATAACAACTGTCCATGCTTCAAAACAAAACAAAACAAAACAAAACAAAACAAAAACCCACCAAAAAAAAAATCTGTCAACCTTATTATATTTTTATGAGTACTGGCGAAATAGGCTTAATATCTCAACAATTATCATGCAAGAACCCTCTTTGTTGTTTTTCCAAATTCTTTGATGGACTGAACTATTATTTACTTAATATTTTTTCATCATGCCTCACTTTTTACAACTAAAATCGATACATTTAAGAAAGAGACAAATTTAAAAAAAAGATAAGTGCAAAATGTAGAGAATTCTATGACTTCAAAGAGAAAGACCTTAGAAATGCAAGATCAAGACAGAGATAAGGGTGTGGGGCTGGTGCAGCAGGTCCCAGGAAGATGGGGACAGCACCAGAGGTGAGGCCAGCAGGGCCCTGAATATCTGGTGTCACAGAGCAATGAGCTGTGTGTAGGCAGGTGGCAGTTGGAGGGAAAAGAGTGGGTGCTGGGAATGGACAGTGGCTGTGGTATAGAGGCTCTGCAGCTGACAGAGCATGACTGGGTGAGGGGTGTGGAGGGTGAGAACTGCCTAGGGAAACCCTGGCAACTCAGGAGAGGAGCCTGAGGAAGGCATATAGTGAATAAGAAGGTAGAAGCAAAATTAAAACCAAATGGTGGACTTGGAGAACCGAGACTTGTGGTCATAATGCAGGTGGGGCTTGAAAAAAGAATGTAAAAAGTTTAAGTGAATCCCAGGGTTGCAAGGAGTATAAGTTAATGTGGCAATTGCACCACATTTAGTTCTATCCTGCTTGATTGGATACATCGGAGAGTAAGAGAGGCAGCTCTGAAATGTCCAAGGCAGCATGGGACGGGAGGCAGGCAGATGGGAAGGGTCAAAATGAAACTCTTTCCTGAGGATGGCCCTGGAGAGTGGCTCAGGGATGGTCTTGTGAGAATTCTTATTTAATATCTCATTTGCTTTATGTCCTTCTTAGAATTAGGTTGGACATGAAGCTGATCCTTGGTGGCTTCAGAGAAGGTAGCCCTGTTGCCATAAGGAAAAGACCAGCTTAAAATGAAACAAAGGAATTCCTTAGAATGCATTAGCTACTAAAAAGTCAACCATTCACCAGATTATGATGGAGTCTTTTGATGTCCCTTGTCCATATCCACTTGAATTTCAGGGGATTTCTGTTAACCATTCCAAATCCTGTGTCTGCCTGTCATACACTAAGATACTTGCTAATAGCTGCCTTCTGATTGTCTGTGTGCTTGGTTTAGCCTGATTCCCAGGGTACCTTGACCCTGGTCTCAATTACCTTAATTAGAAGGTAAGTTTATTTGTTTACTTACTTTAAGGGTTTACCTTTTATTGAGACACAGCATTTCTGGGACAATGTCTTGTTAACTATAGAAGTTCATAGTACTGATTACCTTTTGTAAAGATTGATATAGTTCCATATTTATGGGAATAATTCCTGGTTCAAGCCAAGAATTACACTATATGTAGGTCCACAAATCATGCAAGTTATTTTAGAACAAAAACAATCTTGGGAGACTTTACAAGGTTATTTTGGTCACAGGAAGTACTGAGCAAAATGACTGCTGGGTAAATGCCAAAGAATTTCCCAAAGGACATTGCTTCTCCACTACTATCTTAGTAGAGTGTTGAGCACATGGGCTTTGGAGTTAAACAGTTTGTGTTCAAATGCTGGGTCCTGCACTTACTTCAGTTCGTTGTTCAGGGTCTGTTGCCTCAGTTTCCTCATTTGTAAGATGGGGATAATTAAAGTACCTCCCTTGAAGGGTTGTAGTTAGGATCAAGTGTGATGGGGCCTAGCATATAATCAGTGTTCAATATGTATTAGTCATTATTATTAATGATAGTGACCAGTGTTAGTAGCAGGATAAGAGGGATCATTGCCAAACCTGATTAAGGCTTTTGGAAACATCTTCCAGGATCTTTGGAGCTGCTTATGGACCTTAAGGCTATAACCATGAATTTTTTAAATGAGGATCAGCAAGCATTAGTCAAAAGCCACTTAGATTTTTGCCTAATGTGCATTCAGATCCATTGGGGATATTACTCTTCAGAAATTCTTCCTAAGAGAGTTCTTTGTCTTGACTGAGCATTGGTTGCAGATTGTCTTGCTAAAGTGTTCATGTGTTTGTTATCTTGTGACATCAAGATGTTAGCAAAGGAGACTCACACTGATGCCACCTGCTTTTGGATGCTGCAGGAGGTAATAAGATCAGTAAGTCTCATGGTCCTGGGCACTTTCTCATACCTGCTTTGCTGTGAAATGATTAGATGCATTATTTGTGGAATTTGTTAAAGGATTTTTGACAGTTCAAATAATGTTTAGGAGGGCCGTAGAAACAAATTTGTAAACCTTAGGGAAGACAACACGTACAATTTAGCCACAGAGTTGCATCAGCTTCATGACTTTACAATGATTGCTCTATTCCATGAATAGGCATCTGTCTCTGCCTACACTATTTTTTTAAAAAAAGGCCTACATGAAGCCTGGTTACCTGTCCTGTTCAATTCTGAATCAAAGTCCTATATTAGCGCATTACATTGGCACAGCAACCCAGTTGTGAGAAGATGAGTATGACTTCTTTGGGGCAGTGAGACTGAAAATGTGAGATAATGATTACAAAGACGATTAAGGGGCCACCAAATGACACAGGCTACATACACTCTTCCACTTGCCCCTGTTATTCCATGTCTCCCCTTCAGTCTGCCTCCCTGGGTTCCATACATGGAAGCCTTCCATGAACTGACTCTTACTGGAGGAATCTCCCTTGATGCCCTGGACTAGAGTGGTTCACCATATAGTAATGTCATCAGGGTTGAGGCTGTGTCTATTTTGCTCAGTGCTGTAGTCTCAGTATCTAATGCAATGTGCTTGGCACTCAGTAGTTGTTCAAAAAGTTGGTTGAGTGGCTATAAATCTGTTTCTTCTCTTCTGTAGATCTACCCTATCACCACCACAACTACAAATTCAGTCCTAAGTTATAATTCTGTCATATGAAATGCTGTCATATTTGTAGATAGTATATAATTTGGAACAGTATTCTGTCTCAATATGATACTAAATCACACACATGGAATTCCATTCTATGTCAAGTTACTAAACTGCTCAGGTCAGGCAATATGTTGGTGATGCTTTTGCACCATTTGGACTATATTTCAAACTTCATGTGTGAAAACCCTCTCAAACCTCAAACACAGCCCTCTTAACCTCGCTGACTTTATGAGGCTGAGGTCATTAGGTCGTAGTCAAAGAAACCAGCAAAAAATTGAAAATGTCAAAAATACCACCGATAATACCACTTATATTTTATTAGGTTTGCTTTATAGTTGAGAAAGCACTTTTATATGTATTATACCATTGTTCCTCAGAGCAATTCTATGCATAAATCAGGGCATGCTCTTTCTCTCTTTCTCTGTCTCTGTCTCTCTCTGTCTCTCTCTCTGTCTCTCTGTCTCTCTCTCTCACACACACACACACACACAATGTTAAGAAATATAAAACCAATGAAAAAAAGTGAAATCCATGTTAGACCAGTGCGATGCCTGCTGCCCCTATCCACACACATGCACCATGGGCAGCAGACGTGTTTAGCCATCTTTTTTCCCTGCAGTGGTTAACATAGGACCTGGCTAAAATAAGGCATCAGACGTTTGCTGAATCGCGGATGCTTGCCTGAATGAGCCACCTAAGGGCCCCTCACCTTTTTCATTTGTAAGCATAGCAGCCAGTAATATGTTTTGAAGGAGCAATCTTCAGAGCCAGGCTTCTTGGAATTCTTTTATGATGGATACTGTTTGATTTCTGTGTTCACGAACCAAGGACAAAGGGAAGTTTAAGATGATGAGAGTACATTGCTGGCATTCCACATTGGTATTCTTTGCTTTCTCACTTTTATTATGCTGCTGATGTTCTTTCTGTGCTGGGCATGAAATATTAGCTATATTGACCATTTACTTATATATCATGATTAAGTTAGGAGATTCTCTGGGCTTTTTTAAGGCAGCATGTATTATATGTAAAATGCTGGCATGCAGGAAATTTTTCATGCAATATAATTCTAGATAACTTTGTCACGGAAGACAAATACTGTCACCCAAATTTAAGCTTCAGAGATATGAGAAACACTCAATGTTCTTTGACATAACCCTACAAGTCAAATGACTGTCATTGATCATCAAGTTATTAGTTTAAGTTTATTAGATACAATTAAGCAAAGAGGAGATTTACGGTCGCACAAGTGGCTCAATGTTTGCTATAAAAAATGATTAGATACAAACCATCTCCCAGTGTGGCTTAACAGCCAAAACACGTTAGAATCTAGACTTCAGCCTCTTTGCCCTTTCAACCTGCTGTTCCTTGCTCTTGCTCTCTCAGATGCCTACCCCATCCTTGCCATCAGACGCATTTTTAATACATCCTGAGTACCTGATCTTAACTCTATACTTTGGGCATGATTTTTGTTTTTTCCCTCTGGCATCACTTATTTTCTTCCATCTTCTCTATCCTGGTCCCTACAGACCTGCCATCTAGGCTGGGACATAAATTATGTATATTCAATCAAGACTAAAATAAACTGAATATAAGACATGTTTTCTCACTCATATGTGACTTTTAAATTTAAGGTTATTTTGATATGATGGCAAATGATACTATATTATTGCTGTGATTCCACCTCTAACTCAAAAGCAAGGGCATAGAGTATGCAGTCGTAATTATATAATCCCTAGAACCAGCCTACCTGGATTTGCAAGTCCCATCTAAATTTCTTGACTACGTAACTTTGGGAAAGGCACTTAATTTCTCTGTGCTGTTTTCTCATCTGTAAAATAGGAATGATGAGGATATAACTGCTTTCAGGGTTGCATTAGAAGTATTTCCTATTGGGATACCTGGGTGACTCAGTCAATTCGGCTCAGGTCATGATCTCATGGTTTGTAGGTTCAAGACCCACATCAGGTTCAATGCTGCCAGTGTGGAGCCTGCTGGGATTGTCTTTCTCTCTCCCTCTCTCTCTGTCCCTCTCCCACTCATGCCTGCTCTCTCAAAAATAAACTTAAGTAAATAAATAAATAAATAATAAAAAATAAACATTTTTAAAAAGTACTACCTATTTTTTTTATTGACATCTAGCTGACGCACAATGTTACATTAGTTCCAGGTATACAGCATAGTGATTCCTTAAGTCTGTATATTATGCTGTGCTCATCACAAGTGTAGCAACCATCTGTCACCATATGACAGTATTACAGGAAGTATTACCTATTTTTATTAAGTTTTGGTTGTTGCAGTTCATTCGCTAAAATGAATTTGTTGCAAATTTCGCTAAAATTTATCGAGAGTGTTTTATGTGCCAGGTACTGTGCTAGATATTGAGGATAAAATGTTCACAAGATGCAATTCCTTCTCTCAAAGTACTTACTTCCAGTCAGGGAAACAGGCAACCAGAAAGATAATGATACCTGATGTGATTGGCTTACCAGGAGTAAGACAGGATGCTTTGAGAGCACAGGATGCTTCAACCTTCTGGTATTTGCATGGGAGAAACTCAGGAGACCAGGATGATGGAGAGACTGTGGGCCCAGGGAAACTATATGGAAGTATTTTAACATTTTAATGAGTGGAACAACTATAATGTGCATACCTGTTAGCCATCAGCTCTGGTTTTTGACACACCTCAAAACTCTGTGACCTAGAAAACTACTGAGCTCTCCTATTTTTGAGCCCAGCTCTGCACTTTGTGCTGGTAAGAGATGTGCGGGGACACAAAGGCAGGTAGTTCACAGGTGATACGTTAGGTTTATACTTGAGAAGGAAAATTCATATCCCCCAATACACAGGCATGCATATGTGTGCATAGGTTGTACTAATAACCAGAAAACCGAAAATTACCTTATTCTGCATCCTTGTATTCCTTTTTACCTATAAGATCAAGAAGGGATGTCTTGGGGCCTCAAGTTCACTGGACTATAAAAACAGATCTAAGGGTGCCTCAAGCAGTTGAATAAGTGATAGGTAGAAATGATCCAAGGACAGCCAAATTTCAGTTGCAAAGCTCTTAGATTGGAGGGGAGCCAAGGTTCAAAAAATGTCATCTTTCCTTTTTTTGGGAACAAAGTGTGTGGTTGCTGTGAGTTATGTCCTTACCCTGAAATCAGAAGTTGCTATGCAATTCACTGGGGGAGCCCCACCAGGGCATTGATCTGGGCATACCCGTTTGGGTTGACTTTTCCTCCAAAGCCTTCTTGATACACAATTATTTCAAGAGTGAGAGATACAAGGTATGCTCTGAAGTATTTTGACAGAATTACTGTTTATATTCTTGCAGTTCAATTTCATTGGATATTTATTCAACTTCCCTCATCAGTGATTGAAAGTATTTTTCTACAGGCAAGAAGGTATAGTGGTGAGTACCATCCTTACATTCGTTGTCATAGCCGTGATGATGCAAACATACAGTGTGTTCTCCTACAGTGTGTGTTTTTTAATGCTAATCTACACATATGTGTTAAAAGATAAACTGAGGCATATTAAACATTTTAAGCATTTATTTGAGCCACACTCAATTTGAATCAGGCAGCATCAAACTGCAAGTAGTCAGGAGTGTTCCACTGACAATCTAGGGGAAACACTTTTAGAGAGAAGAGGTGAAAGCAAAGCAAGAAAAGTATTTGGCTATAGCTTATGCAGTCACATTATTCGGGAAAGTGTCGTTGGCTTGTGATTGGTTTGTCCTTAGGGTGTGATTGGTTTGTCATTAGTCATTAGGATTGTCATTGGTTTGTGATTGGTTGTCCTTAGGTTTCCATTTCTTAACCTTGAGGCATTTACAGATTTAGGTTTGGGACTGCCTACATAGGCTGCTAAGGTATTTGAATCACTTCAGTCTAATGGCCTCCTGGTTTAATTAATTTCACACACATGATTTATGAATTGGAGACTGAGATCAGTGTATTGGGGAAGTTGTGCAGAAGTTGTGTGAAGGCTACTCTTGGACTATATTTTAAATTTTAGTTAAACTGATTTCTGAGGATGTGCCTATCTTCAGGGACATCCATTTCAGAAGAGGAAGTAAGCATGACTCCACGGTAAAGGGACACAAAGGTTGAAATGACTGAGATTCTTTTGCAAATGCCCATGGAAATTTACCTGTTCTAGTATAATTTCTTATTAGGATTTTAATTAGTTTTGTTTAGGGCGTTAGTTTCAAAGTTGCATTTTTGAGTATTCTGCCATTAATACTATTTTTCCCCACAGACCCTGTTATTTTTAGTGTACAATTTTTGCAAAATGCAAACTTTTTTAGGAACAAATGCTTATATTTGTCACTTGAACAAAAAAAAAATCAAAATAAATACCAAGAATGCACAGTTTTTTTGTCGCTGTTTTTCAACATTGGTCTTTATTGACTTGAGTGCATAAAGCTGCTTCATCCAATTTTTTATAAGTCCAGTAAAATTATGGGCTATAGACCACTTTATCAACATCTGTTTACATCTTATGGTATTCATTGAATTAAAAGCATAGTACTAATTTGCATCAGTGACTACAATCTTTTATTGATATGTACTACCTTCTAGATGGCCACTGTGCTAAATGTGTTGCAGGATCATCTCATTTGTTCTCACAACAGATTTAGAAGGTTGATACTATTACTCCCATTTTATAGATGAGAAAAGAAAATTTAAAGAAAATTAAGTAATTAGCTCAGGTAACACAGCTGTATGTGTTATTCAAGATTGCTCAGGAACAAGAGCGCAGGATTATTGAACTCAAGATGGGGTAAAAATGGCAGTGACCACAGGTTTTCTCCCATGAAGTAATGTCCTTCAAAAACCCATCTTTTACCGTTTTGTTTATTGGTTTTGTTTTTTAAGAAGGAGAGTGTACAGGTGAGGAGAGGGGCACAGGGAGAGACAATCTTAAGTAGGCTCCACACTTAAGTGGAGCCTTGTGTGGGGCTCAATCCTACAACCCTGAGATCATGTCCTGAGCTGAAATCAAGAGTCAGACGCTTAACTGCTCAACTGACTGAGCCACCCAGTTGCCCCTATTGTTCTTTTCTAGGTGAATGCTTCCTCCCTTTGGACACAAATACAATTGTTACCACTATTAAGAGTCTGCACCACTTTGCTTACCTTTCTAAGGTACAGGAAAATTATCTTTTCTTAGTACTTTTAAGTGCTTTGAGGTTGATTGGACTTCAAACTTAAAATACTATCTCCTGTTACCTTAGGCACTCTGCTCACAAAACAAATGTTGAAACGCTGCATGGAGAAAATAATCTTTCCAAAGCCACAGTTCACTGTGAGTTCCAAATTTACATCTGTCACTGGCCTGTGTGGGAAAAGAAATTTGCTTTAACAAGTTTGCTCCCTAGTTTACAGTGTGAATGAATACAACACAGATTATTCAATCTTTGACGGAGGAAAATGAGTCCACTGGGCCAAATTGTGGTGATAACAGTTGCCCTTCATACCTAATAGGTGCCTTTATATCTTCCAGTTCTTGGCATTTTCCTATCTGTACACAATTCTGACTAGAGATAAGTGTACACAGCATTGGTAGTGACTTTTGGAATAATTTTTCCGAACTTGATAGGGTACATACTCTTTTTTAAAACATTTTAAAAATGTTTATTTATTTTTGAGAGAAAGAAACAGCATGAATGGGGGAGGGGTAGAGAGAGGGAGACACAGAAACTTGAAGCAGGCTCCAGGCTCTGAGCTGTCAGCACAGAGCCCAGTGTGGGGCTTGAACTCACAAACTGTGAGCGGAAGTCAGACACATAACCAACTGAGCCACCCAGACGCCCCATAGCATATATATTCTTATTATGTGTGAGGCTCAGGCAATTGTAGCCTTTCTGTGTTAGACTCACATCGTCAGATTTACCGGCAGACTTTCGATCTATTTCTGCTACATCTAGATTTTGTTCTCCCTTACCTTCTGTCCACAGGTTGTTTCAAACCAGAGAGAGAGCAAACACTATCTCCCCTGGAATCGCTGGCACCACTCCTGTCCTTAGAGAATACAGATTGACCCTTCCTTCCTCAGTATCTTCTAGACTTGATGACTAATTTGCTCTTCTTTGCTTTAGCAGAGCTTTCTAGCCTCAATCCTTTATCTGCTTAACTCTGTATTTGTTGAATGAATGAACAAGTGTACACACTATCAGCTCAGTCCAGTCTCCCAAGTCTGCACATAAAGTGAATCAAGGGATGGTTTTTAGCCACATAAGAGAAATGTTTTAATAAAATATTTCTAGACAATCAAATTTAAAGTAACCTACCATCTACTACATATTATTCTGTCTTATTGTGGGTAGAACATATTCATATTTCAAGGGAGATGAATCATAAGATAATTTAAAACAGTTTAGCCATGAAAATTCCTGCAGCATGTGCAGAACTAAGATTAAATTTAAGGCAATAATAATTCCCTGTCAGAAGAAAATGAATATGTTCATCAAGGTACTTACTTGAAAAGTAATTGAGTTACTGTTTCTATCCACATTAACATCTGAACATTGTAAAACTAAATTTAAAACTATGGGATTGTAATATGGTTTTTTAAAAAATTTATTTAAATTGTCAGACATGAATATGAAACTGTGCATCTAAAATAAGTTATTTTTTCGGGGCGCCTGGGTGGCTTAGTCGGTTAAGCATCCGACTTTCTCTTAGGTCATGATCTCGCGGTTCGTGGGTTCGAGCCCCGCGTCGGGCTCTGTGCTGACTGCCAGCTCAGAGCCTGGAGCCTGTTTCAGAGTCTGTGACTCCCTCTCTCGCTGACCCTCCCCTGCTCACGCTGTCTCTCTCACTCTCTCCTAGAAATAAATAAAACATTAATAAATAAATAAATAAATAAATAAAATAAGTTATTTTTTCAATAGTAGGAAAGCACTAAATTATATTTATGGGAACATAGTACCATTTTTTGGTTGCTAAATAGAGGTCCTATAACTTGTTATAAAATTTTAACTAGAATGTTCTAATAATGGGTTTTTTTTTCAATATTTATTTCAAAACAAACTTGAGAAGTTTCTTGAGCCACAAATCTAGATATGCAAAAATGCTATTTTTTTTTTCTGTAAGTGATTTGAATTGACTCAACTATCTTGAGTTCCAAATCCACCCAATTTAGAAATTCAGGAGTCAAGGGGCGCCGGGGTGGCTCAGTCGGTTAAGCGTCTGACTTCGGCTCAGGTCATGATCTCACAGTTCGTGGGTTCGAGCCCTGCATTGGGCTCTGTGCTGACAGCTAGCTCAGAGCCTGGAGCCTGCTTCAGATTCTGTGTCTCGCTCTCTCTCTGACCCTCCCCTGCTCACACTGTCTCTCTCTCTCAGAAATAAACATTAAAAAAAAAAAAAAGAAAGAAAGAAATTCAGGAGTCAAAGCATGGTTTTCTTAATGAATTCTGGAATTCTGTCTTTCTCATCAGGTTTTTTATTTTATACCTAGAGGTTGGGGATGGGGCCTTATGGCAGATTGGGGAGGTTAGAGATTGCACTCTTGTCTTCAGTCAGCATTCACCCTTACTGTCACTCCCTTCTCATAAAAAATAATGTTGTTCGTCTGCATTATTTGTGTCAGACATGATGCTTCTGAGTATATAGGGCCAGAAAAATGTACTGACACTCTCTTTCTTGCAGCAAATCAGGGAATCTAAGAGCCTCGATCCATTGCAATAGAAGGAGTGGGAATCTGGAAAAAAATTTAGCTTAAGATTCCCACAGAGAGAACTCACTGTTGGATACATGAATGAATGAATGAATAATGAATGAACAAATGAGCAAATAAGTGAACATTTTCGTTGAAGCCTTGGAGGCTGTTTGTCCCCCTTTTCAGATAACGGAACCACTCTAAGTTGATTACTTTTTCTTTTCTCGGCTATCAGAGGACTTGCTGCTGGGCCTCCTGTACCACGATTTTTATCTGTGCTGTCCTTGCGACTGGTCTCCTTTACTCTTTCTGGCTTTTTCTTCTTTGGTATTTCCTCTGGCTTTTGTCCTCTTTCCTGTGTCTCAGCTTTCCTGAGAAAAGGCTAATGCTTTGTTGCCATTTTAGCGAGAGCTATCACACACTTTTGGCCCCAGTTTAAGGTACACGGTTGTGTTCTTTGGCTCCTCTGTTCCTTCCATGCCGGAGAGGCCTGTCATTGTAACTGCTCCAGTCCCAGGGCTCGAGAGGAGGTTTGCCAGAAAACAGATATTGTACCTATTGTCCTGGATTGAAAACAGAAAGTGAGATCAGAATCTGGGTGTAGGTCCGCTGCGTCATGCCTGTAGATTGCATGGACACAAACCCATAGGACCTACTTTGAAAAAAGAAAGAAGGAAATCAAAGAAAAGCAGCATCAAAAAAATGTTTGACATTATTGATCAATCAAGCAGTCCTATTTAACTGTAGTGGTAGTGCATGCCAGATACTGCTCTGTGTCCTAAGTATGCAGAGGGCTCTAGCCTTTTGTTTGTCTGGGTGTTTTGTTTATAATCTAATTCACTTGTAGCTTCTGGTATCCCTGCTCATTCTCCATCAGTGAAAAGAGACACACGATGTAAGTCACGGTGCAGTCTCATGAGATTCACACACTTCTCAAACTCATGCTTCAACAGAGATAGATTTATTGCCTAGAAAATTACTTTCAGATAATCAAATCTCAAAGTCATGCCTTTGGTTAGAAGAAAAGTTTAATTACTATAAAGTGTTAATTAAATATAGATAATAATTTAATTATCACAGGCTTTTAATTACCCAAAAGCCTTTATCAGAAATAATTTTCATGAATGCTGTTTATATATTAAAATAGATATCTTTGAGGGAGTAGAAAGAAAGCAAAAATAAACTGAACATACCAAAATGTTTTCTGTAAACATTTTGTCAGCTCTATTTTCTGTAAGCTCTGTTATTAGGTCTATGATTCTAAAGCAGCATTTTATAAAATGGGCACCACAGGATACAACGTGTGGTGCTGAGATGGGGCAGGCGGACCATGGGGAGGTTTCTATGGACTAATAGGTTACGAAAGCAGTGCAAGAACTGAGCGGTTTAATTTTTTATTTTTATTTTGCATAAAGTTTGCATAAGAAACTTTAATAACAGACCCTTTAGTAGTATGCTGATGATGTAGTATAAAGCTCCAAAAGAAAGAAATGATGCAGCATTTCCCAATGTTATTTCAACAGAATGGTAGAAGATCTATGTCCTGGTGTTCCATGGAGCACACTTTGGGATATCTACACCCTATATGTAATAAAAGTAATTATCAGGTATATATAAATATGGTGTTTACATATAAAAGACATATCAAAGTTAAAAGTTGATAACAGAAGCACGATATAAAGAGCTGTACTGAAGCAAGTACGCATGGTACAATTTCACAGAACTCATTTGTACATGTATCAGTCCTTCTGTGTTATTAGGTTGCTAAATAAATACATAACATTGAAGAATACATTCCACAGAAAATTAGATGAGTTATTTTAAAAATCAGCAAGATGTAATGGAAATCAATTTTATTTAGTGGCTTATTATTGTTCAGCCAAGTGAAAGTTTATTTCAATAGATTGAAGGAACTTTTATTTCAATGTTATAATATATAGTAATCAAAAAATTAAGCTTAAAGCATTCATAAGAGCCTCCTCCCCAAATTCAAGTTCTTTATTACAATATGAACATGTCATCAGGAAAAGTTTTTCATAAGCAATATTTTAGCATCCATTTATTTCTCTCAACTCTTCTAACTTACAAATATTGGCTTTCAGGTTATCTTTGTCGAGCAGGTTTTAGAAAAGATTTGTCTCATGTTGACTTAACTTTTTAACCATTTTTTGAATGTTTTTATTTATTTTTGGGAGACAGAGGAAGACACAGCAAAGAGAGAGGGAGACATAGAATCTGAAGTAGGTTCCAGGCTCCGAGCTGTCAGCGCAGAGCCCAGTGTGGAACTAGAACTTAAGAACCTTGAGATCCTGACCTGAGCTGAAGTCAGATGCTTAACCAACCAAGCCACCCAGGTGCCCCTCGACTTAACTTTTAAATGGCATTTTCCTGGACACTCATCATGCCCTTTCAATGACCATCTGATTATGGCGTCCAAATAGGACCTTAAATTCATCATTTGTTCCATTTTTAAATTTATTTACATAAGCAGTAGCAGTCTCCAAATCAACTAATTCTTTTATCATTGCATTTCTACTTCTGAATTCTAAATTTTGATTCACTTTATGGTTGTCTGGATAGGGGAGAAGATGCAGGGGTTTGGGAAAGAGAACAACATATAAAATTGTCATCCATGACTTTACTTCTCAGTGTGTGATCCTGGACTAGCAGCAGCAGCAGCAACAGCATTTCTTGGGAGTTTTTAGAAATGCAGAAATTTATGCCCCATCCCAGACCTACTGAATCAGGATCTGCATATTAAAAGGATTCTTAGGAAATTCATATGTACATTAAAGTTTAAGAAGAACTGGTAGAGGACATCAGTTCTCAAACTGGGCAGTATATTGCAATCACCTTGGGAGTTAAAAAAAGATGCTGATATCTAGCTTCCTGTGGATTCTGATTCAGTTGGTATAGAGTCTGGCCTCAGTGTCAGGATTTTTTTTTTTTTATTTTAATTCCAGTATAATTAGCATATAGTGGGTTTTTTTTGGTTTCAGGTATACAATATAGTGATTCAATAATTCTATACATTACTCAGTGCTTATCAAGATAAGGGTACTCTTAATTCCCTTCATCTGTTTCACCTATATGCCCTTGCCCATCTCCCCTCTGGAGACCATCAGTTCATTCTCTATAATTAAAAGTCAGTTGAGCATCCAACTCTTGATCTTGGCTTGGATTTTAATCTAAGGGTCATGAGTTTGGGCACCATTTTGGGCTCCATACTAGGCATGAGCCTACTTCAAAAAAAAAAAAGAGGTCAGATATGAAAAACCCACAGTTAACATAATACTCAACATACTCAACATACTCAATGGTAAAAACTGAAAGCTTTACCTCTAAGATCAGGAACAAGACAAGGATTTGACTTCTATCTTTCCGAATTTGTCGAGACTTATTTTGTGGTCTAATATGTGATCTACTCTGGAGAATGTTCCATGTGCACATGAAAATAATGTGTATTCTACTATTTTAGATTGGAGTGTTCTGAATATATCTGTTAGATCTGTCTGGTCCAAAGTGTCATTCAAAGCCTCTATTTATTGTTGATTTTCTGTTTGGATGATCTATCCATCGATGTAAGTGAGGCGTTAAAGTCCTCTACAATTACTGTATTACTATCTGTTACTTCCTTTATGTTTGTTCCTAGCTGCTTTATGTATTTGTGTTCTCCCATGCTGGGTAGATAAATATTTATGATTGCTATATCTTCTTGTTGGATCATTCCCTTCATGATTATATAGTGTCCTTCTTTGAGTCCTGTTACAGTATGTTTTACAGTCTATTTTATCCAATATAAGTATTGCTACCCCAGCTTTCCTTTCACTTCCATTGGCATGAAAATGCTTTTCCATCCCCTCACTTTCTTCTCTGTGTGTCTTTAGGCCTGAAATGTGTCTTCTGTAGACAGCATACATATGAGTCTTGCTTTTTTTTTTCATTCTGTCACCCTATGTCTTTGATTAGAAAATTTAGTCTATTTATGTTCAAAGTAATTATTGATAGTTATGTATTTATTGCCATTTTGTTACTTGCTTTATGGTTGTTTTTGTATTTCTCCTCTGTTACTTTCTTCTCTAGTTCTCTTTTCTCAAAGTTTGCTGGTTTTCTTTAGTGATTACTTGGATTCTTTCTCTTGATTTTTTGCATATCTATACTGGCTTTGATTTGAAGTTACCATCAGGCTTATATATATCATTTTATTCATATAGCAGTCTATGTTAAGTTAATGATCACTTAAGTTTGAACCCATTGTAAAAGCACTAAATTTTTTTCTCTCTCCCCTCCATGTTTTAGGTATATGGTGTCATATTTTACATTTTTTAATTCAGTGAATACTTTAATTATTTCTTTAGGATATACTTAATTTTATTGTTCTTGTGCTTCCTATTTTTCTTACTCCTGCATATGGTCTTCTTTTCTACTCAAGGAGTCCTCTTTAACATTTCTTTTCTTCTTTTTAAATTTTGTTTTCAATATTTATTTATTATTGAGAGGACAGACAGCATGAGTGGGGGAGAGGCAGAGAGAAAGAGAGAGACAGACAGAGAGAGAGAGAGAGAGAGGGAGACACAGAATCTGAAGCTGTCAGCACAAAGCCTGTTGAAGGGCTTGAACCCACAAACTGTGAGATCATGACCTGAGCTCAAGTTGGAGGCTTAATAGACTGAGCCACCCAAGTGCCCCTCTTTTATTATTATTTTTTAAAATTTTTTATAAGGCTGGTTTAGTGGTGATGAACTCCTTTAACTTTTGTTTGGGAAAGTCCGTATCTCTTTCTATTCTGAATGCTAGTCTTACTGGATAGAGTCTTCTTGGCTGCAGGTTTTTTTCTTTCAGCACTTTGAATATATCATGCCACTCCCTCCTGGCCTGCAAAATCTCTGCAGAAAGATTAGCTAGTAGCCTTATGGAGTTTCCCTTTTATGTAACTGTTTTCTTTTCTCTTGCTGCTTTTAATATTCTCTCTTTATCACTACTTTTTGTCATTTTAGTTATTATGTGTCTTGGTCTGAACCTTCTTGGGTTGATTTTGTTGGATGCTCTCTGTGTCTCCTGGATCTGGATTTCTACTTCCTTCTCCTGATTTGGATAGTTTTCAGCTATTATTTCTTCAAATAATTTTTCCCCTTTTTCTCTCCTCCTTCTGGCATTCCTATAATGTGAATGTTATTACAGTTGGTGTCGCTGAGTTTCCTTAATCTATTTTCCTTTTTCCTTTTTCTTTTCTCTTTCTCCTGTTCAGCTCAATTGCTTTCCATTACTCTGTCTTCGAGGTTGCTCATCCATTCTTTTGTTTCCTCTAGTCTGCTATTTATTCGCTGTAATGAATTTTTAATTTCAGTTATTGAGTTCTTCATCTTTGATTGATTTGTTTTTCGGTTTTCTATCTCTTTACTAAGGGTCTCACTGAGGTCTACCACTCTTCTCAAGTCCAGTGAGTATCTTTAAGGTCATTACTTTAAATTCTCTATCAAACATATTACTCATATCTGTTTCATTTAGCTCTCTTGCTGTGATTTTGTCTTGTTCTTTCATTGGGATATATTCCTCTATCTTCTCATTTTGTCTAACTCTCTGTGTCTGTTTCTATGTGTTAAGAAAATCAGCTGTGTCTCCTGCTCTTGAAAGTAATGGTCTTATGAAGAAGAGGTCTTGTAGTGCCCTACAGTGCAATATCCCCTGTTTACCAGAACCTGGCACTTTTGGGATGTTTCCAATGTGTATTGTGTGTGCCCTACTGCTCTGACTGAGGTGTATTTACCTTTAGTCCAGTCATCTGCAATGGGTCTCTTTGCCTGTTGTAAGCAGTGTTTGGTCTCTGTATGGTTAGTGGCCTAACTTGGGACTGACTGAGGCTGCCAAGGACTTGAGTTTAGTCAAAACTTGAGTTTGGTGCCAAAACTGTAGTAGCACCAAACAGGACACTGTTTCTACGTTGTCCCCTGAGAAGCTTTTGTTGGTAGGTGTGTACTGCAGTCAGACCAGATATCAGCCTCCAGCTCACTGCTGGTGTCACTATCTGACTGGTGTTTGTTATCTTCACTTTGGAGTAGTGCTGGCCCTTGTTAGGGCTGTTTGCACACTCCCATGCTTGTGATACTTCTTTGTATGGATTCCTGCCACAGGCTTGTTAGAAGGGGAGGGTCCATAGGAGAACATGGTAGCAGGCTGAGTATATGGTGCATCAAGGTCCGCTCAGGTTTGCTGCGGGTCATTCCAACATGCAGAAAACTTTGAGAAACACTGGTCAAGGATAGTGGAAGGCAAATACATTAGGGCAGTGGTTCTCAACCTTTGGTGTGTATTACTACCAAATCAAGCAATACAAAGGATCAGGCTGCTAAAGTAGGACAGATCCTGAGCCTTTGTTTGTGCCTCTTTTCCTAACAAACACCAATATCTAAGATTGCACCAGGAAAGTAGAATGTAACTACTGGCAGCTTTAAAGACCTCTTTGAAGTTCTTGGAGATCTTCCTTGGGTTCTGCTTTTTATGACTGGATTCTTCCAGGGTTTAACTTGTGTCCTGATTGTTTGTGAGACTATTATTACCAAGAGCATTTAAAATCTGAGAACATCAAAGAAAAAAAATCTTTTCCTTTCTTTTCTGATAGAATACCTCCATTGAGAGACACCTCTCATTCATTCTAAATATTTGGAAAATTAGAATCATTGTCTTCCCTCCTAAATGAGAAAATCAGAAGATTTTGAACCACGTATTTACATAATTTCTTTCCCTCTGAACAATACATAAAAATTTCCATGTCTAAATACATTTAGATTCATGGACTATTACGGCTCCAGTGGGTCTTAGGCATGATCTAATTTAATTGTTATTTCCCGTTGAGGAAAGGGAAGACTGGAAGGAGCCAGTGAATACTCAAGGTCATGCAGAGAATGTCAGAATATGAGCAATAGTTCTGATAATTTGTATTTTTAAAATGTTTTAATGTTTTATTTTATATTTGAGAGAGAGAGAGAGTCAGAGTCAGAGACAGAACAAGCGGGGAGAGACAGAGAGACAGAGACAGAATCTGAAGCAGGTTCTAGACTTCAAGCTGTTAGCTCAGAGCCCAGTGTGGGGCTGGAACTCATGAGCAGTGAGATCATGACCTGAGCCAAAGACGGATGCTTAATTAACTGAGCCACCCAGGTGCCTCAGTTCTGGTAATTTTCTGCCACATCAGCCTGAAGTATGTAGGCTAAGTATTATAAGGATAAATTAGTCAAATAAAAGAACCGAGTTTATAGGTAATATATTTACTGATGTGAATATAATTAATAATTTGCAACATAATGAAGCCTGAATGGTGAGGAGTTTGAATAAATGACTATAATTAGTATTTTTTACACTGACATCCTTATTTTTCTATTCCCAGTTTAATTCTCTATTCTACATTAGCAGCATTAGAACTTCATTTTTCTCCCTACTAACATGGATTGTCATAGTCAATATATATGCCATTCTGTAGACAAGTTTATAAATTTTGAGGAATAGAATACCTTAACACCCCAGCGTATTTGGGAAGAGATTCAGACATAATTGTCTTTATCTCATTTGTTAAACCTGATTTCTCTGCCTCTATTCCCTCCTCCTCAAAGCTATAGTATCTTAGCTTCTTTCATGGGATTGAAGATAATACTTATAAATAAACAACCCTACTTTCCATAGTGTTTGTATCAACAGTCCTTTTTGAATTTTTGGTAAATTCTCTCTAAGGAGGCAGAGAGTTCCAGAATTTTGAAATTCTGGGCAGAATTTTGAAAATAAGCTGTGTTTTTAGCACTCTCCTATCTTCCACTCCACCTGTGACTCTCTCTTTAAAAAGAAAAATATTTTTTTAAATGTTTATTTATTTTTGAGAGACAGAGACACAGAGAGGTAGAGCATGAGCTGGGGAGGGTGACCCTCTCTTCCAGTGCCTCCCAACAAGCGCACAGAGCCTGCTGGCTCAGCCTTCCTTTCCTGGAATTCTTTTCCAGGCCTGGCCTGTTTCCTACTTCTCTCAAGAACTGGAGCATCTGATAAACTTACTGAAACTAAAATGTTAATATACTAAATAGTGTCCCCATTATTTTAAGGTCTTTTTACAGCATGTAGGAAAAGCTGTTTGTAAATAGTATAAGCCAAAAAATTAAAGTATTTACTGGAAGGAAGATGAATGAGAGGAATGTCTCTGAGAATTTAAGAGTTACAACACTTATCCCTAGAAAATTCAGGGAATCAGATAGGAAGTGTACTTGAATGTTATCTGAGGAGCAGACATTAAAATGAAAGCTCCATCGGTGGGTTGGAGCTGGGTCATCATGGCTGGGAACCACTTGTTATATTTTCAGGAGTTATACAAATCGAATGGTATTACATTAATAGCTTGAAATTGGCCACAATGTTTTAACACGAAGGAAATCATCAAAAGCTACAAAAAGCATTTCTAGGATACTGTTATTAAGCTCTAACTTATTCCAAGCTTCAAATTTTAAAGAGAGATTGTTGGAATAACAAGGTTGAAGTGTCCATTTCTCACGTATGGCCAGGAAGACAGGGTTATAATAAATAAACATAGCAAACCTGGTGTATCAATGATGTTGTCAGGGAAGGGGATTTTATGAATTGGGCAGTCACCCAAGAGCTTTCTGCACAGTTACTATCTCTTTATCAGATAATATATTTGCATCCTCACCAGGGTTAAGCAATTAGGAAATTAGGAAATGTGACATGTGTTCTTGATGGGAGCAAATTTATGTGCCTAGCCATGACTGTGATGAACACTGAAGCTACCCTTGTGGGTCACAACTGAGTGCACATTACAATCACTTCGGACCTTTAAAAACAGACCCATGCCTGGGCCACATCAGATATTCTGCTTTAACTGAATATCAGTTTGTATAAAAGCAACCCAACGAGGTGAGTACAGTTAACAATACTGGTTTTGTATGTTTGAAAATGGCTAAGAGAATAGATCTTAAAAAGTGTTCATCACAAGAAAAAAATTGTAATTATATGTGATGATGGATGTTAACTAATCTGATGGTGGTGATCATTTCACACTATACACATGCATCAAATCATTATGTTATATAGCTAATCTAATCATAGGTCAATTATAATCGCAGTTTTTAAAAAGGCACCCTATATAATTCCAGTATGCAACCAGGACTGAGAAAAACTGAGATTATGACTTAACATCATGAAGGGTTTTAGGTGAATTCTTAAGTGAAATCTTTACATATTTGTCCCTTGCTGCTAAGTCAGAACTATTATCTATAGACTTTTACACTACAATATATACAGATTTAAATTTTATTGTACACACTGTGAAGTGGACCGTGATTCATCAGGGAAAAGGAAGAAAGAGTGAAAATAAAGCAGTTGATGTGTCCAGGGTCAGGGACAGCCTTGCTCTCTGGAGAATGAGAAAGAATGTAATAGGGGCTACTAACTGAACCAAGATGGCTCTAATAATTTGGCAGTGATATGTCAGGCACCCTGCTGGTATTAATAAGTCAAAGTTAAAAGTTCCGAGACAGGTGATGCAGATTAGAGAATTTTCATTACTGAAAAGAGAGGAGTTCTTAAGAATGTTTATAAGTAGCATTTATTCATTTATTGATTCCATTCTTTCTTTCAGGTAGCAATTATCTGTTGAGAAAGTATTATATGCAAGGTACTGTGTTAAGTCCTGGTAACATAGTATGGTCTTAATGAATCTCCATTTTAGCAGAGGAGACAAGAAATAAACAAATCATTACAGGTCTAAGCATTTATAAGATTTAAGATTTACAAATGTAAATAGTGCTGTGAAAGACAGGCTCAGAGGCTAAAAACTAGGAAGATTTCAGACCTATTCTGGGAAGTCAGGTGAGGTGGGGGGAGCCTTCTAGAAGTATATTAGCATATTTGTGGGATTTGTTAAAGAAAGTTGAAGATAGAGATTGTTTCAGGAAGATGAAATATCATGTGGCAAAAGTTGTTTGGCTGGAAGGAGGCAAATGTATTTGAGAAACTGAAAGAAGCCCAGTGTATCTGTCGGGCAGAGAGTGATGGAGAATACAAGACTCATAAAGAAGGCTGAAAAATGACCATGCAGGGTCCTCTAGACCACATTGCATATATCCTAAAGGTAATAAACATAATGAAAGCATTTTAAGAATAATATTGTATAGTAAAGAATTTGGCCAGTCTTTGTCCCTTGTTTCTGAGAGATAACCTCTAAATCTTTGGAATTTCTTGGGGCACATGGGTGGCTCAGTCAGTTAAGTGTCCAACTCTTCGTTTCAGCTTAGGTCATGATTTCATGGGTTAATGAGTTCAAGCCCCATGTCGGGCTCCGTGCTGACAGTATAGAGCCTGCTTGGGATTCTCTTTCTCTCTCTCTCTCTCTCTGCCTCTCCCACTCACTCTGTTTTTATCAAAATAAATAAATAAACTTAAACAAAACTAACAGAAAAAAAAGAAAATCCTTTAAATCCTTGGAATTTCTTGAGTAATAGGACTGTTCATTGTTCATAGTGAACCCCTAGGCCACACCTGAGGTAAGGCTGATGGGATGACTCAGGAATGGGGCTGCTCACACAAGAAAAATCAACCATGTCATTAGAAACTTGAGGTTTATTTTTTTTATTTTTTAAATAGTTTTTATTTTATTTTTGAGACAGAGCATGAGCAGGGGAGGGCAGAGAGAGAGGGAGACACAGAATCTGAAACAGGCTCCAGGCTCTGTGCTGCCAGCACAGAACCTGACACGGGGCTCGAACCCACAAACCGCAAGATCATGACCTGAGCCAAAGTCAGATACTTAACTGACTACGCCACTCAAGCACCCCTAGACTTGAGGTTTAAAGCCACATGATATCAGCCTGACCTCTGAGGAGAAGAGTGAGGCTGGAGATTGACTTCTGTCACTTAGCCAGTTATTCAGTGATATCTCAGTAATAAAACTCCAGTAAAAACTCTGGATGTAGAGATGGTGAGCTTTCTGTCAACAATACACATCCATGTGCCATGATAGTGAAATGTCCTGAGGACACCGATGTTTCGTATTGGGACCCTCTCAAACCTCCCTCAAATGTTTCTTCATTTTGGCTGCTCCTGCTTTTCATCCTTTATAATAAAGCTATAATTTTAATTATAAGGCTTTTCTGAGTTCCATGAGCTTTTTTGGCAAATTATCAAACCTAAGAATGTCATGGGAACCCCTAAATATATAGCCAATTGGTATGAGTTTTTATGGCAAATTATCAAACCTAAGAATGTCATGGGAACCCCTAAATATATAGCCAATTGGTTAGAAGTGTGGGTGATGGGGAGTCCGCAAGCTTGTGAATGATGTCTGAAGTGAGGGCAGTTCTGTGGGAAGCTATCCCCTTAACCTATGAATTCTGTACAAATTCCAGATAGTTGATGAAGAATTGCAATGCAAATAGGCTTGTGTGTGAATACGTGCATGTATGTGTTTGCACATGTGCATGCATATGTATGTGTGCATGTGTGCATGCATGTGTACATGTGCATGTGTATGCATGTGCATGTGTACATGTGTATGTGCGTGTGTGTGTGTGTGTGTGTGTGTGTATTATAGCAAATGATTTGCTCTCATGCTACTCTTTTAGGCTCAAACTCAGATCTCTTACTTCCTCTTAGAAACCTTTCCAAGTCTTCAAGGCAAAGTTTGTAGCTTCTTTGGGTTCCCAAAGGCTTTCATTCTTTTCTCTGTTCTGCTGTCTATCCAATGTATTAAAATTATTTGTCCACGTGGCTGAATCACTCACTTGACTGATCACTCCTTGAGGACAAGGAGCTTGTCTGATTCTTCTTCATATCCTCAGGCCCACCCTAGACCCTGAATAAATGAACAAATGAATATTCAGGTGGAGGGCAAGAGAAGCAAAGCCCTGCTCACTGAACCTCAGCAGTTTTTGTGGCTTCTTATATGGCTTCAAGCTGTTGCCATGGATGGACTTTGGAAGGAAATAAATGGACCCCAGTAAGAAAGTAATACAGTAGGGCACATCCGTCCCACAAATTTAAGAATTCAAATCACAAGGCAGTAAGTATTAAATTTACTAACATATGTGAATAGATAAATCTATATATCTAAGCCACCATGTTTCTCAAAACTGGGAAGAAAGGAAGCCTAGATCAAAGTGTGTTTCTTAAGATGTAAATCTTTGGACTACTGGCATTAGAATATTCCCAAGGGCTGCCTAATCCATTTCAGGAATTGGTCCACCCCAGATCTCCCAACCTGAGCCTCTGGCTGGGCTGGGGCCTTAACTTCTGCAGTTGTGGCAACCCATTTAACAACCTAGACGTTAGTAAATTTGTGGATCCAAATATCGGTAGACATATGCAGACTACTACTGGCCTACCAGTGGTCTCTAACTGTTTTGCTGCCATGTCCTGAAAAAATAGTTTTTAAACACTATATATCTTCTTAACATTTAAAAGATTTAAATCTAGGGGTCCCTGGGTGTTTCAGTTGGTTAAATATCCGGCTCCTGCTCAGGTCATGATCTCATGGTTTGTGAGTTTGAGCCCCTCATCAGGCTCCCTGCTGTCCATGCTGAGCCTACTTCGGATCCTCTGCCCCCAACTCTCACTCCACACCTCCCCCACTCATGCTTGCTCTCTCTCAAAAATAAATAAACATTTAAAAAATGTGAAAAAGCATTATTCTTTGAAAAAATGTTCTTTAATTAAAAAATAAAATATTTATATCTACATCTAAATTTTAAACATCTAAAATACTTAGATACTATTAATACTTACAAAGATATAAATTTTGACATGTGGTAAATATTGACATTTAAAACTCTTATATTACATTTTAAAATATATTCAGTGTAGTATGAATGTCAAAAGATAGGATATCTATCATATTTATATTAGAAAGATAAACATGTTATTTTTAAACAGTTATAAATTTCTTCTTCCTCACCGCTTCACTTCCTCCCCAGAATTTTAACCTAATATAATATATTTTATGATTGTAATATTTATCCAATTGAGATTTCCTGAAACAGAAATGTGCATATAAATGGAAATATAAATGAAAATTTAATTTCCAGTGACCATAAGGCTTAAGTATTTTAAACATCGTCTGGCTTGCACTATCATTATAATCATAAGTAGTACACCATTGATCAAAACAATGTAAATATATTACAAATTTTGATGATTAAATTATTTAACATCATGCATCTATTAAGGAGATGAATGAGTCTTATTTTTCAGTCAATGTATCTGTGCTCAACTATTGCTATAATGAGTCAGGATTCAGCATCAATTTTATTTGTATTTTGAATTCTTTTTTATGTAAGTGCTGAGGAACTTTGTTCACATAAGTAATTAGTTGAGAATGTAATGAGCTTTGTTCCGGTAATGTCACTCAATTCTTTGAGCTCCTTGCCATTTAATAGATGCCAAAAAAAATCACACAACAATGTATCATTAAGAAGTATTTTTATTAAAAAAAAAAGGGGGGAGGGGGCGCCTGAGTGGCTTAGTCGGTTAAGCGTCCGACTTTCGCTTAGGTTATGATCTCGTGGTTAGTGGGTTCGAGCCCCGCGTCCGGCTCTGTGCTGACTGCCAGCTCAGAGCCTGGAGCCTATTTCAGAGTCTGTGTCTCCCTCTCTCTCTGACCCTCCCCTGCTCACGCTGTCTCTCTCTCTCCTAGAAATAAATAAAAATATTTTTTAAAAAAAAGTATTTTTAATTATCTAGCAGTTAGATTTTGCTTTAATTTTATGGAGAGCAAGGATTTGGAAATCTTTATTTTTTTTCTGCATTTATTTACTTTTGAGAGACAGAGTAAGACAGCTGTGGAGGGGCAGAGAGAGGAGACACAGAATCCGAAACAGACTCCAGGCTCTGAGCAAGCATTCAGCACAGAGCCTGACGTGGGGCTGGAACCCACAAACCGTGAGATCATGACCTGAGCCGAAGTTGGATGCTCAACTGACTGAGCCACTCAGGCGCCCCTGGAAATTATTCTGAACTAAAAAAGGATTTATTGCCCAATCCTTAGAGGCATTCACTTCTCAATATCAACAAAAATATTTCACCTTTCTCTTTATTTGCATCATGGAGGGTTTATTAACCTCTAGTAATTGCCTTATAGTAGTAAGATTATCCGTAGAGAGGGTGTTGGCCATTTTTTTTTTAGTGAAAGCAGAGGTGGAAAGGGGATCCTGTATCACCGCTAACCCATAGGAGCACTCTCAGATCATGTTTAGGGAGGATGCATATGTAGCTGAGGCTCTAGAAACTGATCACCCGGAAGCCACCGGTTTGCCTGTGTGTCCCTTAGGTGGTCTTCGTGTGCTCCCAGAGGCCTGAGTACTCCTCTTGGAGACCCTGACCTACCTAATGAGGTTTGTGGTAACTGACAATTAGGATGGGCCTTCCTTGTGAGCCTTGCTACTGCTGGTTTTTCAGGGATTTATTCATGTTTCTACAACTGAATTTAGCTCTCATAGTGCAATTTAAAACATGGTTATGTAGAAAAAACACACTAAACTTAGACTTTATAATCATACATAGAGATACTAAATAGCAAAATAATCAGCTAATCTTTACAGCATCTCCTATTCCTTTACATCATTTCATACAAATAGATTTTCTGTTTCTAGCAAGGATATTCTATTTTATTGTTATTAAATGATGTATGATGAGAAATCCTGACCACAGGATTGGTATTTGAGATGAATATTTGAGCTTCTATCTGGCTTTCATTTGTGTTTTTCAAGATCATGATTCATGCATCTAATGGGACAGTGTCCTGACCTCTGTATTCTTAGGGCAATTGACAGGTCCCCGAGGATCCCAGCATGTAGCAAGAATCACTCAGCAAGTCTCAAGCAGTTTCAAAGTGGCTTTTGTTATAAGCTACTTGGCACTCTAATTATCTTTGAACCTTTTTGGTCAGTCAACAGAAGGTATTTGCCTTTCTCAATAGGCAATGTCATAATTTTACTTCAAGCCACAGACAATGTCATAGTGATATCTTTTTCACTGATTTCAAAGCAGACTTCTCAACCACCAGTATATTCCTAGCAGCGCTGTAGTACTCCTTATGATCTGGAAGGGTTCAACATATAGCAATTACTAAAACAAATAGCCCTAGTGGCACCTGAGTGGTTTAGTCATTAAGCATCTGACTCTTGGTTTGGGCTCAGGCCATTATCTCATGGTTTGTGAGTTCAAGCCCCACGTCAGACTCTGCATTGACAATGAGGAACCTGCTTGGGATTCTCTCTCTCTGGGTGTCCCTCTTTCTCTGCCCCCCGCCCCTCCCTGCCCCCCGCTCATACACACACATACTTTCTCTCTCTCTCTCAAAATAGATAAATGAAAAATAATAACAAAATAATAAACAGCCCTACTTCTGGTGTTTCTAAACTGGTTTTTTGCATAACAGTTATATGGGGTGCTTCTTTAAAATGTACATGTGTAGCCTCTGAATCAGATCTTGATTTAGTAGGTCTGAAAAACTACCTATTACTAGGTAGTTATTATCTCATATTTCTTCAGGTTGTCACCATTTGTATCTCATAGCAAAAAAAAAAATCAGATAGAAGTGAATTTTGATAAAATGTTTTATACAGTATGGGTTAAGCACAACCCAACAATAACTTAGTAATAACTGTGAAATGAAAAAACTACTCCTTCACAACATCAAAAACTTCCAGTGATCACTTCTCCAAGTCTGTTTCTATGTTCTTCACTAAAGAGCGTCAGCAAGTTACAGCTACCACTGATGTGGATTAATTTTATTTTGATTATATTCCCAAATCTTTCTTTATTCTTCATGTAATTCATTTTACTGTTAATCAGGCCAAATGTGAAAGCTCTGGCTCAGTGGAAATGTCTATTCATCAAACCCATGACTCCACTTACCAGGCCACAATTTAGCAACTAATTTAAAGTTCTCAAATTGGATATGGTCTGATAACTGTGTTGAAATGAAGTAAGGAATCAACATTAATGATACGCTCACTATGTGTAGCACTTTTATGGTTGGCACACTCATATCCATTTCACAGATTATAAAATCCAGGCTAGAAAGCTGAATGATCTCTTAAAGATAAAAAATGGCAGAACTGGAATAGGAACCAAGCCTGTTAACTGCAAATCCATGACTTAAACATGTTGACAAACTAGACACGTATTCTAGCAAAAAGAAAATGAACTTATCTAAGAAGATTCTTGTGACAGTGAGATAATTAAACACATTTTTCCTTAATCAACTGTCACTTTAATTATAGGTGTAGTTGAATTACTGAGGAGCCCAAACTCCGAAGGTACTGACAATTTAGGGCAACTTTTTATTCATTCTGTGAAGCTATATCTATGATTTCAAGCTTTAGTTGCTCATATATAATTTTTACTTGGGGCTATCTCATTAACAACTTTACTTCACATGGCATACCTTTTGCTACAATCAGCAAGGAATTATTACCACTACATTAATGTTGGGAATGTCCTATTATATTTATAAATACAGAGACAAAGATATATGGACAGGAAACACAGAAGACACATAAAGGGTTGAAAATGGAAAAAAAAATCCTGTCAATAAAGTTGTATGATATTTTCTTATGCAAAGTGAGGTCGCGACCCATGTGACCAAATTCTTTTTATTTTGATGTCTTCTCAGTCCCTGAAGTAGTGAACTATATATAGTAGTACATCAATGAACCAACGTTTTGAATTGATTTTATAATGGAGAACACATTTTTAAAAATATTTATGTATTTTATAAGACGGGTGGTTTAGGGAAAGGAGAGCTCACAATCCTTGAGTGAAAATGAGAGAATTGTAGAAGGTTAGAAATGGAAGGGTCTTAGGTATTATCTAGAAGAGTAGTTTCAAATTTTATTTTTAAATCTGAGAAACTCTCTTTCCCAAATCCACCATTTTGACTCCAGTAAGCAAATCTACACTTCCCCAAAAAACCTATAAAGGAATATTGATGTAATCAAAACACACAGGAATGAAAACATTGGACTTTTGAAGCTTAGTACCCTATTTTTTGGAAAAGTATCATGAGAATATAAAGAGATAGTCAATCAGACAAAAACAATCATTAAAATGTCATCATTCATAGATTGAATAATACAATCAATGTTTTTAGTTTCTGTCAAAATATTTACTGGTCTAGAAGCTTATTAGCCAAAATGAATCATGAATTCAATTCAAGCAGTTATTTCAAGAGCATTTATGTGAAGAAATCTAAAACCTAAGATATTTGTAGCAACATTCTTCTCCTGTATGTAGAACGTGATGTAGATTCATATATAAAAATCATAAAATGACACAGCTGGAGAGAACCTGGAAATAATTTCCTCAGATTCTTTAATTTTTATATGGTGTCCAGTTCAGAGGAAGACTGAAGAGATATTTGTGAAACAATGTAAACACAGCATCTTTCTATATTTTTAAATTTTTCTCAGTCTTTTACAGTTGTCGTATGCACACTCAATACCTTTCAACTTTATCAAGACTTTCCAAAATAATCAGCTTGGCCTTCATGGTGCAACAACTTTTTTAACACCTATTTGTTTCATAACACTTCATTAACCTAAGTAACTACATTAAGGACACAATTGTCATAAACAGATTGGGAACACATACAAGTGACTCCTGGCCAGCATTTTCCTCAGGTGAGGGGATAGAGTTCTCTGGCACACCAGGAGCTAAGTTTGCTGTGCAGTCTATCAGTCAGCATGTTTTCCAGAGTGAATAGAGAGCTTGGGTTAATCTACTGGATTAATTACTGTGAAATTGGTATGTTAGGTGCGACTCTTGTTTAAGCAAATTTACCTTTTACTCCCTCCCCCCATTTCTGAATTCCTGGACTCTTCAGAGTGAGTTCTTCCCCATCTCTTATATAAAATCACAGACAGGCTCCATAGTTTCCTCTGGTTATTCACAGATAAGAAAAAGTTCTAATTACTTCTATCTCAAAATATTCTCATTGCAGTATCATATAGGACAGTTTACTGTCATAATAATTTTAAAAACCTTGAACCTCATTTGAAGTGACAGCCGTCCTCAACCTCACCTTGATCTCACTCCAGGAGACAAATCTGCAGTGGAAACAGAGGTATGTATAGCATAGCTTCTTCTCCTCTTCTTCTAGTCCAATTTGCCTACTCTTTCATTAACAGAAGTAGAAACTTCACACTTCCAACTGTACTAGCTAATGCCAATTTGCTGTCCAAAATGGTTTACGTACTCACTAAGAGGGAATAGCATTTCCACTGATGAGGGATATTTACTTTTCCATGCATATCATTTTGTGCTCTTGGCCTTTTGGGCTGAGTATATATTAATTATTCAAAAAATACATATAAAATTATTAAAAATAATAAATATGAATCATTATTAATTTGGAAGGCAGATGCCCTCAAGGAAACTAAGCTGCATGTTTTAATGTCTTAACCCTACTTCCTAGTGTTTTCTTTAATTCAATATTGAGCTGATTATTATGTCAGCCAGAAAATTTTTTTATAGATGACAATGTCTATATTCGCAGAATCTAAAATGATTAGTGTCACTAGATTAGAATGGATCAAAAGATCACAGTGATGAAAAGAATTCAATCAGGAAGTCTTAATGTATATCAGAGAAATGACTGGTTCATTTGTTGCTATGGGGAAAATTATGTTTTCAATTCCTTTCCCATTAAGGGCATTCTTGGATTTAGTAAAATCCAAAACAGGCCAGCATGCAGGGAGTACTATTAGTGCTGTAGCATGCAATGTTATAAATAAACTCAGGTGAATTTTGGAAATCCACTGTATTTTGTTTAGTATATGAAAAAAACACAAAGAATCTTTTATTAGAGCAATAATATCTATATACATGTGTAAGTTACTTGGGATTGGACAGTATGGGACTTCACAGTCGAAGTCATGAAAATGCAAAATTACACTGTCATGAAGAAGAAAACTATTAATTGTGATTGCTGGTGAGTGAATGATTTCTTAAGATCTAGATTATTTTGAAACTTATTGGCCTTCCCTCCCTGCCCTAGGTGTCTAGAATTGCTGAAATGTAAAATATTAAAAATAGGACAGATCCCCATTCATCTAGGATGACGTGAGGATGAGCTCTCTCCTCACACAAAAGGATGATTCTGAAAGTCTCACTCTCTCTTTACCATAAGGATTCTGTAATTATGATCCAAATGCCTTCCCCAAAATGATAGGTGCATCACTATATGGGTTGTGCCACAAAATTGCTCATTTGGAGGGTCTGTATGTAATCAACTGAAAAAATAAGCTACTAATGTCATCAATTCTCATTTATTTAATTTTTTCTCTTAATACATATTTACCTAAGTAATATTTATAATTGAGAATTTAATATTGGAAGACTGACACCTAACAAGTGCTCAACAAATTTTTGTATTATTATTACTAACCTATTTTTATAATGAATCTACAGCCTTTTATATTCTTAGTAATACATTTACATTCAATAATTAAATTTTTAAAATGTATTAATCTTCACTTTGTGGTCATAATTTACATGTAATAAAAGATTTATAAATTAGATAATCTCAGTAGATGCAGAAAAAGCATTTGACAAAATACAACATCATTTTATTATAGAAAACTTCAACAAATTGGGTATAGAAGGAATATACCTCAACATAATAAAGGTCGTATACAACAAACTTACATTATACTCAACAGTGAAAGGGTAAAAGCTTTTCCTTTAAGATCAGAAACAATACAAAGGCGTCCAGTCTCACCACTCTTATTCAACACACTATTGGATGTCCTAGCTAGAGCAATCAGGCAAGATAAAGAAATAAAAGGTTTACAAATCAGAAAGGAAGAAGTAAAACTGTCTCCATTTGCAGATGATACAAACTTATATATAGAAAATCCTAAAGTCTTAACCAAAATGCTATTGGAACTAAGCAACAAACTCAGTGAAGTTGCAGGAATAAAATCAACATACAGAAATCAGCTGTCTTTCTATATGCTAACAGGTAAATATCTGAAAAAGAAATTTAAAAAGCCAATTCCGTTTGTAATAGCATCAAAAAGAATAAAATACTTAGGGGTAAATTTAACCAAAGAAGTGAAAAATTTGTAAACTGAAAACTATAAAACTTTGGTGAAAGTACAAACAAACTGAAGCAGACACGAACAATTGGAAAAATATCTATGTCCATGGATCAGAAGACTTAATATTACTAAAATGCCCATACCACACAAAACCATCTGTAGATTCAACACAATCCTTATCAAAATTCCAAGAGCATTTTCCCAGAAATAGAAAAACAATCCTAAAATTTGTATGGAACCACAAAAGACCCCAAGAAGCCAAAGCAATCCTAAAAAAGGAGAACAAAAAGAAAAAGAAAAAAAAAATTACACTTCCTGATTTCAAGCTATATTACAAAGCTATAGTAATTAAAACAGTATGGTACTGGCCTAAAAATAGACACATCAATGGAACAGAATCAAGAGCCCAGAAATAAACCTCTGCATATTCACTCAAGTAATAATTGACAAGGGAGCCAAGAATACTCAATGGGGAAAGGAGAGTCTCTTTAATAAATTGTACTGAGAAAACTAGATGATCACATATAGAAAAGTGAATTTGGGCACCCATATTACATCACACACAAAAATTAAAGAAATAGATTAAATAAAGACTTAAGTATAAGACTAGAAACCATAAACCCTCCCAGAAGAAAACATAGGGAAAAGCTCCTTGACTGGGTCTTGTCAATCGTTTTTTGTGTACGACATCAAAAGCACAAGCAACAAAAGCAAAAACCAACAAGTAGGACTACATCAAAATAAAAAGCTTCTGCAGAACAAAAGATACTAATAAGATGAAAAGGCAATGTACAGAATGGGAGAAAATATTTGCAAAATATATATCTGATAAGTGATTAATATCCAAAATATATAAGGAACTCATTGAACTCAACAACAAAACAGCAACAAAAAAACCTGAATAAAAAATGAGGAAAGGAACATACAGTTAGCCAACAGTACATGAAAAGATGCTCACATCACTAATCATCAGGAAAATGCAAATCAAAACCACAAAATCACCTCATACCTGTTAGAATGGCTGACACCTGAAAGTTAAGAGACAACAAGTGTTGGTGAGGATGTGAGAAAAAAAAAAAGCCCTTGTGCACTGTTGGTAGGAATGTAAATTGGTGCAGCCACTATAGAATACAGTATAACGCTTCCTCAAAATATTAAAAATAGAACTACTGCACAATCCAGAAATCCCACTTCTTGGTATATAGCCAAAGGAAATGAAAACAGTGTATTGAAAAGATATCTGCACTCCATATTTATTTCAGCATTATTCAGCATTATTCACAACAGCCAAGATGTGGAAGCAGTCTAAGTGTCTATCAATGGATGAATGGATAAAAAAGTGTGGTATATACACATAATGGAATATTATTCAGCCATGAGAAAGAAGGAAAGGCCATTTGTGATCATATGGATGAACTTCAAGGGCATTATGCTAATTGAGGTAAGTCAAAGAGGAAGACAAATACTGTATGATATCACTTATATGTGGAATCTAATAAAAAAAAAGAAAAAGAAAAAAAGAACTTGTGGATGCAGAGAGTAGAATGGTGGTTACCAGGGAGGGCTGGAGATGTAGAAACTGAGGAGATGCTGGCCAAAGTATACAAACTTGTGTTTTCAAGATGAATAAGTTCTGGGGATCTAGTGCACAGCATGATGATTATAGCTCGCATTACTGTATCAGATACTTGAAAGTTGCTAGGAGACTACTAATCTTAAATGTTCTCAGCCCCAAAACATGAAATGATAATTATATGACATGATGGAGGTGTTAGGTAATGGTATGGTGGCAATATGCAATATATAAGTGTATCAAATCAACATGTTGTACATCTTAAACCTACACAAATTTATATGTTAATTATGTCTCTATAAAGAAGAAGACCTATCAATTCCAATGAAGAAGACCGATCAATTAAGGCTTAACTCTGTAATAGATAGAAAATAAGAATTGGGGTTAGATTCTACAAAGCACAGCAGAGATAGTGTCTATGTTTTTAACGGTTCTGTTCCTTTTGTGCTTCATTGAAAATGTTTACTTTTGTATAAATTCCAGGAGAATAGCAGGCTTAAAATTTAAAATAATTTACAAGATGATTGTGGTTCATTTCCAATAGGCCTAACCTATCACTGTAGCTTTCTTTTTTTTTTTTTTTAATGTTTTATTTACTTCTAGGAGAGAGAGAGAGACAGCGTGAGCAGGGGAGGGTCAGAGAGAGAGGGAGTCACAGACTGAAACAGGCTCCAGGCTCTGAGCTGGCAGTCAGCACAGAGCCCGACGCGGGGCTCGAACCCACGAACCGCGAGATCATGACCTAAGCGAAAGTCGGTCGCTTAACCGACTAAGCCACCCAGGTGCCCCTCACTGTAGCTTTTTAAAAAAAATTTTTTTTAAATGTTTATTATTTATTTTTGAGAGAGAGAGAGAGAGAGACCACAAGCAGGGGAGGGGTAGGGTAAGAGGAGAGAGAACATCCCAGGCAAACTCCACACTGTCAGTGCACAGCCCTCCGCAGGGCTTGAACTCACAAACCATGGGATCATGACCTGAGTTGAAATCAAGACTTAGAGGTTTAACTGACTGAGACACCCAGGCTTTAAATAGGTTAAATTGGGTAGTCTATGAATTAAAAAGTCTTGCTTGGAAAGTAATTATGAAACCTAACAAATTTGACTTTAAATTGGCCTAGTAGGAAAAATAATGGTCACTGTTTCAGGACTCACTACTCTTCTATTACTCTCATGGGATTTCAGCCCATACAGGGGTCTCTGTGTTCTTCAGATCAGCATTTGGAATCTTTCTTTCTTTTTTTTTTTTTTTTTCTTCAGGAGGTGTGAGTGGCATGCAGGGGGTAGAAGTCAGGGGAAAGGTGAGGTGGAGGGGAAAAGCAAAATGGAAACTACTATTACTACTTTAAGATTAAAAGCATCCAATTCCAGAAAAGGTTTTTGTATTTTTACTTCATCAACAGATGGAAACATTTCAGTGTTATTTTTAACTTCTTACTCAAGGGTCTTCTACCTCCAACTGACTTAAAAAGGGAGATAGAAGGGAGATGAAAGACCATGTGTCCCTTGTGGTCATGAATTAAAGGACTCACTAGAACTTCTCCAAGACTCTGAACTTTTATCCACCTCTACCCTCCTCTACCAGTGCTGGACTAACGCCAAGCCAGAACATAAGGAATATGTGTTTGGATAGTGTGAACTAGAGCTGGGTTACAAGGCAGTCTCAGATCCCAGAAATGTTAATATGATACTAAATGTTAACGTTGTGGCATTATTTGTTAATTCTATCCATCCCCCTCCATTCTCAATACTGCCTCATAAATTCCACGGGCATTTTAGTGTGGTAAAAAAAAAAAAAAAGCAGGGATTATTTTTATAGCCACACTACGCACCAGTAAATATACCTACTTAACATTTCTGTAGCCAGTTTCTTTCATCTTCAGGGAATAGTTTTCCTTACAGTTAGAGAATCTGACCCATCTCTAATGGCCAATTCATCTTAAAATAAAGGTAAGAAAATTAAGGGGACTGGTGAGGTGGAGGTCCTTCTGGAGAAGAAAAGCCACACCTCAAAGCAGGGTCAAAAATTCAGATTCTTTGAAAGGTCCAGTGGGTAATAGGAATACAGTATATGAATGTATCACAGTAAAATGGTTAGGACATGATATGCTGGCCAACTAGAGAATGCATAGCCCATTCACATGTTTAAAACAAACAAAAAAACTGGGCTACCCATTTGGGATCATTCTTTTAAAGAAGTTCTAGGGGCACTTGGGTGGCTCAGTCAGTTAAGTGACCAACTCTTGATTTCGGCTCGGGTCATCATGTCAGTTCGTGACTTCAAGCACTGCATTGGGCTCTGCACTGACAGTGCAAGAGCCTGCTTGAGATTCTCTCTTTTTCCCTCTCTCCCTGCTTCTCCCCTGCTTGTGCTCTCTTTCTCAAAATAAATAAATAAGCTTAAATTTTAAAAAGTCCTATGTAAAGAGGATTTTAAAAAATAGGATTTATTTGACTGAGGTGAAGATCCCGGAGTTTCACCTATTTATGTTTTTTCCTAAATAGATATTAAAAACAAATAAAGCTTAGAGAAAGGCCAGGCCTGTGAATAAATATAATAATTAACAACTTATTTGAAGCTTCCCAAAGTTCTCCCTGCAGAGCCTACAGCCTCACCGGCAAAGGTCACCAGTCTTGATGCGAAGGCCTGGAGGCAGGGGAGGAGGTCACTTTCCCACAGTAGTTTCCAGAGTACCCCCTGGGTGTTCCCCAGATACTTAGCTGACATGTAGCCAACAGCCTCCAGCAAAGTCATGAGAAAAGTGAAAAAGTGTCAGGTTTTTGTGTAGCCAATACATTTCAAAAGAAATTAAAATCTCTGGCCAGCCAGGAGCACTGACAGCTTTAGAGCACAAAAGGTAGGAAGCTGGGGAGTGAGGGAGAGCCAGGTGCCTGGTGGTGGGGAATGAGGGACACATCAAATATCTGAACCAATGTTATTGTCTATTCAAAGCCACTTACGGTGTTTGGTGCTCAGAACACAAAGATAAATAAGCTATGAATCCATCCGTCAGGTAGGACAGAAATGTAGCTAATTACCAGATTTTATCAACTCCATGACTCATGTTTTTCATATTGCAACATCTCCAAAATTGATGGCATCTTGCAATTTTTTTTGGCAGCTTTTTTCCCTCTTCTACAGTGGTACATAAAATAATTGTATTTGTAACAACAGAAAAAATTGAGTAAACAGATTGTGACATGTTACTACTGAATAGGAAGAAAAATTGTTAAAAAAATATCATATAGATTATAGTGAACTACTGAAAGCTTTGAATCAGGGGAGTAATATGTGAAATCTCCATATCCATTCCTCCTTTCCTCTTGCTTGATCCTTCTCCTCTTATTCAATAACCTTTTGGAGAACATTCTATGGGTCATGTTCTCTGTTACTTCCCAAGGATTCAATGGTGAAAAAGGGACATAGCCATTAATCAACTGGGTCTAAATGACATTTATAGAATACTTCATCTAATGGTAGCAGGATACATATTCTCCAGCTCACATGGAACATTTGCCAAGGCAGACCACATTCTGGACTATAAAACATGGTTTACCAAATTTAAAAGAATAAATATCATATAAAGTTTGCTTTTAGACTACAATGGAATTAAGCTAGAAATTGATAATAGAAAGATAGCCAGAAATCCCAAAGTATCTGAAGACCAAATAACACACTTCTAAATAACACATACGTTAATTTAATTTCAAAAGAAATTAAAAAGGGGGCACCTAGGTGGCTCAGTGGTTAAGGTTCCAACTCTTGATTTCAGCTCAGGTCATGATCTCCTGAGTTCCAGCTCCACGTCGGGCTCTGTGCTGGCAGTATGGAGCCTACTTGGGATTCTCTCTCTCTCCTTCTCTCTCTGCCCCTCCCCTGCTCACTCTTGCTCTTTCTCTAAAATAAATAAACTTATAAAAATATTAAAAATAAAAAAGAAATTAACTGAGTGAAAGTGAAACTATAACCTATAAAAATTTGCGGGATCCAGTGAAAGCAGTGCTTAGGAAAAAAAGAGACATAGATTCCGGCCTCATAGAACTTAAGAACTAGCTGAAGAGACTGACCAAAGACCAAGGAAACAAAAATTTAAAAAAAAAGGAGTAAGAGCACCTGGGAGGCTCAGTCAGTTAAGTGTTCCACTTCAGCTCAGGTCATGATCTCATGGTTCATGGGTTTGAACCCCATGCTGGGCTCTGTGCTTACAGCTTGGGTCCTGGATCCTGCTTCAGATCCTGTGTCTTCCTTTTACTCTGCCCCTCCACCACTCACACTGTGTGTGTCTCTCCCAAAAATAAATAAATATCAAAAACATTAAAAATAAGTAAATAATTGTAATTAGAGCTGTGTTAAATAATAAAGGATGTGTGACTATCTTTTGTTAAGGGGGTCAGAAAAGGTGGTGTTAAAGTTGAAATCTCATGGTTGCCAGGAGGAAAAAGTTTTCCAAGAGAATAGCATGTGTAAAGCAGAAAACTGCTCAGCATGTTTGTGGAGAGAAGGTCAGCACTGTAGAAACCTAGCAAAGAGAAGAGATATAAAACAAAATAGAAGATATTAGAGAAGCGGTATAATGATTTGGAAAGTTAGACGGGGATTTGATCACTGAGACTCTTAGACATTCCTATGTGTCAAGAGAAGCCATTAAGGTGTTTTGAGCCAGAAAATTAAGAATCAGTTTACATATGAAGACAAAAGTTGTAGGTGAATAGAAGAGACATCTGGGTCCTGGTTCAGCCTTGACCAAGAACTCCAGTAGGGGCAGGGACTTGGGCACCAAAAACAGGCTGCCAGGAGAATGTTTGAGGAATCTAACTTCTGAGGTAATTGCTATTGTCAAGTGGGTTCGGCTAAACATTCGAGCACAAGGCGTTGGGTGTGAATACAGCATATTAATCCTTAAATTCATTCTAGCAAGTTGACAAAACTGTGTCTGTAATTACATAGCCATGATGGGCAGTAGTACAGAGGATTCTGGCCCATTGATCTTTCCTATTTAGAACTTAAAATAGCTTTAAGCAGGAGCAAAATTTGGTGCCACACTCTGCTTTAAGCTCAACTTGACTGAACTCAACACCCCTCTGAATCTCCACTTCAACTGCCCAAGCAAGGGAAACCAGCCCAGATGTGTCCATTTTAGTAACTCCAGCCATGGTCCTATTTCTACAAAAAAAAAGAGACTTTATATGGCAACACTGACTATTTCTGAGCCAGATTTTGGACTCCAGGATTGGAGAACCCTTCCATAGATTCCCAAAGAGCTGGCTGTCATAGAAGGGTTACTCAGAGCCCATCGAATAGCTCTATTAATATACTGTAGGAGCACATGATAAGAAACTAACCTGAACCAGATACCAAAGCCATAGGAAGACTAATCATGTATTGCTCAGAGTTAGAAGCAAAACAAATCCAGGACAGCCAGTAACAGAAGTGCTAAGGACTTGTGGAAAATCCAAGACAGTCAATAATAGAAGTGCCAAAGACTTGTGAGAAAAACGGAAATTTCATTGCAGACGACACTCAGAGAGAACCCTGAGTGACTGAGCTATATTCACAGTGTTTGGTTGCTTTAGCTGGGTGCTGGGTCAAAGATGTGTCATATATCTCTTAAATATTTCAGAGTATTTGTTTTTCTTTAAAAAGTGGGAACTCACTCCTAGCAATGACAGGGCTAAGTAAGTAACTAATTACTTGATTGGGGTACAGGGTGATCTTGGGAAATCAGAGATGGATCAGACAGTGGAACTACTCTGGTTTCTCAGAGGGTTCGATGTGGTTGGCACCCACATGCCCTCTCAAAGAGATTAAGCTCAGAGTTGGGTGAATAAATTAGGAGAAGCAGGGGCTGGGGGGTTCTGGCAGCTAGAATAGCATGTAGTAAGATTGTGAAGCTGGAAGAAGAAGAGCACACTAGAAAAACTAGAAAGCTAGTGTAGCTGAAGTGCAGAGAGGAAGGTGGGAAATGAGGTTTTTGTGGTACAGGTGGAGACAAGGACAATATACCACAGGGGGGTCTCATCTAACAGGGGTGAAAAGAAACAGGGAAAGGCCCTAGCAACTTACAAAGCAGCCACTGTCTGGCTTTCCTCCTTAATGTGGGCTACCTCCTAGGTTGGCTGGGGTTGGGGGAGTGGTTAGTGTAGGGTGGGTTGTGACAGAAGGGCCCTGAGAATAGGTGACATTAACTGGAGATTCAAATTGGAAGGCAGATCTGTGTTTATAGTCTCACCTGGTGCCGGTAAGGTTCATTTGAGACTTACTACACTCAGAAAATGCTGGGCCCGGGCCTAATGGCCTGGGTGAGACAGAGTCAGTGCCAGGAAGGACTCTTTTTAAGAGAAATGTCTCTAGGAAGTGGGTCTGCTGGAGTGAGAAATTCACCTAGTATCTACGTTCACCTGCCTGGCCTGGAAGTCCAGGACCCTTGTTCTCCACAAGGAGATGCTGATTTCTTATAAGAGTTTCTGTCCAGGGCAAGATGTTTCAGAATAGAAACTTGAGTTCCATCCTGTTGGAGGAAGTTAGAAGGGGTGGGATTACTGATGGAAGATAGTAAAAGAAAATTAATTAAAGTATTAATTTGTGTGTTTTTTCTCCCCATGTTGTTTAGTCCTCTATCTCAAGTAGATAACTGAGATAATTTAATTTCCCTTTTGCAGGATCATTCGTACACCCTAAAGCAGAACTTTCTTGTAAGCAACATCTAACTTGATAAAATCTAAATATTTTGGTGACTCAGCAGGGGGCAAAGGAAAGGGAAAATAGCAAGAGGAATGTTTAAATTCCCAGCCTAGGTTAAGTTGAGGGTATGTACTTTCCAAAGACAGAAGGAACACATGTACCACCACTAACAATGTTCCTGCAGAGATCTCAATATCTCAGAGAAGCTGGGCACATGCTGCATTTAGGAAGGATGAACCCAGGGGCTGAAGAGATCTCTGAACTGCCTGGAGGGAGCAGATCCACTGGACCTGGAATAGAGGGAGCATCTCCATGGTGACCAGTAGGAACCCAAGACTGGGCTGCTTAAGACCCTGGGATATTTGGCAGTGCTTAAGATAGTGGGGCAATGGTTGTGCTGTGTGCGGAATAGGGGATGAAGTCAATAATAATTGAGACTGGATATCCCAACAATCTGCTGGGATGGAATCTTAGAATAGAATTTGCTAATTTAAACAAAATTTTGAAAATGTGTTGCTTTTTGCACACTTGAGTGAGAAGCTAAGATTCTAATCCATTTTGTCCACTTTGCCTGCTTCTTGGAATGCCTTATAAGGAGGCAAGCATGGAAATGACGAGAATTTGGAGGCTGTTGTAGTATCTAGGTGAGAAACAGTGTAGCCCTGGATTAGGGTGATGAAAGTGGACATGAGTAAAAGTGGAAAGGTAACAAGTGGTGTCAAATTTTTTTGGTACCTGTGATGGATAGACTCCTAAGGTGGCCCCGATCCCTGCCTCCTGGTAGCCATGTCCCTGTGTGATCCCTGACCTGAGAGTATGGGCAGGACTTGCCACTTGCTTCTAACTAAAAGGTGATGGGATGTAAATGGTTATGTGATTGTGTTATTTAAAATTGTAAAGCTCTCTTTGACTGAGTTGCTCCCTCCTCTGCTGGCTTGAGAAAGCAGACGGCAGGTACCCCACATGGTAAAGGACTGCAGGTAGTCTCTAAGAGGTGAGGGCAGACTGTAGTCAACAGTCCCAAGAAACTGATGTGCTCAGTCCTATAAACTAATGGAACTGAATTCTACCAACAATGAAGTGAAGTTGGAAGTGGATCTTTCCTTAGTCGAGCCTTAGATGACACCACAGTCCTGGATGTTGTCTTAATCACTGCCTTGTGAGACCCTCAGCAAAGAATTCAGACAGGATGTGCCTGTACTCCAGACCCACAGAAACCGTGAGGCAATAAATGTGTGTTTCCAGGGTCTAAATTTGTTACATAGCATAGTATAGCATAGTAGCATGTTCCTAAGAGCATCCATCTCTTTGCACCCACAGGCATAGTAAAGTCCTATATAGGAAATCATTACCTTCTATTCACGCACTGTCTCCACTTATTTTTCTGGCTGAATCTAGTTGTAGTCCCTCTGCTTGAGAGCCAGTTTTTGGATTTCTACTGGTCCTAGTTGAAATGATACCTTCTCTGCACTCTACTTAGGTTTCTGACCCCAAATTTGGCTGGACAATGTTTCTGATTCTGCTTCCCTCCCCCCTGCCTCCCTGGACCCATCCTCCTCTCCCCTTCCCCATCATAGTAGTTGCTCTCTTAATCCCTTCCTTGACAAACTCTGGCTTCCTGGTTTAGATCTCTGGGTCCCATGCTTGTCTAGGATAGTGGTTTAGACAGACGACAGTATAGGAACCAGACTGAAGGAGAGGAAGTTAGAAGTTAAAGTACTAGTTAAGAGGATATTTATAATAGCACAGGTGAGATGACTGGAGGCAACAGGAATGAAGAGGAAGAGAAAGATTTAAGACACCCTTTGGAATTAATATTGACAGGCCCTGGTAAGGTTGAGGGTAAAGGAACAAAGGTCCTAGATGATAATGTGTGAATGGCTCATAGGTTGGGTGATTAGATTGAAGGCAAGATCATAATCACACTTGGAAAGAGTCTACCCCTTACTGATCCCTTTTAAACTAAGATGTTCCATGAGTAAACCTACACTAGGAGAGATTTGAAAAGCAGGAGCACTTAATCTCTAGAATTCATCCTGGGTCTACCACTAACCTGGCCCTGTCACCTCCTAGCCATTTATCCCACAAGTTACTTACCTTACAGAGCCTCAGTTTTATCAATGGGAATGAAAATGGAATATGCCCTAGAGTGTTGTTAGAATTAATTGACATACTTGTATAGAGCGATTGGCAAGTGCTTACCACACAGGAAACGCTCAAAATATACCAGTTTTTATTACTGAGATGGGCTCTTTTTGGCCATTCATGCTTTTACCAGGTTCGGATTTCCTATGGCTTTGAGATCTCCTTTCTGAATGATATGTTTCATCTCCTAGTTTTCATAGAGCTCTTAGGTTTGACTTTTTCTTGCTTTGACTTGTAAATTGTAATGGAATTTAAAATTCATTGGAATTTGGTACACATCTAGGTATAGGACATGACTGCCAGTACCTGGTCAGAGATAAGGAATCCCTCTGCTCCTTTCTTCACCTCGTGTTTCAGCTGGGTTCATGGGACTAAAGGCCCAGGCGTGCTTTTCTTCTAGATCTCACAGAGAAGTCTGTACAGGACTCTTACAAGGCTTTTACATGACTCCCAATTTTAAATACATTTGAGTACATATTTTCTCCTGGGAAATGGAGTAAAATGAATTTTACAACTTTGTGACCCCTTCAAACTCCTTAATGAAGTTTTAGAAATGCAGCTTCACTTTTAAAAATGTTTATTTATTTATTTTGAGAGCAGGGGTGGGGCAAAGAGAGGGAGTGAGAGAATCCCAAGCAGGTGCCAGCACACAGCCCTACATGGAGCTCCAATCCCTTGAACAGTAAAATCATTACCTGAGCTGAAAGCAAGAGTCAGACCCTTAACTGAGTCACGCAGGTGCCTCTTTTTTGTTGTTTTTAGATTTTTATCACTTAAGAAATTGCCTGTGTTTGTGATGATGAATGGAGAATAACAGGACTGGATTGGGGTGTGGATTCTGCATGGTTGGGCAGGTCTACTCAAGGGTCAAGTGGCTCCTTCTCTGGCATCAGTTCATTGTAATTCAAATTCATGCCTCAGCGAAATTACCAACTATTCAGTTTTTGAAATTCAGGTCACTCCCAAATAGTCAACACCGTTAATATTAAATCCATAGGTAATGAAAGTCTATATGCTCAATTTTTTATGATGTCCTGGAAGGCAATGAAATCATTCACAAAATATTACAATATTGTGCTGAATGCACAGTGTTTAGAAAAAGGTGGATGTCAATACTCAGAATTCATCCCTTATTTATTTATTTATTATATTAAGTTTATTTGTTTTTGAGAGAGACAGAGGGAACTCACAAGGCAAGGGCAGAGAGAGAGGGAGAGAGCCAATCCCAAGCAGGCTTCTCACTGTCAGCATGGAGCCCAATGTGGGGCTCAAACTCACAAAACCGTAAGATTGTGACCTGAGCTGAAACCAAGGGTCGGACTCTTAACCGACTGAGCCACCCAGGCACCTCCATCTCTAATTTAAACCATTTGTGAGAGTGATTATTTAATATGCCATATCTTTTTTAATGCTTATTTATTTGTTTTTGAGAGAGAGAGAGCGAGAGAGAGAGAGAGAGAGAGAGAGAGAACCAGCAGGGGAGGGGCAGAGAGAGAAGGAGAGAGAGAAACCTAAGCAGGCTCCGTGCTGTCAGCGCAGAGTCCCACATGGGGCTCAAACTCACGAACTGTAAGATCATGGCCTGAGCTGAAATCAGATGCTTAACTAATTGAGCTACCCGGGTGTCCCTCATATGCCATATTTCTAAATGATCTGATCTGGTTCTGTAGTGTCTGAAAAGACAGATTCTGGGGCAGGTTTTTTGTCATTCAAATTTACAGTATAACTGAGCTTTGAGGAAGCTTAAAGGCAAGGCGAGCTCAGCCCCAGTCCAGTTTAATATTTGTGAATATTGCGATTGGCTTACTCAGTATATCTTCCAACCTTGTTTCAGAATTCCTCATTCCACTGCAGAGTCTGGAAAGCAAATACTTCTTTGCCCAGATCTTCCTGCTCCTAGGTTCTGGATGTGCATTCTGCCAAACAGAAGCACTAGTGGGAGAGTGGAATTTGAAACTGAGTTTTAAGTGGAAAGGGAGGCCGGGCTTGAGAGATTCATGTTGCTGGGCAGACTGTAACATCATGACATGGTTCTGAAGCCTGCAGCTGTGCTAACAACTACCCAAGTTCGCAGATGGCTTCTAAGTTGTGGCAAGAGAACTAGTTTCAACGGTGGCCACGTTCTTCACTGTGCTTTTGGAATGTGTTCTTGGAAGCTCCCCCTAGTGTGTGTTTTTTAAGCCTTCCCAATGATTAGATATCTCATGTAAAAGCCTGCAACAAACCCTTTTCAAATTAAATAGCTTGAATGGATTCTCTTCTCTGTGACTGAACCCTAACTGATACAACATAGAAATTAGTCTTGAAAGTGTCACTTGCCATTTTGGTTGTCTTATTTTTCCTTTCTGCCTTTTTAATTCTGTGCATAAAACACACGAAATGAGGTTGCCATGATCTGTTGCTTTCAATGAACAGGTGAAATTGGGAAGTGATCACAGCCCCTAATGAGACACAGTTTGCTAGATTCCTAGGGAACACCTGCTATTATTCAAAATGCCTGTGCGGGAGATCTTCCATTTGCCTCTCCTGATCACAAAGCATGCGTGAGTTTACTGGACAGTTCTCCTGTAAGGAAACTGGATCATTCACGGACATCTGGAGGCCTTGGAGACTATAGCTATCTGCTGACATTGCTACCACGACTGCAAACAAACAAACAAAAAATCACCTGATCCCAAAGTCCATTTCTGGTTGAGTTGTAATGAAAAAGCTTCCCTTATCACACCTTGTTTGGGGCTTGGGACAGAATGTTAATTTTATACCACAAAATACCCTTGACTGGAGAGAATATGCAGAACAAAATCTATTTTATTATTTTCAAAAGGAACACAAAAAAATTGAGAAACAAAGGTTGAGAAATTCTGTTCGAGTGACTTGGTACCCCAAATTCTCAAAGGGAAAGAGACTAAAATGAGAGGAAAAAGCCCGAGTACACTAAGAAAAAGATCCCAGAGGGTTGGTCCACTCACCAACTCGTACCATTTGGTAAGCATGAGAGCTTGCGTTTCCTGTCTTATTCCTTCATTTACCTTCGATTGTCTAAAAAGGGGTTTTTTTTGTTTTTTGTTTTTTTTTACATTTCATCCAGCCTTAATGTTCTAAGGGGGGCATAGAAAATGGTCATTTGGTTTGAAAAAGCAGAGGAAGCGTTTTAATATGGGGAGCAGCAAATTTAGAGGGGTCCAAGTGCCCCCTTGGTAGTGGGGGGGAAGTTCCAAGGGGTTCCTCCTCGGAGGCATCTCCTAACATAACCCCTCTCCATTAAAAGCCCAGAAGTTTCAGCATTCCACACAACAGAGTTATTCAGGGTTCATTTGTGTTTCGGAGGCGGGCCAAAAGCTCCCAGTCCGTTTGCAGAGATGAGATGATGGACACGGTTGAGTGCAACCCGGCGTCGAGCGCGTCCAGGCTTGGTCGAGGCGCGAGTCCCTCCCGGCTCACCTCCGGCAGTACCGGCCCTTTATTAACGCGCTCAACCCTGGGAGCGCCAAAGGCTAACCGCAGAGGGAGAACAAAACAAAACAACAGAAAGGAAAACAAACAACCTTCAGAGACACACTCAGGGAAAAAGATCTGCGTTCGTGAAGGGGTGCTCCTTCCCGCCTGATCGCTCGCCTGTGTCGCCAACTCCCCCGTTTCCTTAACGTGCAGCACTTCTAGGGATTCCCGGCGGGGTAAAGGCGGGGTCTGCGCACCGGATCCCGCTCCCCGGGCTCCCGCCTCAGCGGGAGGCTCTCCCGCGCCTGACGCGAGGGCGCAGGCCGAGGCGCACCTCACGTCCGCCTGCCTCGGCCCCGGCCCCGCTTTCACTTTCTGTTCCGGGGCAGGCGAGGCAGGCGAGGCAGGCGAGGCAGGCGAGGCAGGCGAGGCAGGCGAGGCAGGCGGCAGCCGCGCCGGGGTGAGTCGGCTGGGCTGCGGACCCCCGGGTGCAGCGCGCGGGTCCCCGGGATATCCCTCGGAGAGCGGGCTGCGGGCGCGCGCCGGGGAGGCCCGAGGGCCCAGGCCCGGGGCGGGACGCGGGGTCGGCGTTGTCGCGGGGCACGGACTCGAGTCCGCGGGGAGGGCGGCGAGCTCCTAGGCCTGGCCGGGCCCCGCTCGGGTCCCGCTCGGGTCCCGCTCGGTCGGGGGAAGGCAGGGAACGCAGGGCCGGCACTCCTACCCCGCGCGCTCTCTCGGCCGCGCCACTTCCTGGCAGGCGGGACCCTCCTCGGTGCTCCGCCTGCCGGCTGGGCTCCGGCCAGCCTCTGAATCCACCCGACTCCCAAGTAGGGACACGCGGGGGTGGACGGCGGGTTTGGCCGAGAAGGTCCCCTGGGGTTAGTTACCACCGGCGAGAGCGTGGCTTTGGGTTAACTGCTGGGTTGAGCGTGTTGAAGGATCAGAGTCCATAAACGTCAAGAACATTTCCTTGCCTGCTTGCCCTGTACTTGCTGCCAGTCATGGTCTTCCCTTCACGCTAGCTCTAGCCGAGTTGTATTCAGATAAAACTGTCCCGTTGGAGCAAACTAAAGTTGCCTGTCCAAGGGCCTTACTCGCCAGGTCGGCCTGCAAGTTAATTTCACGAAAAGAGAGGAAGAGACCCTTAGCGTTTTCTGGAAGGTTCTTTTTGCAGGCCAGATTTAGAAGGAAATGCTCAGTTTTGTGGTGAATGCCCAGAGTATTTGCTCTCAACTAAGGATGTGGTCAACAATCAAAAACAAGAACAAAAACGTTTAAAAAATGGCCAGTGTTGTTTCTTTTCCCAAATATTTGGAATTGTATGGATGCACAGCACATTTTCAGGTGGGCCTAAAGAGAAAAATTATAATTGGTTAAAAAAAAGTTCAAGTTAATTCAACATTTTTATTGTTTACCAGCAGTGATAAACTATTGTCAATGCTTGTTAATTATTCAGGACATTTTGGAAGAAAGCCCCATTACCTCTTGATGATAGATTTCACACTGAGTGGTGTTCAATAGAGGGAACGATGAACTAACCCGGGATCAGTTGCCCCCGACTTCTGTGTGGGTGGGAAAAGTTATGATCAGCAAAGGCAGCCTAAATAAGCTTTCTGAAGTAACTTGAACTCTTCCTGGCAGCGAAGTAAAGTTAAGTACTCTGTTACTGTTGCACTTTCATCGACAACATTGACTGTTGACAGATGCTTTATTTAGTAAGATCAGATGCCAAAGGAAGATACTTCTTAAAACTTTAAAGAAATGCAGTAAAGTACAGAAAAGTGCTTGAAAACCTTTATCTCTGTGCTCTAAACCTGTGTATTCATCTGCCTGCTTGTTATTTTCCCTTGGATGTCTCAGAGACATCACAAATTAAACATTAAAAAATGAACCCTTCATTCCCTCTCCTTTGAAAACTGTTCCACCTCTGGTCTTCTCCATCTCAGTAAATGGCATGTATGACTAACCAGATGTTCATTTTAGAAAGCTGGCGCCGTTCTGATGTGTTCTTTCTGGAGTCCCTCTCCCCACTTCCAGTCCACCCCAAATGTAGATGTTGAGTACATCCATCTCTCTGCCTCTACCTTTCCCTCCATCACCTCTTTTCTGGTGACACCACTAGACTACAAGCCACTAGCTTACTTTATTGAGACTACTTTCTGTCTTTTTTTTTTTTAAGTTTATTTATTTTGAGAGTGGGAGCACAAGCAGGGGAGGAACAAAGAGGGAGAATCACAGAACCCTGTGTGGGGCTTGAACTCACGAACCTTTGGATCATGACCTGCACTGAAATTAAAGAGTCAGAACCTTAACCGACTGAGCTACCCAGCCGCCCCTGTTGAGACTGCTGTCTAACTGATTTCTTTGCCTTCACTCCTGCTCCTTTCTTGTTCCATGCAGCTTTTTAAAATGTGAACTGAATCCTAAGACCTTCTAACTCAAAACCCAGTGGCTTCTTATTGTACTTAGGATAGGATCCCAAATCTCTACAGGCCACTTGGTAGTCTGGCCCCACGTGGCCCTTTTAGGTTCACTGACCTTTATAACCAGCACTCTCTACTGCGCCAGAGCCTACAAATATGCTTGCTGTTTCCTCTCTGTAAAACTCTCCTTCTCCCTCTTTTCTTAGCTAGTTTGAATTTGTGCTTTAAATTTCAGCTGAAATACCCCAGAGAGCCCCTAATATAAATCGGTCTGCCCTATTATTCTCTTTTCAGGTTGTGTGTTTTTTCTTCATAGCCCTAGTCATAGGGAAAAATTCCTCTCCTCCCAGTCCCGTAAGCTCTTTGAGGTCGAGAATGTGTGCTTATGTTGCCAGTGTCCAGCAAAATCCCTGGCACATAATAAACCCTCAATAAATAGTTGTCAAATGAATGATTGAAAATATTTTAAAACCGTCTAGGGGAGCTTGGGTAGTTCAGTGTCTGACTTCAGCTCAGGTCGTGATCTTGGGGTTGGTGAGTTCAAGCCCCATGTTGGATTCTGTGCTGACAGCTCATAGCTTGGAGCCTGTTTTGGATTCTGTGTCTGTCTGTCTGTCTGTCTCTCTCTCTCTCTCTCTCTCTCTCTGTCTCTCTCTGTGTCTCTGTCTCTCTGACCCTCCCCTGCTTGTGTGTGCCCTCTCTCTCAAAAAATAAGTATTAAAAATTTTTTTTAACTCATTCTTTACAGTAATGCTATGAGAGAGGTATTATTATTCCAAATTGCACACAAAGAAAACGAAACTGGGATTAAATAACCTGTCCAAGGTCACATAGTAAGTAAGTGGCAGAGCAGGAAGTCGAAGTCAGGTTTTTTTTATTCTTATTGTAAGTATAATGTATTTATGTTCTTACTATAAGTGTAATATATATTATCTGACTGTAAGCATTATATATTATCATCGATATAGCAATAGTTACAGATATGTGCCTCTGTATTCTGACATTTATGCTGTCTACATTACATGTTCCGTTGTGGTTTCCTGGCATTACATCCCCCTTTGGGACACAGCCGTGTTCTCTTTGACCCTTTCCCCTCAGGGACTCAGCCTTGCAAAGTCTTTGACATGAAGTCATTCTGCCAACTTCTTCTTCAGCCTATAGGCCTTGCTGTCAGCTCAGAACCAGTTGGAAATTTTAGATTTCCTCCTGGACTTTTGGAGAACATTGTGAACTTTTGGAGTCCTCCCGTGTCTGAACCTGACCGCTTCAATGCGCTCTCTACCATCTTGGGGCACAGGTTACATCCACAAAGCTACTGCCATCAGAAATTCAAAATATAACATCACACAAATTCCTTTCTTTCTCCTCTCCCAACTTCAACGGGGGTCCATCATTTTGCTACTGCACTGGAATTCTGCCTGAGGAAGTAGAAGTGGAAACTCTTTACTACTTTGGTGTTAAACTTTATTCTTCTTCAACTTGCTTCACTTCTCAATGGCTGGGAGCATCCTGTAGCTGGCTCCTACATGCACACACAAAAAACACAGGAAACACACAAACAAACACCTGTTCTCCCTGTTCTTAAGTGTGAACCTTTGATTCTCCTCTTGTGCCTCTGTGATTGTCTTTGCTGTGTTGGTATCCTTTGTCTGGGGAAGGGGGATAGAGGCACCTTTGACTATGTGTTTGACAGGGGAGCAGGATGGAAAATGAAGGCCTGGGGAGAGCTCATCGTTTATTACCTTGAAGTTATATCCCTCCATGTAGGACTCAAGGGGTGAGACCAGGGTTTGCCAAGGATTATCTAGGAAGTTCTCAATGTGGCTCTCCGGTAGAATCTCTAGAGGAAGGTTTTTAAAAATTCTGATGCCATGACCTCATCACCATAGATTTCAGTTTAATTATTCTACGTAGGGATTCAGGCATCCATCATTTTAAAAGCTTCCTTGGAGATGTGAATATGCAGCCGGAGCTGAGAATTGCTGCTACAGAGGTAGAATCCCATATACCACACTGTAGCATTGCTGCTTTTCTTATCTGTATGTTCAGGAGCCAGAGGAGTTTGGGAGGAATTAGAATCAATTACCTGGACTCACCTGGCAGGGATCCTTTCCTGGCAGACCCCCATCAGAGAGGTGTCTTTGTGTAAGAGAAATATGCTCAGTTCTCAGGCATGCTTGCTCTTAAAATTCACATTCCTCTTGTGTCCTGTGACCTTTAAAACAAACTGCAAAATAGAGTCTGCAGCATGACTCCCAGCACGCTCTGAGCGCAGTTTTGGAGTCACTCCCCTTCTTGCCCCGTGTAGAATCATTCCGCATGCATTTCTCCTGGGGCTCCTTCCGTTCACATTGATTGCCCAGCCTGCCCTCTGCTTTCTCCCTTGTGTTTAACTCCTGCCCTGGTTTCCTCTTCTTGTAGTGCCTTTAATGCCCTCCCTTCATTTCCAAACCCAACCCATCCCTCCAGACCATGCTCCAGTGCTGGTCTTGCAGGAAGGCATCCCAGAGTTCCTGTGCAGCCAAAGTCACTCTCTTCCGTCTCCTCCTGCACTGTCTTTCATTATTATTCTTAACATGCTCCACACTTTCTCTATTGCATTTCATTGTGTATGAACGCTTTATGCCTTTCCAGATTTTGAAGTCCTCGATTGTGGGATTTGTGTCTTGCGTATTATTATTTCCCACACGGTACTTATCACACAGCCTTGCATATAGCAGGGACTCAACATATATTTGCTGAATAATTGTAGGAGAGAATCCCAGAGATGGGTGTGTTTGTCACAGACTATTGGTGTGAACTCTAAGTCATTCCTGGCTCGATTAATATTAGATTAACTTTTGGTACGGTAATTTGACAAAGACACCGACCGCTGTTATTGAAGGTTACTGTTAAGGATGCTTGCCTCCCCATAGCATTGGCTACTGAGCATTTCTGTCTCCTTTCTATGCTTCCTCTCTGTTAGTAATTCTCTACTTTGTAAGCTTGGTGGGGAGCCAGACCTGTCCCCTCCTGCAGAAGCTGTGAAGTCCAGATTTTTTGGTTTTTCTGCCTCCCTGGTTGGTGGTGTGGATACCTGACCTTGGCTGAAAGAAGTACTGCCAAGTTGCAAGGACAACAGAGACCTCACGTTGGCAGGGGCTGCAGCCTTGGCCAGCACCTGATCTGTAGGCAGGAGGGAAGCTTCCTCCACGGTGGGTCCAGTGTGGGTGGGAGTGGTCACGTGGTCAGTTTCTTTGCTGTGTTCCGGTGTACATCTTTGCCTGTTTTATTTATTTTAATTTTTTTAACATTTATTCATTTTTGAGAGACAGAGCGTGAGTGGGGGGGAGGGTCAGAGAGAGGGAGACACAGAATCTGAAACAGGCTCCAGGCTCTGAGCTGTCAGCACAGAGCCTGATGCAGGGCTCCAACCCACTAACCGGGAGATCATGACCTGAGCTGAAGTTGGACCCTCAACTGACTGAGCCACCCAGGTGTCCCAATCTTTTTCTGTTTTATGAGGCTGATTTCCTAAATGTCATGACAACTCTGTGACCCATTTGATGAACTACCTAGTGAGCTTGTTCTTCAACTAAGAACACTGACTGATAGAGTTCATTTAAACTTGGAAAGCCAAATGATACTTTTTTAATAGGTCTTAAGATTGGTGCTAACCATAAACTTCTTTCTTCTATGAATCAGTAATATAGGGAAGGTAATTTTGCTTTCAGGGAAAGACCTAAACCTTTTGAAAGTTTGTATCTGTATCTGTTAATCCTGGGTGGATATGTTGTGAAATTATGCTGTCTTGGTAATATTTTAGTGACTCAATTTTTTTTTCCTGGGGTGTGGGGCCTTTTCTACATTTGTGCCACTAGGTAGTTTGAGCAAGAAGATGATACCTCTGTCCGTCAAATGGCCGCTTGGAACCATGCCGTTTCTACTGTCCTCACTGTTGATTCTCCTAGCTGTGTCAACTCCTTCCTGGTGTCAGAGCAGTGACACCACGTCTCCAAAAGCTAGTAATGGGTCACCATTCCCTTGGAATAAAATTCGACTTCCTGAGCACATCAGCCCTGTTCATTATGATCTCATGATCCATGCAAATCTCACCACTCTGACTTTCGAGGGAACCACGCAAATAGAAATCACAGCCAGCCAGCCTACCAGTACCATCATCCTGCATAGCCACCGCCTGCAAATATCTAAGTCCACCCTCAAGAAGAGAGTCGGAGAGAGACTGACTACAGAACCGTTGAGAGTCCTGGAATATCCACCTCATGAGCAAATTGCGCTTCTGGCTCACGAGCCTCTGGTTGTTGGGCTCCAGTACACAGTTGTCATTGACTATGCTGGTGCTCTTTCTGAACATTTAAATGGATTTTATAAAAGCACCTACAGAACCAAGGAAGGGGAAGTCAGGTACTTATTTTCTAGTTTTTTAAAAACTTCAAGTGCTGTCCCTGTACTAAATTTATGATTTCATATGGATTATCTCTTAAAACTCCCTTGATGGTTGAATGCTTTCCTTCATTTTGATTTTGCATCTCATTTATACAGCTACAAATGGCCAGTAGATTCTTTTTTGTGTTGTTTGGATCTCACCTTTCATTCTGCTTTTAACTCAGTTTTCTTTCCTTTGGCTCTGTCAAAGTGCCTGTTTATTTAGTTAGCTTTCTGGTATATAATAAACATTTTTAATTCTCTTGGTCTATGTATTAGTTTTCTAGAGCTGCTATAACAATGTATCATAAACTGAGTGCCTTAATACAACAAAATTTGTTCTCTCTCAATTCTGGAGGCCGAAAGTCCAAAATCCAGGTGTCACAGGGCTACACTCTCTCTGCGTCTCTGAGAAGAAGCCTTCCTCCCCTTGTCTCTAGTCTGGCTGGGCCTCCATTGCTGGCATTCCTTGGCTTGCAGCTACATGAGTCTGGACTCCGTCTCTGTTGTCACCTAGCCATTCCCCCAGCTTCCCTCGTCTTGTAAGGACACTGGTCTTATTGGTTTAGGGTCCAGCCTGATGGCCTCATCTTAATTCGATTATATCTGCAAAGACCCTATTTCCAAATAAAGTCACAGTCACAGATACTAGGGATTAAGAATTCCAACATTTTTGGGGGAGGATGTAATTCATCCCATACAGTTTATAAGAAAACTTTTTCTCAGTTAAAACTCTTTTTAGAGATCCTCCTCTGCCTTACTATTGTTCTGTTTTTAAGGAGGTATAATCTATTTGGGGAGATTTTATGCTGACTTTTAAAATCAAATTTTCTTTGCTGGTAGATTATAGTCCCTTGTTCTTCTGATTCCATATTATTCTTTTGAGGTTAAGAAAAGGTCAGATGAAACCAAAAAGAATGATTTGAAAAGTCAATTTTATCCCTATTATGGCCCCTAGTGATAACCACTAGTTTTATTTTGGGGATCATCCTTCTAGACTTCTCTTTTGGTATGGATATACATTATGTAACTGGAGCTCTGTTATATGTTCTGTTGTATAAGGAATTTTATTTTAATACGTTGAGATGTTTCATATGGATGATCCTCCCTCTACATCATTTTAATGACTTTATTAAAATGCATGTTTTTGCATTGATTTAACTAATCCCCCATGATGAAGATTAGGTTGTTTCCACCTTTTGAAAATCTTTCAGTATCTTTGAAAATCATTTCCTTGGAATACATGCCTAGAAATAAAATTGCTAAGTTAAAAGGTCTACAGTCTTTTGATATCCCTTGCCATAATCTTCATCCCTAACCAATACTGTATATGTGCAATCCTTTTAGAACCAAAAAGCCAACAGGTATGTGTCTCTTTAATTTACATTTCATTGGTTATTAAGGAAGTTGGGCAGTTTTAGATACGTTTATTGACTATTTGTAGGTCCTTCCTCTGTGAGTTGCATGTTTATGACCTGCCTGCTAGTCCACAGGGTTGCTGGGTATACTCTTATTCATTTTTAAGTGTTCATTATCTCGCAAGGCTATTAACCCTTTGTCAGATAACTTTCAGTCAATTTACCCAGTTGTTTACTTGTCTTTTTACTTAGTTTATGATAACTTTTGTTGAAAGATTTTAGAGTGAAATCCATAATCGTATGGTGTCTGTAGGAATTGAAAACGAAATATACATCTACTTTGGAGTCCCTGGTGCTTTATATTTTTATTTCACTTGCTATAATTTTAGAGTACTTGCATCAACACATTTTGAACCTACTACAGCCAGAATGGCCTTTCCCTGCTTTGATGAACCTGCATTCAAAGCAAATTTTTCAGTCAAGATCAGAAGGGAGCCAAGGCACCTCGCCCTCTCCAATATGCCACTGGTGAGTCTGAACTCCTATATATCTACTCACAGGAAACATCTGTTGACAGGCTGTGCCTTGAGTTACCCCAGCGACAGTTAACATTCAGGTCACCTGTGTTATTTGGTTTATTGCCTGAGTTTTCTTATTTCATTCCCAGCCTATGCTTTTGTTTCAAGCAACAATTTATTTGTGATCATAGAAGAAACTGTCCCTAAAATTTGCAAGATTTCAGTACAAGTAGCATTCCAGGTCATTGATATTGACAGGAGGGAAACTGTGTAAGGGATGAGGACAAGTTTAAATGAGAGTGCCCTTCACAAAGCACTTTTGCCTTCATTTTCTCTTATCATCTTTTGAAAGGATTTTAAAGGGAACACTTTGTCAAATAAGGCTATATTTCTAGTATATAGCTATTTTCTATAATTTCTGTACACAATAGACTAACAGTAACTATATAACTTGTAATTATATGCCTGAAATTGGGTTGACAGGAAAAAACGTAATCTTTTTGGAATATTATGGTATAAAAGGTAAGTAGTGATAGTAGCTCAGTTCCTTCTGAGGTAACCATTATCCTCCAATTCCAAAGCAAATATGGACAGCGTTCCATCTGATTTTCAGAAGTGGTGAGAAAGTGGCCATGAATAAAGAAAAGTCACATGAATAAAGCTACTCAGTAAGTGCTGCTGATTATAAGCTGATTCTGCCAGCTCAGAAAAAACTCATCTGCAGGGCTATCATTCTGCAGCTGGTGCCTCTCAACTCCTGAATCACACTCAGGCTTTGTTCAGAGAGTTTGCTGTGGATGGCACTCAGGTGGAACAAACTTGGCCTGAAGTGTTCAAGTATGTACCAGATCATTCCCATCCTACCAAGGAGGCAAAAGCTTAGCACGTGGGGACTCTGAGAGCCACAGCCAGCATGTAGGACAGCACCCTGCAACCCTAAAAACTGTAGAACACCCCCCCCAACTGAATACCTTAAAAATCCCTTCCTCAAACAAGATTCTGACAGCCCCCCTCAGAGAGCTGTGCTCTGTTCTGTGAAGAGCACTCTACTGCAAATTTCTGCAGCTAAGAACTGTCTGCTCCACCCACATTTGTATATGAAAACACAGGAAACAATTATGCTGTTTTTCTGATATAAATTTGAGATAGAGAGCATGCTTGTTCCAGTTACCATTCCATCCCCCAATATTATGACGTTGCTCCCTGGAATGGGAATGTGTTCTCTAATCACAGAATCACAGCTCTAGAAAATAAAGGACAGAGATAGAAGGGAATCAAGGCGGAGACTAATAACCAAAAAAGATTGGTGGAGAAACTTACAGGTTTTCAGGGGGTAGGCTGGCAGCTCTGAAGGCTTCACAAAGATGCTAGAGCTAAATCCATGGATATCTAGTGCTCATTTATTAAGGAAAGAAAAGTCTCTAATGTAATCTTGCCTCTTGGACAGGAAAGCCTTCCCAAATGGCAGAAATCTTACAGGATTAGCCTGAACTCAGGCTGTAGACCTGGAGTTCAGGGGAAGGACAATGGGGCCTCAAAGGATTGTTTTGGTGGCTGGAAAAGCAAATACACCATTGGAATAGTGAAGTATTTGGGCAGTGGGCAGGATTTAATCACATTTAAAGTTGAATTAATTAACTTTAATTAAAATTTCCTCTGCAATTTCCTAGTAAATTGCACAACTTCAGGAATGAAAACTGTGGCTAGGGTAGAAGGCATTTAAAAGGAAGAGGTAATCTGGAGTTTTTCCATAATAAATCTGGGTCGGCAATCAGAGTCAGGACTTGAGTGAGCATAGAGTGGCCATCACACACCATAACTGGTGTTTGGTAGGTATTAAAAAGAAGCACAGGTGCACAGAAATAGAGGTGGAAATAAGATTATGGGAAAAGTGCATTTGCTAACATGGAATTTCTCAGGCTTTTTCTCCTCTCATTCTCACTCTCCAAGCTCATACCCCAGTGCTGTGTTGCCTGAGGTATTAGCCTTTCCTTTCTGGGAGCAGACCTCTTAGATTATACCACCATCACCCCCACCCCACTGCAAGGCAGCTCTCAAATTGCACCTAAACCTGATTCCAGTGAAGCAAATCAGAGTGTGGAGTAAGCTTTGCCACGTCAGGCCCAGACATGAGTTACTTTCAGTTTTTTAGGAAAATAGAGGCTCTATTCAAGCTGTACATGGTTACATGTTTGCCCACTGTAGAAAACAAATTAGACATTGTGTTTCTAGATAATTCTCAAGCCTGTATTTATGGTCAGGTGGACTACCTCTTAGCAAAACCACCCATCTCAGTTTTGCTTTGTCTCATTCATTATTAATCCTCATGTACCAAATAAGAGTAGTTTGCAACTGTCTGGGGTATTTATAAGAAATTTAGTGATGATAGTTGCCAACTCTGTAAATATAATAAAAAAAAAACAATGAACCGTATACTTCCAAATCGTGGATTTTATAGTTTGTGAATTATGTCTCATTAAAAAAAACTGAGTAGAATGGTTTTAATATCTAAATTACAATCAGATATTAGAAAGAGAAATTTAAAATAATTATATAAATACTGTGCTGTGTACTTTCAATATTATGTCTGGTGGTGAGGAGATTTCTCTTTATAAACTGTTTTCAGTGCTTTGGATAATTGGATTATTTGCTGATTTTATTCTGATTTTAGGTTAAATCTGTGACTGTTGCCGAAGGACTCATAGAAGACCATTTTGATGTCACTGTGAAGATGAGCACCTACCTGGTGGCTTTCATTATTTCAGATTTTAAGTCTATTAGCAAGATAACCAAGAGTGGAATCAAGGTGAATCTGTGATTGTCACATAGGGTGGCCAGCTTGTCCTGATCTGAGACTGTCCTGTTTTTGAAACTAGAAGCCTCACATTTTGGGCACATCCCTGAGTCTTGGCCAAACCAGGACGGTTGGCATCCTATTGTTACAGATGCTCATATTTACAATGAAGTTCTAACACAAAAACGTGCAGAGAGGCTTGATCTGGCCTGGAGCATGGTCCTAGCTTCACTGTTAGCTGGCTTTCTGACCTTGGCCCTGCTCCCTTTGGGACTTAGTTTATATTTCTTTAAAAATTGCAGATCCTGCAGTGTTGTCTCAGGTGCTTCTGGCTGTCACTTTCTGCAGTTTAGAAGTAAATGTCACTGACTACCTAAGCAGAGGATTTCTGGCCTTGAGTAGGAAATAAAATAGGGCAGTCTACTTGGAGTATTAAATGGCTCTGGGCAGAGCATTTGTGCCAGCTAATACTGGAATACTAGAGAAAAGATCTTGTTTCAAGGGGTACTTGCCCCCTTTCTGGGTACCATTGCTTAAGGAACAACTTATTCAAATGTATGTTGGGCTCTGAATGCAAATGCTTTTTTTTTTTTTTTTTTTTTTTTGAGAGGAGGGCCTCTAATTTGAAGAGATCTCATTTGTTTGTGCTGGTTTTCACTGAAGCCTGCATAGGTAGGACTCCAGGGTTGGTGGAAGTATGAGATTCAGCGAGAGTGGCTTGCCTGGAGATGGTATGGAAGCTTTGTGCCTTTTCTCATTCCTTTCCCTGTGCGTCTCTTCCTGAGTTACGTCCTTTTATAGTAAGTAAGATATTCCTCTGAGTTGTGTGAGCTGCACTAGCAAATTAAACCTAAGGAGGGGAACTTTGCAACGTCCAGTCTGTAGCCTCTGGGTCAGAAGCGCAGGTGATGGCCTGGACTTGTGAATATCATCTGAAGTAGGGTTGGGGGCAGTTTTGTAAGACTGAACCTTTATGTTGTGGAATCTGATGCTATCTCTGGGTAGGGTCGGAATCGAATTGAACTGTGGGACACCCAGGTGGTGTTGGAGAACTGCTTGGAGGTGTGGGCGTAACACCACACACATACACACACACACACACACACACACACACACACACACACATTGGCGTTAGGTTCAATAACTCCTTTTATATATTAGTATTTTTCGACCTTTTGTTTGCTTAAATACATTAAGCATTTTATATTCTAATAACTGTCCTACCTCAAGTTGTTGTGTGTCTTGTTCTGTGGTTTGTTGTTTCTGCTGGTTCTTGTTTCTACTGTCTTGTTGCTGTGCGTATATTGAACTTACACTGCCTGAGTTGAAGGTGGGTTCTTCCAGAGAGAATTTGTTTGCTCCTGGCAGATGACTGGGAGTACTTATGAGCCCAGGAACCACTTAAAATCAATATTATTAGCTTCAGGTTTTTGAGCCACCTTGTTATTGTGAGTCCAGTTGCTAACCAGCATGAAGATGAACCTGCTGATTCACTCAGGACTTCTCTCAGCCTCCCCCATATCATACCAAGACTTGAAAAAGGCATTTTTCCCCCTTGCAGTCTCCTTGAGGAAGGGGGTGGCTATTTTTAGTTTACCCTTACAGAAAGGGTATGGTCCTATAGGGTTCAGCTTTATGCATGGTGCATCTTCTCTTTGGCTTCCCACCTTGGGCAGGCTCTGGACTTTGTCTCCTATCCCCTGAGGCCTTCAACGCTGTGAAAACCAAAGCTCAAGTCCATCTGTGTTAGGTTAGTGTCCTCAGCACAAAAGCTGGCTGCAGGGCTCTACTGTCTAGGAGGGTCCTACTGTTATTTGTTTTTGGCATCTAAGTTTTCTTTACTTTTCCATTATGCCATAAGAACATTTTTAAAAAGATATTTTTGTATATGTTATCCAGCATGTTGTAGTTTTCAGAAGGGGAATTGATCAGAAATAGTCGGCATTAATACAAGAAGTAGAACTTCCAATTTTCTTCCTAAGTGGCAACCGTAGTCCACAAAACGAAGCTGTTGATGTCCATCTTCCATAAAAATGTGGAGATGTCATAGACTCTGGGTCTGGAGTCCTTTCTTGTCCAACAAGAGGGCGGACACAGGATTAAAATTTGAGAGAGGCTAATATCTGGGAGGAGACAAAAACCCTGAGTAAGGGCCCTTGCTCTGTTTTTATTAGGATCAGAAGGCTTATAAGTGTGATGAACATGCACAAAGAGATAATGAAACCGTGAACGTTAACTTGTGTGTGGGAGAAAAGGGGGTTTTAAAGATATGCACTGTTAGGGGTTTGGGTCAATACAAAGCAAAATCCTGGTGCTGGGCAGATAGTTGTTTATGGCAGGCACGAGGCATGAGGCCCAAGTTATGCTCATATGCTGATTTACGTAAATTTCACCACGGCTAACGGTACAAGTGAAGAAGGGAAGGCCTAACTTCAAAAGATTAACAAGCCAAGGTCCTTTTAATTTCCCTTTATGTGCAGAAATTACAGAGCCAGATAAGCCTCTGTCTTTCCAAAAACATACTCTCCCTACTAGTTGGTCAAAGGATATGGCCTTATTTGAATATTTTGTTTCAAGATGTCCTCTTGGACCCCAGTCAGTAATAGTTCACTTGCCCCAGCAAAGATTATGCTCAGTCTCTCCATAACAGGCTGTCCAAGGAATATTATTCCAGCAGTGGTCTGAATTCTTGAAACTAGAGCTAGCTAGAATATTAGGAGTGTGAGATATTTGTTTTTTGAGATGTATCAAAGCTTGTGGCTGAGAAACAGGTAAAATTGTCTGGCCTTACAGATATTTGGGGCTGTACTTGTAAAAGCCAGTTGATTCTTAGTTTGAGACCAGCAGATAAGTTGCTAAGTTTGGTACCACACATAGGAGGTGCTGGAGTAAGTCACCACTGAGGTCTTTGTATATAAAGCCAATGCTCTTGTTCAGTTTGGAAGGGCAGGTTAAGCTTGGCTCCTCCCATGAACTCAGTGTCATTATTGCTAATAAGACTATCCTACACTTGGATAAGCTGTCAAATATAAGTGGGTTAAGGAGATGAGCCCAATATGAATGTTGAGCTTGGCCTGGACAAATGAGGACAAGAAGAAGAATCAGGGCTACCCGTATCGAATTCCTGTCAGTGATGAAGATCATAGCCATCAGATGTGAGTCAGGGGTATATGCAACACCATCATGTTGTAAGAGGATGCTGGCCTGGTTACACAGGCAATTGAGGCTTCCCCATGTTATATCAGGGACAAGGACTTGCGTTTGTAGAGTGGCTTTAGGATAAGGAGTCAATGAAGAGGCTTCTTCCATGTTGAAAAAGGGGGGCTGGTGGCTCATTCAAAGTCATTCTCTGGAAGTCCTGGCTCATTGGAAGATATCCTGGAGGTCTCCACCAAGCCGTGGTACAGCTTTACCAACCTAGAGGGAATCCACAGAGGTCTGGAATCTGAAAGAACACAAGCATATCCTTCTCAAGACCAGATGAGAGGTTTAGTGGGCCCCGTCCATGTGGCCCCGCCTTCAGAGGTTTTGTATAGCACCATGGGATGAGAGGGTTTATCAGATCTGATTTTGAAGACTGTCACCCAGCTGCTTTTAGTTAAGATTTAAAAAGTTAAGAGTGATCATAGCACGATCAAGAAGCAGAGGTTGTAATACAGACAGCCATGGGTATCCCCCTTTTTCATTTTTTTTTAAACATGATTTTGAGCATATTATGTGCTCATTTTTACAATTGCTTGGCCTTGTGGATTATAAAGAATGAGTAGTTCCCACCAAAGCTTAAGGAAAACAACTTAAAAAGGGTGTGCTGTCCTGAGGTTTTATGCTTTTTGTTAAAATTTTATTTATTTATTACCTTTAACAAAAATTATTCTCATGTTTTATCTTTGTTACATATCTCAATTTTTTATATACAGAGTTACTCTCTGTATTGCCATTAGCCCTAATTACATTTAGCAGAAATTTTACTCTTAGAAACCTTAGTCTCCAGTGAAAACTAAGTAGTAACCAATTGTGAACTATCTTACAAAAGAAATTTTTTAGGTGACAGACTTATGAATCCGTTAAGCATAAAGCATGTTTTTTTTAATAGATTTAAATATCCTTAGTATTTTTGTCATAGAAACAAGAAGCGCAAACCTATGTTTAGTAAGCAATGATTTAGCATTCTATTTGATTTGGAAGACGCCTAAATAAATGCCCAATGGATTTAATTTATCACTTAAGCAAAATGTTAAAGTTTCAGGTTACTAGAGACCCTGAAAGCTATTTTAACAATTACCCATGAAAACTATGAGACAAAGTTAACCATTACTTTAAGTCCTCTTTTGGCTAACAAATTGGAATAGAGATAACATGAGTTTATTTGACCTTCAGTGAACCTTAGTAGAATAAAGTTTTATTATTTAATTTTGATCACTTAACAGACGTGTCTGTCTTAATTACATTTTATCTGTGTCCTCTTAAAAGTTTACTGTTGTCAATTTTTTTCCCTTGGAACCAGTGAGGAAATCTGAAGTGGGTAGCCTAAGTCTAAGGGGGGTATTTTTTGCTCTTAGGCAAAGTGGGGAGGAGAAGCTGATGCTGCCTGAGGCAGTGAAGAGTCAGAAGAGCTGGCCACACCCAAGGTGGTGCAGAAACTGGAGGAGGGGGAAGGGAAGGTAGAAAAGGTGAATGCGGCCAAAAGGCCTGAAGGCAGATAAAGGTGCAGAGAGCAGAGAAAGAGTTCTTTCTCCTGGTCCTAAAGCCTGCCATCTCAGATAGATGAGCAGGTACAGGTTTTTGTTTTATTTTGTTTTCTACTAGTGGAATTAGGCAGTCTATATTGGGCCAAAGAAGACAGGTAAGTTCCCTGAAACAAAAGGAGTTTGAACAGCTGCTTGGGAATATTCCTGAAAGTCTCCATCCTGAGGTAGACTAACCAGAGACAGTTGGCTCTAATGATTGTAGTCACTGGCCCAAGAAATGAATGAGGGAGAAGCCCCCACATGTAGTTAGAGTAACTGGAGTATATTGGGAGAAACAGAGAGAGTTAGAGTCCCCTATATTAGGGATGGCCTGTGTAAAATACGTTGCACTATTTTAGTGCATTTTTATACTGACCACGATTGGAAGCTGAGCTCGTTGCTTCAGTTGTGAACATTGTCTTGTGCTGGACATATACTCAAAAGACACTGGAATAGCAGCATCAAAGTTTTGCATAGCATGAGTCACGCAAGTGTCATGAAACTCTTAGGCATAGACAGCATACTGGGCTGGGGTCAAAATGATTTTTATGAGAGCCCCAGGCCCAGGCACTCATTGAAACAAGTGCCACAAATAGTTTCTAAAATGCTGATTGTAAAAGGGCTGTGGAGCCATACAGCTGAACTGATTTCTGCAATTCCCTTACTATTGGAAAGAGCAGGCCCTCATGGATGCATTGCCCATTTTGTCTGACAACAGAAAACAGCTGGAATTCACCAGCTTTATGGGCTTCTTAATGCACTTTTGCAGTGGGGTGAGAACTTTATCCGAACCAGTCGGTAAGGTTTTTAGAGACTTGATATCGGCGCACCTTTTGGAGGGAGAGGGAGTATCTTTCAGCTGTAAAGGCACTGAAGGCACAAGGGCAGTGTTGCTGGGTAATCATTAATAATTTAAGGAGTGCTTTCTGATTGAGGATAGTGCCAGCCACCTTTCCCAATGATTGTAAAATATGAATGTAGTGTTTCTGCTCTGGAGATAGGGAGTCTCCCATAATAAATCTCTCAAAAGTTTCACAGCAGTGAATCCTAATATAGTTTCGCTTTTCTCTTACCTCGTCAGGAAGAGATTGTAATCCGGTGTGTTTTTCTCAGAGCTCCTTGGTCTGTAGGGTCTGTGGTGTCCTGCAGTCCTTGAGTTGCACTGCTTTCTGGCCATGTCGGCTTTGGTCCACATCGGCCTGTGGTCCTCTCAGCTCCTGTCACACCGGGGTCACCATCTGTCGTAGACTCTGGGTCTGGAGTTCTCTCTTGTCCAGAAAAAGAATGGATGCAGGATTAAAATGTGAGAGGTGATGTTTGGGAGGAGACAAGAAGCCCAAGTAAGGGTCCTTAGTCTGTTTTTATTAGGATCAGAAGGCTCACAAGCATGATGGACATGCACAAGAAGACAATGAAGCCGTGAATATTAACTCATGGGCGTGAGGGAAAGGGGATTTTGAAGATAGATGGTGTTAGGGGTTTTGGTCAATCCACAAACAAAGTCCAGGTGCTGGGCAGATGGTTGTTTATTGCAGGCACGAGGCGCCATGTCTATTTATCTTAGCTTGCCTAGGGGATAAGACAGTTTAGGGCGGTTGGGTGGCTCAGTCAGTGAAGCGACAGGCTTCGGCTCAGGTCATAAGCTGTGCTGGCAGCTAGCTCAGAGTCTGGGGCCTGTTTCGGGTTCTTTGTCTCCCTCCCTCTCTGACCCTGCCCTGCTCATGCTGTCTCTCTCTCAGAAATAAATAAAAACATTAAAAAAAAAAAAAAAGCCTGCTGCCCTGCATCTCTCTTTTGCTAATAAGCTTTGTTCCTGGCAACTTCACCTTGCTGTTGTCTGTAGCCCTGTTAACCTGTTTCCCTATTCTGGTCTTTCCTTCCTGAGAAAGCAGCTTTCTGCTGTTGTACTAAGTTGGGGCGCCCTCGCCTTGAATATCTAATCTTGGTTATCTAAGCTTTGGTGCTTTCATCCTGTGGTTTCCTGTTTCTTTATGCCTTGTTCCCATGGGTGCAAGCTCAGGGAATTCCTTTTTTTTTTTTTTCTTTTAATGTTTTATTTATTTCTGAGAGAGAGAGACAGCCTGAGAAGGGGAGGGTCAGAGAGAGAGGGAGACACAGAATCTGAAGCAGGCTCCAGGCTCTGAGCTGGCTGTCAGCACAGAGCCCGATGCGGGGCTCGAACCCACGAACCGTGAGATCATGACCTGAGCCGAAGTCAGACGCTCAACGACTGAGCCACCCAGGAGCCCCCAAGCTCAGGGAATTCCTAAGCTTATTCCCCATATGGAGAGAAGCCAGTATGGCATTGGAGTAATTAACTGTGCTTTCTCTTCAGGTTTCCGTATATGCTGTGCCAGACAAGATACATCAGGCAGATTATGCACTGGATGCTGCAGTGACTCTTCTAGACTTTTATGAGGATTATTTCAGCATTCCATATCCCTTACCAAAACAAGGTAGAGATGTTGCAGGATGATTGCAAATTGTGGCGTTTATTGACCTCAGCTATGGGTTATATCCTCATAATTGGCATTCCCATGGTTATCTCAGCAGCCCTTCAAGTCCTAGAACTCCGGCAGGAGAATGTTGCTCCTTTTCACCCCTAATCTACACAGTAAATTTCTAATAATAGCAGAAGCAGATACATCTTGATAAGATTTGTGAGGCACGTGTCATGGTGATAATTTTACCTTCTGACCTTAAAGATAAACTCAACTGTATTAGTGGGCAGACAGCAAAGGGCAGAAGCTGCATCTTTTTCATGATTAGTATATATTTGGTAGATATATAAAGAGTGCTCAGTAAGTTTTTCTTAATGAAAAAACGTATGCGGTGTAAGGAAAATCTGCATTTTCCTTCTTAAATGGGCTCTTAAAACTATTGTGTTTGAGATTTTAGGTGTATGGGAGTCTGGGGCATCCACAGTCAAGTGGATAATTGAGGAAATTATTATTAAGAGGATCCAATCCCTGACCTCCTTGTCAGAAAGTTAGGAAAGGAGTCCGGAGGCCCAAGGCCCAAATCTGACTTTGTCAAGCAACAAAAGAGCAATTCAGTGAATCACTCAGCCTCTTTTTCTAGGTTGCGATAAGTTCTTTTCTTTTGATCCCTATACCCATCGATCCTGAAAATTAATGTGTTTGGACAATTCTGGTTTAAGTACTGGTAATATATTTTTGTGTCCTTCCCAAGATCTTGCTGCCATTCCTGACTTTGAGGTTGGCGCTATGGAAAACTGGGGACTGATCACATACAGAGAATCTGCACTATTGTTTGATGCTGAGAAGTCTTCTGCATCAAATAAGCTTGGCATTAATTTGACTGTGTCTCATGAACTCGCCCACCAGGTACAAAAGATTAATCATACGTTTAATAATTGTGGTGAAACTATATCTATATTGCTTTTATGGAACTTAAGTGACCATATTGACATATGAAATGTATTGATTCCTTTTTACTTTGTCTTTCTTTCCATTGGGAAAGTGATTTCTTTCAAAGCATAAGATCCCATGTTTTAAAATGAGCATTGAAAGGTTTTTCTTATTTTGATAAAAAATCTGTAAATGTTACTTATATACTGACATTGCACATATGAAATCTTTCCTTCTGAATGCCTTATGTCCGTAACTGTGTAGATAATCCAGTCTCCATAGAAAAGTGTGAATAATCTAGTGTTTTCCTTTCAGTGGTTTGGGAACCTTGTCACTATGGAATGGTGGAATGATCTTTGGCTAAATGAGGGATTTGCGAAGTTTATGGAGTTTGTGTCTGTCACTGTGACCCACCCAGAACTGAAAGTCGTAAGAAGTATTTATTTATTTTTAATTGATCCTGTTGTTTTGTTCAGTGTTGCTGGAAAATACTTATTACTGATCTTTGATTAGAGAATTCATGGAAATATTAATAACTCCCAGATAGTTTAGATAGGTATTGGGTTTCCAAAATGCTAGTGAACTTGAAAGGTAACACAAATGCTTATTTCCAGACTGTATTGCTTATTTACAAATCTATGATTGTTAGGAAATATGTTAAATCTTATCCTCCTTTATTATCAAGAAGCTGGAAGTAATGACAGCCTGTCGGTTGCATATCATTTCCTCAACCATCAGGTTGCTCCCTGAAGGTTATGTACAGATTGCTGTTTGTTTCAATAGGATCCTACTTGTCAAATCAAATACAATTCTACTTGATTTAGGTAACTTGTTTATGTATGAGCCTACACTTAGGAGTCCCAAACTTAATGCTTTGGAACCTTTACATGTTTTTTTAAAAAATCAAGTGTTTGACTTGTGAAAATCACATGTAGTAAAGCTAAAAAAGAAACTTACTTTAAAAACAAACAAAACCCCTAGAACAATCCTTTATCTGACTATAATTTTGACCTAGGTGTATATTAACTTCTCATTTTTGTCTCCCTTACACAAAATTTATATTTATAATTATAATGACTATATTACTATTGCACTAAAGTGGATCATAAATATTTTCCCATTTCCACATAAGCCTTAATAATAAAAAGGATTATGTATGTATGTTATTCTGTTGAGTAATATGCCCTAAGAAATTAGATTATATTTGGAATTTGTTCTCCATTTTTTTGACCACATAGTTTAAATTTTTTTTTTTTTTATTTGCTTAAAGTAAGATGATTGGAGATGTTGGAATCACTACACATTTTAGTTTGTTGTTTTGGCAGAGATTGGCTACAGGAATGATGGTTCTGTTTTTAAGTTAGGAGAAAATTGTCTTCTAAGGTGATAGGTATTTAAGATGAAAAAAATCTAAAATGTTCACCTAAAATTTTTTTCTAGGATGCTTTTTAGAAAACAGCAATTCTGTCTTATTTTGTAAACTATAAATACAGAATAGGTTTGGGCCAAAAATTTAAAGTATAAACCTATTAGCCCAGATCAGCATTTGTCCTTTCATATTTTTTACCTAAAATCACATCTTTGTCTCAATAGGAAGATTATTTCTTTGGCGAGTGTTTTCATGTGATGGCAGTAGATGCATTAAATTCTTCACACCCTGTGTCGACACCTGTAGAGAATTCTGCTCAGATTCGGGAAATGTTTGATGAAGTTTCTTATGTAAAGGTAAGAATGGATTATAAGGGTACACTGGACATCAAACTTATAAAGACTTGGGTGGAGAATTACAGGTAGGGTTGTGGGGTGACTTTCCCTTCATAAGGAACAACCCAGATCGAATACCTTCTATGCTGCCCCATGCCGGCTGGAGTTAACTCTTTAAGGCTTAACTTGCAGTTAGGTTTGTAATCCTAAAGATTATATTATAGTCAGTTTTTCATTTACTCTGTCATAAAGTGAAAATCCATGACCTACAATAACTCTGTCTTTTATTTATCATTCAACAAATAGGTCTTGATTGAGCATAACCTTTGTACCAGGCAAAACTCCCTGTCCCATGTAGCTTGCCTTTCACTGCCTTCAGAAATGGTGTGCATTGTTGAATTACAAAACACTGTCCTATACAGTGTGTTTAATACCAAATTGGAAATGGTTGCTAACACCTAATGGGAAATTTGACATAAAAATCTTGATGTCTGGCTTCTCTGGACAAGGAAAAAGAAAAAAATATTCTAATGACACTGGTCACATGGAGCCTGAGTATTTCCCTTGGCAATGCAACCATGCACTAAAGTCATAGTTCCTTCTTCATGAGATCAAGGTTCTGATTTTCCAGTTCTTCCATTCCCAACCATTTCCATTGTCTTAAACGGAAAGAGAATGTAATTTATCATTGTACTAGGCTGTTTTATTTGTAGTAAACAGAACGGTATTTCTTCGATGCTTCCATCAGTAGTTCAAGGGAGAGAAAAACAGACACACAGGTGCATAACTCAGTGGAACAGATTAGAAAGCCCAGAAACAACCACACATATGGTCAATTTTTTGTCTGTGAAAAAAGAACCAAGAATATACAATGTGAAAAGGAGAGTCTGTTCAATTAATGGCTGCACTACGGTCGGTCATGAGACTGAGCCCTGTGTCTAGCTCCATGCTGGATGTAGTGTCTGCTTAAAATTCTATCTCTGCTCCCTCCCCTGCTCACGTAAACTCTCTCTATAAAAGAAAAAATAAAGAAAAAAATGCATATATAATGGAACTACACACGTAGGGCATCTCCATTGCTCTTTGTGCAGAATCGACATAAAAAATAGAACCACTGTATGACTCCTCAATTTGGAATATTTATCTAAAGAAAACAAAAACTCGAATTCAAAGATACGACACACCTTTGTACTCCTTGGAGCATTATTTACAATAGCCAAGATAGGGAAGCAACCTAAGTGTCCATTGATGAATGGATGGATTAAAGAAATGTGATATGTATATACAACAGAATATTCACCCACAGGAAAGAATGAAATTTTGCCCTTTGGACAATGTGGATGGACCTTGAGAGGATTAAGCTAAGTGAAATAAGTCAAAGACCAATACCATATGATTTCACTTATATGTGATATTCTCAAAAAACAAAAAACTTACTTCACCTTTCACAGAACAGATTGGTGGTTATCAGCGGATGAAGGGGATCAAAAGGGTACAGATTTTTAGTTAAGAAACCATTAAGTCACTGGATATAACTTACAGCATGTACTATAGTTAATAATACTGTATTGCACATTGGGAAGTTGCTAAAAGGACATCTTAAAAGTCCACATCACTTTCTGCCCGTGGACGCCGCCGAGTAAGCATCGATAAAGTCTCCCCTCCCACCGCCGTCATGTCTAAGTCAGAGTCTCCCAAAGAGCCTGAACAGCTGCGGAAGCTTTTCATCGGAGGTTTGAGCTTTGAAACAACCGATGAGAGTCTGAGGAGCCATTTTGAGCAATGGGGAACGCTTACGGACTGTGTGGTAATGAGAGATCCAAACACCAAGCGCTCCAGAGGCTTTGGGTTTGTCACCTATGCCACTGTGGAGGAGGTGGATGCGGCCATGAATGCAAGGCCACACAAGGTGGATGGAAGAGTTGTAGAACCAAAGAGGGCTGTCTCGAGAGAAGATTCTCAAAGACCTGGTGCCCACCTAACTGTGAAAAAGATTTTTGTTGGTGGCATTAAAGAAGACACTGAAGAACATCATCTAAGAGATTATTTTGAACAGTATGGGAAAATTGAAGTGATCGAAATCATGACTGACCGAGGCAGTGGCAAAAAGAGAGGCTTTGCTTTTGTAACATTTGATGACCATGACTCTGTAGACAAGATTGTTATTCAAAAATACCATACTGTGAACGGCCACAACTATGAAGTAAGGAAGGCTCTGTCTAAACAAGAGATGGCTAGTGCTTCCTCCAGCCAAAGAGGTCGAAGTGGTTCTGGAAACTTCGGTGGTGGTCGTGGAGGTGGTTTTGGTGGGAATGACAACTTTGGTCGTGGAGGAAACTTCAGTGGGCGTGGTGGCTTTGGTGGCAGTCGAGGTGGTGGTGGATATGGTGGCAGTGGGGATGGCTATAACGGATTTGGTAATGATGGAAGCAACTTTGGAGGTGGTGGAAGCTATAATGATTTTGGCAATTACAACAATCAGTCTTCAAATTTTGGACCCATGAAAGGAGGAAATTTTGGAGGCAGAAGCTCTGGCCCCTATGGTGGTGGAGGCCAATACTTTGCCAAACCACGAAACCAAGGTGGCTATGGCGGTTCCAGCAGCAGCAGTAGCTATGGCAGTGGCAGAAGGTTTTAATTACTGCCAGGAAACAAAGCTTAGCAGGAGAGGAGAGCCAGAGAAGTGACAGGGAAGCTACAGGTTACAACAGATTTGTGAACTCAGCCAAGCACAGTGGTGGCAGGGCCTAGCTGCTACAAAGAAGACATGTTTTAGACAATACTCATGTGTATGGGCAAAAAACTCGAGGACTGTATTTGTGACTAATTGTATAACAGGTTATTTTAGTTTCTGTTCTGTGGAAAGTGTAAAGCATTCCAACAAAGGGTTTTAATGTAGATTTTTTTTTTTTGCACCCATGCTGTTGATTGCTAAATGTAATAGTCTGATCATGACGCTGAATAAATGTGTCTTTTTAAAAAAAAAAAAAAAGTCCACATCAAAATTAAATTGTAATTGTGGTGACAGATGTTAACTAGACTTACTGTGGTAGTAAGTAGTCACAGTATATACAAATATTTAATCACTACACACCTGAAACTGTTACATGTAAATTATACCTCCATGAAAAAGTAAATATTTGTTTTTCTTTTAAGGTTTATTTATTTTGAGAGAGTGAGCGAGTGTGAGCGGGGAAGGGACAGAGAAAGAGGGAGAGAGAGAATCCCAAGCAGGCTCTGCACCGATAGCCCCGATGTGGGGCTTGAACTCAGCTGTAAGATCATGATCTCAGTGGAAACCGAGTCAGAACCTTGTTAACTGACTGATCCACCCAGGCGCCCCATCAATAAAAACTTTAAAAAGTATCCATTCTTGGGGCGCCTGGGTGGCTTAGTCGGTTAAGCGTCCGACTTTCGCTTAGGTCATGATCTCGCGGTTCGTGGGTTCGAGCCCCGCGTCGGGCTCTGTGCTGACTGCCGGCTCAGAGCCTGGAGCCTGTTTCAGTCTGTGACTCCCTCTCTCTCTGACCCTCCCCTGCTCACGCTGTCTCTCTCTCTCTCTCTTAGAAATAAATAAAACATTAGAAAAAAAAAAATTAAAAAAAAAAATATCCATTCTTTTGTCAGAGATATGCACTCCATGTTGATATTCAGGGATCCAGACTTTGCCTTACATTATCCCCACCATCCACTAGAGCCACAGAAAAGGGGACTGTGTCTTGAGAGGAGATAAGAAATTCTCTCAGAAAAGATTTTGTACTTCTTAAAGCGTGATTTCTTTTTAGGAAGAAAAGGAAGTAGGAAGGTCTTTCACGTCGATGGAATCATGACTGCTTAGAAAAAAGATGATTTGAGGGAAGATAGTATATACAGAAAGTGAGTAGAAGGGGTAGAGGGGAGAAGAAGGAAGTTCTTCAGAGTTAGAAAGTTATATTTAAAAAAAAAGTTGGAGGGGAAAAAACAACCTAAACAAAAAACTTTTTTTTTACCCTTGAAAGAATTCCCTCATTTATGTCACTTGTCCATTAGAGGCATTTGAGTTTGTGATCTACATTCCACAGGAATGGGGATGGGAGGGGAAAACCACTCTTAACCCAGGAACACAGGGAGTCTAGGAATTTTTCTCATTGTTACTCTTGCCGTGTGTGCTCCAGCTGCCTGCACTCCCCTCCTCCTTAACTGGTGCCTCTGCTTTTACCTCCTGTATCTTCTGTGCCCACTGCTGCACTGGAGTGGTGGTGGGGAAGGCAGGTGGTGGCTCAGGCTTCAGTGTTTATTCTTCACCATTGTTCACTGACCTGTGAATAATGCGAGTGGGCCACGAAGCTAGTTTGCCCTGGGGAAGTTTGGTTGCTGTTAATAAATAGTGGCCCCAGTGGACTAAGAACAAAAACAGCCCTGTTCAATCCCCTGCCTAGACAGGTTCAGGTTTAACCTACTTTCTTTAAAAAAAATTTTTTAGGGGCGCCTGGGTGGCTTAGTCGGTTAAGCGTCCGACTTTCGCTTAGGTCACGATCTCGCGGTTCGTGGGTTCGAGCCCCGCGTCGGGCTCTGTGCTGACTGCCAGCTCGGAGCCTGGAGCCTGTTTCAGTCTGTAACTCCCTCTCTCTGACCCTCCCCTGCTCACGCTGTCTCTCTCTTTCTCTCTCCTAGAAATAAATAAAACAAAAAAAAAAAAATTTTTAAAGTGTGGTGGTGGGTAAGATGATTAAACTATAACAATGACTGACATTGTCTTTACAGGGAGCTTGTATTCTGAATATGCTAAGGGATTATCTCAGTGCTGATGTGTTTAAAAGTGGCATTGTACAGTATCTCCAGAAGTATAGCTATAAAAACACAAAAAATGAGGACCTGTGGAATAGTATGGCAAGTGTGAGTATGGTTTTGTTTATTTCTATGTTTGGGATCCACAGGCTTATTATCATGTTTTGTTTTGTTTTGTTTTTTCTATACCCTATTAACCCATCTGAGCAGAATCATGAGTGTTTTCTACAGAACTGAAAATACTTTGTTTATTTTTGGTCTTTAGATTTGCCCTGCAGATGGCACCCAAAGAATGGATGGCTTTTGCTCCAGGAGTTCACATTCATCTTCATCCTCAGTAAGTTTCTACATCTGTACGTGCTACACCTAAGCACATATTTTTACTCCACATTCTTTGAAGGAAATCACTGTGCTAAACACTCTAAGGTTCCTCATTCTATCATTCTTCCTCTGCAAAAGATTGTATTTAAACTATACCAGACCAACAGTCTTTTAGAATTTTTCTTAAGAGGGATCTACACAAGGGAGTTGAATAGCATTCTTGGGTAACACATATCACTGGTACTAATTTGTTGAGCTTCATTCTCTATAAAGCATTGAGTGTATGGCATGTTTCTATGGTAAATTAGGGCTGGATCACAAGGGCTTTGTGGATTATTTCCATAGCTTTTCATTTGTGAAAAAACAAGGGCAGTAAAGCTTCTGGAGGACTTACTGTGTGTCAGATAAGCATAAGCACTGAGGTGTTTTACTTCTATTTTGCACAATAAGACCATGAGTGGGTTGCTTTTATGTCTATTTTAACAGATGGGAATATGAAATCCAAAAGCCTATGCTTAGTAAATGACAGAGTGGGGATCTGAATTTAGATCTAATTCATGTTTTTAACTGTTAAGCTATAAAGAATTCATAATATTTGAGTCACAAAACAATGTGAGCCTGTTTACTTGGACTTGTGGAATATTTTTCTAAGTGGCAGAGGTTGAGTTTAGAGATTCAACTAAATTTTATTCACCATATTTTAATGTTTTTAATTTTTGGTTTTTAGAGGTCACTTTATTGAGTAATTTCTTTAAAAAATTTTTTTTTTGTTTTATTTATTTTTGAGACAGAGACAGATTATGAGTGGGGGAGGGGCAGAGAGAGAGGGAGACACAGAATCTGAAACAGGCTGCAGGCTCTGAGCTGTCAGCACAGAACCCGATGCGGGACTCGAACCCACAAACCATGTGATCATGACCTGAGCCGAAGCTGGATGCTTAACCAACTGAACCACCCAGGTGCTCCTATTCAGTAATTTCTAGATTCGTTACGTAGCAAGTTTTGTCTTTTTACTAGCTCTTAAATATTTTTAGAAGTTTTATTTTTAAAAATTTTTTAGGGTTACCTTTCTTTTTTTAAAATATAATTTCTTGTCAAATTGGCTTCCATACAATGCCCAGTGCTCATCCCAACAAGTGGCCTCCTCAATGCCCATCACCCATTCCCCACCTCATCCGCCCTCAGTTTGTTCTCTGTATTTAAGAGTCTCTTATGGTTTGCCTCCCTCCCTCTCTGTTTGTAACTATTTATTTTCCCTTCCCTTCCCCCATGGTCTTCTTTTTAAGTTTCTCAAGATCCACATATGAGTGAAAACATATGGTATCTGTCTTTCTCTGACCGACTTATTTCACTTAGCATAATCCCCTCAGTTCCACCCACGTTGCTGCGAATGGCAGGATTTCATTCTTTCTCATTGCCAAGTAGTATTTCATTGTATTTATAAACCATAACTTCTTTATCCATTCATCCGTTGATGGACATTTAGGTTCTTTCCACAGGCTTTTTTAGTATCAAAGAATATATTCTCTTTTGAGCTTATGGCTGTTGAGTATGGACCATCCTGGTGCTACCACGTAGGAAGTACAGGCTATTGACTGATCATTTTTTCCCACCTTTCTTCGCTGAGAGCCAACAGTGTTATAAGAGGTGTTGAACGCCTGGCTTCTTTGTCTCCTTTCTCTGCCTTCATTCCCATGCCTGCTTTTTGCAGTGTGCCACGCCCCTGGTATGCCCAGTAGAACCAGATACAGTACCTGCTCTCAAGACATGACCGACACATGTAAAGGAAGAGCATGAAAAGCAGTCATTGTTATAATGGGAATGCTTTGGCAGGAGACGGTGTGGGGAAGGGAGGAAGGCAGGGTCTGGTGAGCAGAGGAAGGGATGAGGAAGAGTTTCACAGAGGTTGTCAACAGGAAGTAGCCCTGTGAATGCAAGCTTGGGCTCTCTATTAGAGTTGGGCGAGTGGTCACATGTCTGTTTTTCCTGTGTATAAATCAGCACTGGCGACAGGAAGGCCCTGATGTGAAAACCATGATGAACACATGGACGCTGCAAAAAGGCTTTCCGCTGATCACCATCACAGTGAGCGGGAGGAACGTACACATGAAGCAAGAGCACTACAGGAAAGGATCTGATGACACCTCAGAAACTGGGTAATGTTCATAGAGAAAAGCTCATTTTGTTGCCTAGGTAATACCTGCCTTGTAAGATGAAACCTTATTTTTCAGAGTGCTCTTAATAGATGCTAAAATATTTCCATGAAAGCTCTGTAAGGATACAGAGGTGATTACACACCACCGTCTTCCCAAAAGGATAACAGTGACTTTAAACCTTGGTTCATCTCACTAAAGCTGATAATATGTAATTATTTTAACATTCTCGTGTTTTGTAGTTTGATAAGATGGTAATTTCCAGTTACTGATTTGACGTGACCACTACTAAGTTACAAGAGTGCCTGGCATTTGGGTTTTAGCTGAGAGCATAAACATTTAGGTGACATGTGGGGATTATGAGACTCCGTTCTCTTTTGGAAGTCAAAGTTCAATCCTGGAACGTGTTTGTCAACTTTAACACTTCAGAGAGACATCACTCAAAGGAGATGGTGCAACTTGACTGACTCTAGATAGGCAGTATGTAAAAAAAAAAAAATTATTTTGAAATAATTTCACACTGAAAGAGAAGTTGCAAGAAGATCACAAATAATTCTCATGTATTCTTTATCTAGATTTGCGTATATGTTAAGTATTGGCCACATTTGCTTCATGATTCTCTTTCTCCCCTTCCGTTCCCTTTTCTGCTTTGTTTCTTTACAGTTAGAACCCAAAATACATATATAAAACCTAAGATAAAACTTTCCATGTACAATCCAAAATACCAAACAGTTAAAAATATATACTTTCTATAGCTATATCTTTTATATTGTCTCTATATAACATATGTATTATTGAAATATAATTAACAAACAGCATCCTGTTAGTTTTAGGTATAAATCATACTGATTCAATATATTTTCTGTGTTACAAAATGATAACAGTGATAAGTCCTGTTACCATCTGTCACTAAATAAAGGTATTACATTATTGACAATATTCTTTAGGCTCTAAGTTACATCCATGACTTATTTATTTTATAACTGGAAGTTTGTATTTCTTAATCTCCTTTATCTATTTCACCCCCTGTCCCCTTCCCTACCCAGTTGCCTACAGTTTGTTTCTTTTATATATGAGTCTGTTTCATTGGTTTTTCAGACTACTCATATAGGTGAAATCATGTGATATTTGTCTTTATGACTTATTTCACTGGACATAATATGTTCTAGGTCTCTATTATTGCAAATGGGAAGATCTCATTCTTTTTTATGGTTAATACTCCATTGTGTGTGTGTGTATGTATATCCTAATGTGTGTAACACACACATCTTCTTTATCCACTTATCAATAGACACCTAGGTTGCTTCCATATCTTGCTATGATTAAACACTACTGCAGTGAATAATACAGTTGCATGTATCTCTTCAGATGGATGTTTTCATTTTCTTTGAATAAATACCCAGAAGTGGAATTGCTGGATCCATATTGTAGTTCTATTTTTAATTTTCTGAGCAGTTTACATACTATTTATGATAGTGACTGCACCAATTTACGTTCTCACCAACAGGAAAATGGAGCCTTCCATTTTCTCAACATTGTTGCCTACTCTTGTTCTTTTTCTTTTCTTTTGCTTTCTTTTTCTTTTTCTTTTCATCATGGTAAGTGTACTCTTGATTCCCCATCACCTATTTCACCCATCCTCCTGCCCCCATCTTCCATCTGGTAACCATCAGTTTGTTCTCTATAACTAAGAGTCTATTTCGTGGTTTGTTTCTCTCTTTTTTGCTTTGCTCATTTTTTTTTCTTAAATTCCACATATGAGTGAAATCATATGATATTTGTGTTTCATGGATTGACCCCACTTAGCATTATACTCTCTAACTCCATGCATGAAATCATGGAAATGGCACAATTTCATTCTTTTTTTATGGCTGAGTAATCTTTATATATATATATTCTATATATATATAGAATGTATTAAACATATACATGTGTATGTATATATAATATAATATACACACATATACACATACACATATATACCACATCTTCTGTATCCATTCTCTTGATGGACACTTGGGCTGTTTCCCTAATTTGGCTACTGTAAAAATACTGCCATAAACCTCAAGGTGCATGTGTCCCTTCAAATTAATGTCTTCATATTCCTTGGGTAGGTACCCAGTACTGTGATTGCTGGATCGTAGGGTAGTTCTATTTTTAATTTTTTGAGGAACCTCCAGACTGTGTTCCACAGTGGCTGCACCAGTTTGCATTTTCACCAGTAGTGCACAAGGGTTCCTTTTTCTCCACATCCTTGCCAACACTTATTTAATGCCAGCCATTCTGATGGGTCTGAGGTGATATCTCATTGTATTTTTGAATTGCAGTTCCCTGATATGTGATGTTGAGCATCTTTTCATGTGTCTGTTAGCCATCTGTATGTCTTTTTTGGAGAAATTCTGTACACGTCTTCTCATTTTTTAATTGGATCATTTTTTGGGTATTGAGTTATTAAGTTCTTTATATATTTTGGATACTAACCCTCTATTGGATATGTCATTTGCAAATATTTTCCATTCTGTAGGTTGCCATTTAGTTTTGTTGGTTATTTCCTTCACCATGTAGAATCTTTTCATTTTGATGTAGTCCCAGTAGTTTATTTTTGGTTTTATTTCCCTTGCCTCAGGAGACATATCTAGAAAAATGCTGCTATGGCCAATTGCTTGTGCTCTCTTCTAGGATTTTTATGGTTTAAGGTCTCACATTTAAATCTTTTTTTTTTTAATGTTTTATTTATTTTTGAGAGAGAGAGAAAGTGTGAGCAGCGGAGGGTCAGAGAGAGAGGGAGACACAGAATCTGAAGCAGGCTCCAGGCTCTGAGCTGTCAGCACAGAGCCTGATGCGGGGCTCGAATCCACGAACCGTGAGATCATGACCTGAGCCGAAGCCGGATGCTTAACTGACTGAGCCACCCAGGCACCCCTCACATTTAGATCTTTAATCCATTTTGAGTTTACTAATGTGTATAGTGAAAGAAAGTAGTCTAAGTCATTCTTTTGCATGTAGCTGTCCAGTTTTCCCAACACCATTTGTTGAAGAGAACTTTTCCCCATTGTATACTTATTTCTCTTTTGTCAAAGATTAATTAACCATATAACCATGGGTTTATTTCTGTGTTTTCTATTCTCTTCTAGTGATCTGTGTGTTATGTCTTATGCCGGTACCATATTGCTTTAATTACTACCATTTTGTAATATAATTTGATACCTGGCATTGTGATACGTTCAGTTCTGTTTTTCTTTTTCAAGATTTCTTGGGCTTTTCAAGGTCTTTTGTTGTTTCATAAAAATTTTAGGATTGTTTGTTCTAGTTCTATGAAAAATGCAATTGGTATTTTGATAAGAATTGCATTAAATCTGTAGATTGCTTTGGGGACTGTAGACACTTTAACATTATTCTTCCACTCCATGAGCATGGAATGTCTTTCCATTTCTTTGCATTGTCTTGAATTTCTTTCATCAGTGTTTATAGTTTTCAGAATCCAGGTCTTTCACCTGTTTATGTTTATTCTTAGATATTTTATTGTTTCTGGTACAATTGTAAAATGGGATTGTTTTCTTAATTTCACTTTCTGCTCTTTCATTATTAACATATAGAGAAGCAACATATTTCTGTCCATTGATTTTGTATCTTGTGACTTCACTGGATTCATTTATCAATTCTGGTAGTTTTTAATGGGGCTTTCAAGGGTTTTCTAGTATGGTGTCATGTCATCTGAAAATAATGACAGTTTTATTTTCTCCTTACCAATTTGGATGCCTTTTATTTCTTTATGTTTAATTGCTGACTAAGACTTCCAGTACTATGTTGAATAAAAGTGGTTAAATAAAAGTGGTCTTGTTCCTGACCTTAGGGAAAAAGCTTTGAGTTTTTCACCATTGAGTATGATATTGGCTGGTTTTGCATGTAAGGCCTTTATTATATTGAGGTACGTTCCCTCTAGACTTACTTTGCAGAGGGATTTTATCATTAACTGATGTTGTACTTTGATGTTTTTTTCTACATCTCTTGAAATGATGATACGGTTTTTATCTTTTCTCTTATTAAAGTGACATATGTTGATTTTTTATGAGTGTGTGAATATTGAACCGCCTTTGCATCCTGGTAATCTGGCTTGATGGTGGTATAAGATTTTTTTTAAATGTATTGTTGGATCTGGTTTGCTATAATTTTGTTGAGGATCTTTGCATCAGTATTCATGAGAGATATTGGCCTTTATTTCTCTTTTTCTTATTTCTAATTATGCCCTTTTCTTTTCCTTTTAAAGGAGATTCCTTAACATTTCTTTTAACATTGGTTAATGGTCATGAACACCTTTATCTTTGGCTTGTGCTAGAAACTCTCTATTTCTCCTTCTATTCTGAATAACAATATTGCTGGGTAAGTTACTTTTCATTTTCATTTTTTCCCTTTCAGCACTTGGAATATATTCTGCCACTATCTTCTGGTCTGCAAAGTTTGTGCTGAAAAATCAGCTGGTAGTCTTATGGTTTCCCTTCTTTGTGACTTTTTGTTTTTCTTTTGCTGCCTTTCTTTAATATTTTCTTTTTAACTGTTGACATTATAATTGTAATATATCTTGGTGTGAATCTCTTTGGATTCATCTTGTTTGGGAGTTCCTGTGCTTTTTGGACCTGAATGTTTCTTTCTTTCCTTAGGATAGTGAAGTTTTCAACCATTATTTGTTTAAATATGTTTTCTGCCCCTTTCTTTCCCTCTTCTCCTTTTGGGACACTATAATGTGAATGTCACTTGATGTTGCACCACAGATCCCTTATATACTGTTCTCATTTTTATTTATTTATTTATTTATTTATTTATTTTTAATTTTTTTAAATGTTTTTATTTATTTCTAGGAGAGAGAGAGAGAGACAGCGTGAGCAGGGTGGGGTCAGAGAGAGAGGGAGTCACAGACTGAAACAGGCTCCAGGCTCTGAGCTGGCAGTCAGCACAGAGCCCGACACGGGGCCCGAACCCATGAACCGCGAGATCATGACCTAAGCGAAAGTCGGACGCTTAACCGACTAAGCCACCCAGGCGCCCCTACTGTTCTCATTTTTAATTATTATTATTTTTTTTTTTTGCTATTCTGATTGGATGATTTACACTATTCTGTTTTCCAGATTATACTATTCTGTTTTCCAGATTATTGATCTGTTCCGTATCATCTAATCTCTGCTGATTGTTTCTATTGTATTTTTCTTTTAAGTTATTCAGCTCTATGACTTCTGTCTGGTAATTCCTTACATTTTCTGAATCTTTATTGAGGTTCTCCTGGTATTTTTCCATTCTTCTCCTTAGTTCAGTGAAAATCTCTATGACCTTTACTTTGAACTCTTTATCAGGTAAATAATTTATCTCTATTTCAGTCGGGGTTTTTTTGTTTTTTTTTGGTTTTTTTTTTGAAAATTTTCTTTTGTTGGGATTATAATCCTTGTTTCACTTCATATGTATATTTCTCTGAGTTAGGTGGAAGAGCTACTTCTCCTGGTCTTTGAGGGACTGGCCTTATGTGGGCGCATCCCCTATGTGGATTGTGTGTGCCTAGTGGTTTTGACTGTCTAGTGGAAGCTGAAGTGGGATGGCAGGAAGTGCCTTAGGACAAACTACCCCAAGGCTATCCTGGTGGAATGGCTGGAGCTAGATTGGGAATGGGCCAGGGTTCTCAAACATTCTGTGCTGGGGCTGCCCTGGTGGGACAACTGGAGCTATAATGTGCATGGACTGGAGGTTCTGGAGCATTCCTTCCCTGGCACCCTGGAGAAACAGTTCGAGTTGGAGGGGATGCAGCCCTGGTGGGATGTCTAGACCTGAAGTGGGAACAGGTGCAGTCCGTAGGGGCCTAGGCTGTCCTTCACTAAGGCTGCCAATGGCAAGATGGCTGGGGCTAGAGTGGGTATAAGTGAGGAAGGTCCTGGGATATTGTTCTGGGGCCACCCTAGGAGGACAACTGGAACTGGTGTGAGCTAGGGATCTTACACGTGGTGGGGTGTCCCTAGCCAGCTGGTTATAGTGACTGAACCCTGTTCCTGTCCACAATATCATGGTTTAGGGAGAATATAAACAGTAGTGCTCACCAGAGTCTATGACTACAGAAAGAGTTCTAGAAGTTTCCTCACTTTGGTGGATGCTCTAAAATTAGTCAGTGGATTTCCTTCACTTATAATCTAGTGCTTTAGATTTCTATTTGTCATTTCCGAGGTCAGGCAAGTCTGCCTGTGGGGACTTTAGTAATATCCCTTCCTCACTGTGTTAGGTTGGGATTCCTCTTGTTACCTTGTCTCTGTCTCCTCTGTATGATCCCTCTATCATTTGTGTGCAGAAGCTATTCAGGCAGCCCTCTGTTCTTTTTCAGGAGGAATTGTTCTATATGTAGAAATAGATTTGGTGTATACACAGGAGGAGGTGAGTTTGGTGTCCTCGTCTGTTGCCCTCCTGGATCCAGAGTAGCTTCTGGTTTTTTTTGGCTGAAAGAAATTGTTCCCTGAAATAGTTCAGTTTGATATTTCCATAGAAACAAGAATGTTCACCTGTGTAAGCACAGTATAATTATCAAAATTATGAAATGGAATCGATATAATACTTTGATCTATAAACCTGATTTCACTTTTCCAGTTGTCTTAATACTATCTTTATAGCTAAAGAAAAAAATTCTGGTTCAGGATTCAATATAGGATCATATTATATTGTCATCCATGTTCATTTTTTTTCTTTGCTTCCTTCAGCAGTTCCTCAACTTTTTTTCTTTTCCGACCTTGGCATTTTTGAAGAGTACCTGCCACTTTTCTTAATACACTGTCTTCCAATTTTTATTTTCTCCTGTTTCTTCATGATGAGATTCAGGTTATACATCATTGGCAGGAATTTTACTGAATTGAGGTTGTATTCTTAATAAATTATTTAGGGGTCACATGATGGCAATTTGTGCCCTTACTGCCGGTCAGAGTTTTTAAGGTAGGACCTCTGAGCTCCAATCAGCCAACCGCTGCAAAGGATGCCAGAGTTCCCTTGAGCCCACATTGCTAGCTCTATGAAGAAGTCCAAGAAGAATCAATATTGCCTGAGTTGGCACCCCTTGCAAGACTGGAAAACAGGCTGGTGTTGTTTTGACGTCTTGGCCATAATAGTTTTAGTACCATCTTTTAAACCAGCCAGTGTCTGGCATATGGTAGATGAATTAATAACTGTTGAAGTGAATCAACATATAATCCATCCTTTCTTTAAGGTACCTGTGGCATGTACCATTGACTTTCATTACCAGCAAATCAGACTCAGTCCAAAGATTTTTGCTGAAGACAGAAACAGGTAACTTATTATAGAAATAACTAGGTTAAGCTAAGAAACTGGAAATGGGTAAGACTTGGGTACCAAGTTTGTTGTACTGTTTATCTTGGTTAAAACAGAAGGATCAGGTCAACCTTTATATTCAGCAAATTTTTGGCTTTCTATTTCTAGTGAAGATAGAAGTTTCAAAATATTCTCTGGTGTCAAAAATGCCAGTAATCCTGCCAGACCGAGATTAAAGCAGCTGAATTCTATAATGCTAAGTAGGAGGGATTACTAGTGAAAATTCCCCATTACTTTGTTAACATTGCTGGATTATTTTATATGTATGACCTGAAATGTGGCTGTATTCTTCTCCTAAATCTATAAATCTGAAAAAATTTGTGTTTAAAGCTAGTGTTGGCTTTTATCTATTAGAATGGACTTTTCTGGTTCCTAAAAGAAATGTGTTCAATATGAAACTCATTTCAGTATTAAAATTGTTCAATATTAAGCTTCCCTTTAGTTTCTTTGTCCAGTCTCTGATCAGAAAAGCTTTCATCAGTGAAAAGAGAAAATGGAACTTTGATTTATTTTATTTGCTCTAGATGTGCTCATCCTCCCTGAAGAGGTAGAATGGATCAAATTTAATGTTGGAATGAATGGCTATTACATTGTGCATTATGAGGATGACGGATGGGATTCTTTGAGTGGTCTTTTAAGAGGAGCACATTCAACAATCAGCAGCAGTGATCGGGCCAGTCTCATTAACAATGCATTTCAGCTTGTCAGGTAATACAAACTCCTCAGGGTCTTGGTTTATTTCTGAAAGCAGCTGTTAGTATTCAAATGGTTGATTTCTGAAGATGAAAATGATTACTTGCTAATAAGAAGTTGAAAGGTGTTTTCCCCTAAGTTCTTACAATCAAAGGTTGCTTTCAGTCTTATGGTTAGCCATGTGTCTGTGTCTGCAGAGTAAGGTAAAGAAAGTGACCTGTATTTCAATCTTTTTTTAAAAATGTTTTTATTTTATTTTTTAAAATTTTAATGTTTTTATTTATTTTTGAGAGAGAGAGAGAGAGAGAGAGCAAGTGGGGGAGGGGCAAAGAGAGAGAGAGAGACACAGAATCTGAAGCAGGCTCCAGGCTCTGAGCTGTCAGCACAGAGCCCATCACAGAGCTTGAACTCTTGAGTTGTGAGATCATGACCTGAGCTGAAATCGGACTCTCAACCAGCTGAGCCACCCAGTTGCCCCTAATGTTTTTATTTATTTTTGAGAGACAGTAAGAGAGACAGATGTGAGCAGGGGAAGGGAAAGGGCAGAGAGAGGGAGACACCGACTCAGAAGCAGGCTCCAGGCTCTGAGCTGTAAGTACAGAGTCCAACGCGGGCTCGAACTTAGAAACTGCGAGATCATGACCTGACCTGAAGTCGGACACTTAACTGACTGAGCCACCTAGGCGCCCCTAATCTTTTTCGTTAACAACTCAGATAAGACTGATGCAAAAGGGTGTAGAAAACCAGGAGACCAACATCTTGGAGAAGCCCCATGTCTTGTAGCTTTTCTGGCCCTGCTCTAATGCAGGTTTCTGCCCTGCTGAGTCTTTCATATTCTGGAAGCCTTCCTAGACCATGTGGCTCAGTACCAAGCTTTTGCATTATGTCTCTTGGATTAAAAAATTTCTATCCCCAACTCCTCAAACTGGATACCTGAGCTTCACAGGAGCTGTATGGAGTTGTTGAGGACAGTGTTTACTCTAATTTTTTGCCTTATGGCAATGGCTTTTAAGGAAATGGTTCCTGGGGTGCCTGGGTGGCTCAGTCCGTTAATTGTCCAACTCTTGTATTTTTGGCTCAGGCCCTGATCACATGGTTTATTTTGTGAGATTGAGTCCTGTGTTGGGCTCTGTGTTGACAGCAAGGAACTTCCTTGGGATGCCCTCTCTCCCTCTCTGTCTGCTGCTGCTGCTGCTCTTCCTCCTCCTCCTCCCCCCCTCCTCCTCCCCCCTCCTCCTCCCTCTCTCCCTCCCTCCCTCCCTCTCTCCCTCCCTCTCTCTCTCTCTCTCAAAATAAATATTTAAAAATAAACTTAAAAAAAAGAAATGGTTCCTATACCTGAAACTCAAATTTCTCCAACACTTCCTATGTACCTTTGCTCTAAATGTTGAGTTCTGCATTTCTCACCTCTCAAGGTGGCAAAAAGCAATGAGCCATCAAGGCAAAAGTGGTTTATCTAGCTGTTTCTGCCTCACTGAGACTGTTTCCCTCTATAATATTATTGCTTAATTCTTAGAGGGTTTTGTATTTACTTACCCTGCCCCTGAGATTTAACGCCTGGCCTCCATAATGAAGGGTTTACACCTATATTCACTTTCTTTTTGAAGTGATTATAAGAATGTATTCAATACAGACACTCAGACTTTTGACTGAGTGGCCATCTCTCCAACCAAGATTACTGATTTTGATGAAAATTGCCATCTTACTCTGGAAGTTGAATACTCAGTCCATTGTTTCACAGAGGGAGAGATGCTGACCTGTATCCTTTTTTTCTTAACCACAAGCAAACCCTGCCTCTACTATTATTCAAGAACCTTCCTCCACAGTGGTAAATAGGCCAGTGTTACGTGTGAAAGAAAAGATACTTATAGAAGCGTCACTATTGTTAAGAAGGCATTTATATCTGACCAATGTTTGGCTGGGAGGTGAAAATACCTTTTGAAACAAAAAATTGATTTCCTGCATTTTTTTAAAAACTGCTAACCATGGTGTCTCTTGACCAGCAACGGAAAACTGTCCATTGAAAAAGCCTTGGATTTAACCCTATACTTGAAGCATGAAACTGAAATTATGCCCGTGTTCCAAGGTTTGAATGAGCTGATACCTATGTATAAATTGATGGAGAAAAGAGATATGAAGGAAGTGGAAAATCAGTTCAAGGTAGAAGCCTTCAATAGAATAGTTACATAACTGGTTTGCTTTCGTGTGAGTGTGGAAAAGCGTCCTTACCCTTGTGAATATATGTATGTCCTCACATATATTAAGGAAAAGTAAATAAAAATTAATTCAGTGTTTAGACTGACTAGCAAAGATTGGGGTCTTACTAGACACAGCACTGTAAGAATCTGTATTTAGGGGCGCCTGGGTGGCTTAGTCGGTTAAGCGTCCGACTTTCGCTTAGGTCATGACCTCGCGGTTCGTGGGTTCGAGCCCCGCGTCGGGCTCTGTGCTGACTGCCAGCTCAGAGCCTGGAGCCTGTTTCAGTCTGTGACTCCCTCTCTCTCTGACCCTCCCCTGCTCACACTGTCTCTCTCTCTCTCCTAGAAATAAATAAAAATATTAAAAAAAAAAAAAAAAAGAATCTGTATTTAATTTTTATGGGTTTGTCATTCCCTTCTTTCTGCAAATCCTTTATTTCATTTTACTTCTGTATTTGGATGGTTGCTATTACGATACTCTGACTCAGGTACTTGAAGGAGAGGCACAAAATCATTATTTTTGGCAAAATGTCATGAAGTCTTTTTGTATAATTACTCTCAAAATGTAGTGCTATCAACTCTGTTTCAAAAATGGCGTGATTTTTAAATGGGTGAAGGCATATTTATAAATGATTGTTAGGTATATAGTAAAATCATTATTGTTTTTGACCCTTTTAGAATTCAGTATAGTCAGAATGACATGGTTTTAAAATAAGAGTTGGATTAAGCTTTAAAAATTAGTCCCCGTCACCCGAGGGTGTATTGGCTTGTATAAAACATGAGATGGCCTGGGACCGTTGTGGTGACACGTGTAACTTTCTTGCAGGCCTTTCTCATCAGGCTGCTGAGGGACCTCATTGATAATCAGACGTGGACAGATGAGGGCTCAGTCTCACAGCGAATGTTGCGAAGTCGGCTGCTCCTCTTTGCCTGCATGTACAAGTATCAACCCTGCATACAGAGAGCAGAAGCCTATTTCAGAGAGTGGAAGGAAGCCAATGGAAACTTTAGGTCTGTATTTACTGAACAACCAGTTTGTTCATATGAAGGGTATCTTTTCTATTTTTCATCATCGGTGCTAAATGTTGGGAGGAAGAAAACAAGTATACATAAGTCTACTCTGCTGTACTTTTTGGGAAAATAAATTTTTAAGATTCATCTATGTATCTCTCAACTTTGTTTTAAGAAATGCTAGGAGGGAATTTATATATTTATATATAAATATAAATAAATATATGTCAAATATTTGTAGATATATATGTCTACAAATATATATTATATATGTAAAAGTCAAATATTTGTAGAGTTCAAATAGAATAATTCCCATTTAATAGAGGCAACAGTCAGAACTAAAACAGCTGTCCTGGATAGGAACAGAGGCAGGGCCTGCCATAAAGGTAGCTTCTTCGGCCCTCCAAAGTCCCTGATGGCGTGTGTATAGTACTTGCTGACACTGTCTAAGCAAAGTAGGATCTTCTTGTATTTGGAATTTATTCTTGCTATACCTAAGGACTGTTATATTGGGGGCTTAATCTCTTCAGAAAAGATTAAGCCAACAAAAAATACACCTGCCTCCATTTAAAGAAATGCTTCCAAACAGTGGTCCTGTTGGATTCCTGACCTTTGTTCATGGATTACTTCTTGAGTCTCGTTTGTGTTTCTTTCTTTTGGTTTAAACAGTGACTACCTTTTGAGCTACCAGCATCACTGAAGTCCGTTAGATATGTTGGTATTTATCAAAGTGGCATTTCACGTTATGTTTTTGAGAGCGGTGCTTAAAACCGAATTTTACATACTTTCTTGTGCCTCTTTCATAAAATCTAACTGAAGGAAAGAGGTTATTTTTGTTGACATTTCCAGGCACGTTTCTCTGATTACCAGGCAAGTTTCAGTTTGTAATTGGTCACCATTATACATCCAGACACACTTCCTACATCTCAGACCCTCACCAGGCACGTCCTTTTCCACAGCCTGCCCAGTGACGTAACCTTGGCGGTGTTCTCTGTGGGCGTTCAGAACCCTGAAGGATGGGATTTTCTTTATAGCAAATATCAGTCATCTTTGTCCAGTACCGAGAAAGACAAAATTGAATTGGCCTTCACTATTAGCCAAAACAAGGAAAAGCTTCAGTGGTGAGTAATTCATTCATGTTTACGTGGCCAAGAGGAATTAAATGACAACAGCTCTTTCTGACATTATTTTTGTTCTCTTGGCCAGGAATTGCCTATTCTGCTGGGAACAGTTAATCAAGTGGGCACACATCTAATGAGTATGGTAGTTAATTAGGGAAAAGCAGATATTAGGAAAAATATTTAAAGGAATATATATTTGTATGTTTTTAAAAGAGCATGTTTAGAAATACATACTAGATATGCCTTTCTTATCTATTTTCTCTTATGAACAAATGTGATTACATGAGAATGGATGTTGTGAACACTCTATAAATGTGAGTTTTTATTATGTACATCTAGCAGGTTTATTAGCTCTCTAGTTACCTGTTTGGTCTTTATTATTGACAGATTTGCTTTTCTTTCACACGTTATTTTATTAAAGTGATTTACAACTTTTCCAAGGATTATTCATTGTTACCACTTCTTAAATTTTCTAGGCTACTTGATGAAGGTTTTAAGGGAGATAAAATAAAACTTCAAGAGTTTCCACATATCCTTAGTGGTGTTGGCAGGAACCCGGTGGGATATCCATTGGCTTGGCAGTTTCTGAGAGAAAATTGGGATAAACTTATACAAAAGTAAGTAGTGCCAAATTTGTGCTATGCCTAGAAAAGTCCATTAACCTGGCTGTGTCTTAGCTTTGTTTGTAAAACAACAGTGATGGTCTAAAGAGATGTGTTTTTTTTTTTTTATTGCAGATAGCAAGTAGAGATACTTCAAAAATATTCTTAGAAAATATGAAACTCAAACTTTAGTGCTAACTAATGAATCTGGGTAGTCAAGTTTTCCATTCCAGTCCCTCTATGCATCTGCTGACCAACCGGGAGGCTTCTTCTGCACAGTTAAACCCACATCTTGTGTTACCACTGCTGCTTGTGTGCACCTGCGCGTGTCTAGCTCTCTAGCACTTCTGAAGCCTCTAGCACTTTCTTTGGGGTACTGCATCTTCTCTTCAGCTTTTGGGGTATTTATATTTTACAGTGATATCTTAACTCATTGGAGGATAGGGATCGTGTCATAGATTTTTTCATGCCTAACCCGTTTTTAGTGAACTCCTGTAAAATTACGTGGCACTTAAAAACACATGTTAAATGAATAAATACTTTATGATGCATCTTGACAAATTCCATTTCCAGGTTTGAACTTGGCTCATCTTCTTTAACCATTATGGTGGTGGGAACAACAAATCAGTTCTCCACAAGAGCACGGCTTGAAGAGGTAAATGCAACTTTTAAATTTAAGTGACAATTAACTAATAAATATGGAGTAGACAGAATAAGGGTATGAGGAGTTAGGAATGGATTTTGTCACTTAGTAGATGTTCTTTTTGGATGTTGTCATGTTTTGGACACCAACCAAAATCAGTTATAAATAAAGTATTGAAAACGACGACTCTTCGTCAACATGTTAAGAAGTCTTAGCTCTGGCATAAAATTTTAGGGCTTAAAAATTACTGGAGGCCTTTAATCTTTGTTTATTAGGATGTTAAAAGTTGTCATTAGAGGTATCTATGTGATACCTCTAGGTGATCATTTGGCTGTTAGGAAAGAGGCGAGTCTGGAATCTAGGTTCTCCACTGTCTAGATTCATGATTTCTTGTTACTTATTTATATGCCATGTATTTGCAGAAAGAATTTTAGGCAACTTGTAAGGTCCGTATATAACAGAAATGTTAAATACGGAAAGGCTGCATAATTGACAGAAAGAGGTAACCGTATGAGGGGTTGATGCTGATAATTTGTTGCAACTGTAAATGCATCACCACTAACTAGCAGTTAAGAAGACACTGAGAAAAGCATATGAGTTATTCCCATTGTCTGGTAAGAGGGAACCTGGAATGTAAATGTTTTCCACAAAAGCAGACTTTTCTTATCGTCTTAAACTTTGATTAATTGGATGTCTAGATCATTGTCATGTGATGTTCCTTCTCTAATAATGTTTTCTAAAGGTATAGAACAAGTTTTACATGGCTTTAAAGGTATGTTGCCTTTAGATAAAAGCTGAGAGCCTAATACTAATCTTTTTAGGAATACTTCATTGTATAGTCTGGTTACACCATGACACATGTTTTGAAAATGTAAAAGAGACACTGGGACGCCTGGGTGGCTCAGTTGGCTAAGCGTCCGACTTTGGCTCAGGTCATGATCTCACAACTTGTGGGTTTGAGGCCCGCATAGGGCTCTGTGCTGACAGCTAGCTCAGAGCCTGGAGCCTGCTTCTGATTCTGTGTCTCCCTCTCTCTCTGACTGTCCCCTGCTCACACAGTGTCTCTCTCTCAAAAAAGTAAATAAAACATTAAAAAAAAATGCAAAAGAAATGTTGCATCCCTTATCTTCTCTAGTTTTCATTAGCTTCACGCAGCCTTGTAAAATTAACTTGCACCTAATTCAAGATTGAACTCTGGTGAGGTCTACAGCAGAGCTGTTCTCGGTGATGACTGAAGAGTAGTCGTGGGCTATGAGTAGTGAGACAGCTGTCCATAGACCAGACCTATCACAACAAAACATTTCATTCAGACACTTGCTTATTCGTGTCTTTTGTCATTAATTCTTTAAAGATATTACATTTTTATTATAAGGGAAACATGGTTTTAGGTTCTGGGGCTATGGCGATGAGCAGGGTAGACAAAGCCTTTGCCCTCATAGAGGGAATCATTTATGGACAAATCAACCTATATCAGGTGGTTACATGTTCTGACCATGAATAAGGCAGGGTAAGGAAAGAGTGACAGTATGGGTTGGAGCTCTGTTCTCTGGGAGACCTGTGAGCAGAGCCTGAAAGAAATGCAGTTGTCTTTTGTGTGCAAAGGAAACATCAGGTGCAGTAAGCCCTGAGGTAGGGCATGGATATGGCATCTCCGGTGTCATCAGAAGGGCAAGCGTCCTACTGGCAGGTAAAATGTAGAAGTCAGTTTGAGCCTTTCTCAGCCCTCACATCCAACTCATCCTGAGTCTTTTTGGCTCTGCTTTCAGCATATACACTATATCTGTACACTTGTCTGCTTTTACTCCACTCCAAGGTTTTCTCATCTCTTGCCTGGCCTATGGCTATAGCCTCCTGAATGGCTTCCCAGTTTGCCAATACCAAATCATTTTCCACATCAACCCATGATTGACTCCTACCTGTTCAGCTTGGAATAAATCCGAAGCCTTTCCTTGATGACTTTTTGCAAGAGACCATGATGACTGGGGCCTTGCCCACCTCTCCAGCTCATTGTTATGTGCTTTTCTGTGTCACATTCATACAACACTTGAGTCACTTGGGCACCTCCTCCTCCTGGGCTACCAGGGCTTGTCTCTGAGCCTCTGAATTTCTTCTTCTTCTTTTTTTAATATTTAATTTTGAGAGAAAGCAAGGGAGTGGGGAAGGAGCAGAGAGAGGGAGACAGAGAATCTGAAGCCCGACATGGGGCACGAACTCAGGAACTGTGAGATCATGACCTGAGGTGGAAGTCAGACACTTAACCGACTGAGCCACCCAGGTGTGTCAAGCCTCTAAACTTCTTATCTCTGCCTGGCTTGCTCTTTCCCTAACTTGTCAGTGGAAAGGCTCGTTTTATCCTTTAGAGGTCCCAGATCACATAACACCTTCCCAGAATACTCTGTCTAAAGTAGGCCACCCCCTTCCCAGTTACTGTCAAAGCCTCAGTGTATTTTGCCCACAGTGGTATATTTAAAGTAATCATAGTTTACTGCTTGTTGTTTCCCCAGCTACAGTGTAAGCTCCATGAGGACAGGCTGCTTGCCTGGCTCCCTGCCTCCTCCTCAGCGTCTAGCACAGTACTTCAGCCAGAGGGATGAATCAGGGGCAGCGTAAACAGTCATGAAAAACTGGATGAGGTTGAGTTCCTGATACAAGCTGGGTTTTAGGGTCTGCACTTTACTCACCTTATATAACTGTATCCTCACTGGTGCTCTGCAAGGCAAAGAGCATTCTCATTCTACAAATGAGGAAACTGAGTCCCACAGAAGTTAAGTCATTTACGAAGGCTCAAACAAGTTAGTAGGCTGAAACTGTTTTTTTCTATTACATCACACAACTTATTGCACAGAACATGTTCTCAAGGAGGCAGGTTTGAATCGAATGGTCAGTTGAGAGGATGCATTTCCCAAGGTAGGTGAAGACAGGAGAGAGAATTTGGGGTCAGAAAGAGCTTAAGGGCAAGGGTTAGCAGCTGGCTTTGTTTACAGGTCTTACAGTTCTTTTTGTTTGTTTCTTCTGAGTGGTCCCATCAGACCTGATGGGCTCCTTCAGGATTATTTAAAATAATTTGATGACAGCTAAATGACTTATATTAAATAATTACGTAGGAAAATTAGTGATGTGATAGGGCTGTTGTATAGTACCTGGAGTCATTCTTTTAACTGAGTATTCACCTTGAGTTCTGAGAGGATGAAACAGTAGGCTGAGCTCCAGCTGGAGCAGGACCATGAGGCACACTAAGTGTTGGCTGGGTTGCGACAGCAGGCGAACAGGCCTCCAGCTCACTGAAAAGCTGTGTTGAGATACCAAGTTTAAAACAGCCCTGAATCATTTAATATTGGGATTTGACCTTTCAAAAGCCTATTACTCTTATTCCCAAATTTATGATATTACATGAATTGTTAAAAAAAATGTTTGAGAGAGATCTCTCAATCGGAGCATGCGTGGGGAAGGGGGAGAGATGGGGGGTGGGGCAGAAGATCTGAAGTGGGCTCTGCACTGACAGCAGCCGGTCCCATATGGGGCTCAAACCCAGGAACCGTAAGGTCATGACCTGAGAGTTGGGACACTCAGCTAACTGAGCCACCCAAGAGCCCCTACAACATGGGTTTTTAAGAAATTAACTGTCTGGAATCCATGCTGAATAAATAATGCAGACTTTTTCTCATGTGAGCTTAAAGGATTTGATACCCAGCCCTGAAACAAGGTGTTTTTGAGACAGTGGTATCTTATCTCGTTAAAACCGTGGACAACTTTGTGTGGATTTTATCTTGGAGGAACAATACATGAATTGTGGACTAGGATAAAAGAAATTGGCAAGGTTTGGGGGATTTCCTCCATAACCTGCTTGTTTCTGTAATGACCTACAAGGCCAGGCCCAAGGAAAAAGACTGCACTTGTGTGGTTCAAATCGTTTTCCTTGGCAAAGAAGATACTCTGCATGTTATGCTTTTTAGATACGTTTTAAAAAAAACAAAACTAAGTATGCATTGATGTGTATATAACTATATATATTAAATAAACACACTCAAACCTTAATTATAAAATGGTATACAGTGAAGTCTTTTAGAATCTGGCAACTGCGAATAAATAAAGAGTGCAAAGGAAAATGCAGAATTTGACATCATGACGCATGAGCTCATTTTGTAGAGCTTAAGTTTCTGTGTATATAATTCTACCCAGACACGGGGCACTGCCTTCTTCTATGCAGAATTTTGGCAAATGCTGCTATTTTGGCTTGTTTGAAGTAGTCCGAAATTATACTTGTATAATATAATAAAACAAAATTTTTAAATCCGATTTTTAAAAAAATCGATTTTTCCTTACAAGGTAAAAGGATTCTTCAGCTCCTTGAAAGAGAACAGTTCTCAGCTCCATTGTGTCCAGCAAACAATTGAAACCATTGAGGAAAACATACGTTGGATGGATAAGAATTTTGATAAAATCAGAGTGTGGCTTCAAAGTGAGAAGCTTGCACTGCTCTAACACCTCCTTCCTCAGTGGTTCCTGTGGTAACGTTATGCTGAAGTTTCGTCAGGTGTGATTATTTTCAAACCAGAGATGGCTCTTTTGGCTTCTGCTCAAGATATTTTTCTTTTCCTTCTTACTCATTTGACTATTCCTATGAGAAGACCGGCTACTAAATTGTTCCATCGATGGGTTACTGCTATGATGTATTTTATTGACCGGTGTCGCCCTGCAATCTAAACCCAGGCGATGGGTTCCTTATTGTGGGGGCGTAGCTTATTTCTACCGTTTTATATCCTATACTTCAGCCTCTTGCTTTCCAAACCCCTGCTCCCCTTGTGCCATCCATAAGCTGTTTTGTCACTCTCCTCTATTGTCACTCTTCTCTAAGGACTGGTGCCTAGCAGGGACTCAATGGTGAACCCCTGGATCAGTGACTAAGCCAGCATGTTCCATCTTTGCCTTCTCTGTCGCAAGCCCAGGGGCTGACAGGAAGGCGCATGTCATCAGGCTTGTTTGCTGACTTGTGCCAGTCTCCCATGGGGCCGGGGGGAGAGGGGGGTAGGAGAGAGTAGGTGGGGGTGCTTTATTGCCCTAGTGCCCTTGCAGGTTGCCTCAGGTTGGCCTCCACCGAAGCCTGGCTCCTGAGAAGTGGCCCTCTTTTCTTCCCAGCCTTTTCCAGGTCTGCCTTCTAGTCACTGCTCCTCCCCTCACCTCTCCAGGATGAGGGAAGGGTGAACTGGGAGTCTGGCTTCTCATAGGCCTAGCAGTACTTGTGGGTTCCTTACATGTCTCCATTTTTTTTTGTTAAAAAAACAAAGCAAAACTTTTTATAGAGCCTTCCTCAAATAATCCTAATTTGAGTGTGTGGTCTGTTTCCTCAGGGACCCTGAGTGATACAGTGTCCCTCTGAAAAAAGCAGAGTACATTCAGGTCTAGTGGAGAAATCTTTCATTTGAAGTTGAACCTGGGAGCTGTTGATACTTAGGTAGGTGATGCTTCCTCTTTCTGCTCCATATTTGGCCTAGTTTAGAATTCCCCAACAACTTGTTACTGGCACTTACTGCCTCTAAGTCATGGCAGAGTCTCCAATAAATAATGTGAAACTGAAAATATTTAATTAGCTTAGTGTGGCACTGAGTTGTCTTTGAAGGCCTTTATGAGTTTAACATACTATAAAACTTAAGATAAAAAAATAAGATATGAAAAATGTCAGTATGTTCTAATACTGTGGAATAGAGTGACATAAATGTGTTTACGATTCTCTTTTTATATGTATTGCATAGTCTAATGGTTTGAGAAATAAAAACAAAACCCGGAATCACTGGTAATTTCCACTCCCAGGTATTAACCTTTTAAAAGACATACAAAGCCAAGATTTTAATGTAAAATATTTTTCTTTAATTATTTTGTATTTTGATTTAATGAAACATGGAAATAGTGGTTTTCATTTTTGGTCACCTGAGCAACCTGTGTTAATTTTCTAAAAACATTAACAATGTTGCTACAACAATGTGCGAATACCTTTTTGGGAATAAAAATGGTCTTATTTACTTCTAAGCAGATATTTGCAATTATTGCCTCCTAATTAGACAGGTGAAAGACGACTCAGATTCTGTAGCTTAGTCTAGTCATCATTAATTACCAGTAAGTGGCCAAGACTTAAATACATTTCTAACGAACAAAAGGCATATTCAGGGTACCTTTAATGTTTCCTTTTACAAGCATTTCTTAAATCTCTGGATTTAAAAATATTTCTGTATATGCATGGAAATTAGTAATACTGCAGCCATTTCCCCGCAAATATATCTGTCAATGTCAAAGATTTCACTTTCAAAAAAAGAAAATACTTTTATACTACCTAATTAGAAGACTTAGAAATACAGTTGAAATCCCACAGGAACAGTGTTCATTTTCTCGTCAGTGCTTTGAAAAGGTCTGTTTACTCCCCGCAACACTGGCTTGTATTTTCCAGATTTAGAGTAATAGAATAATGCCTGTACCTCTCATGGGATAGATACGCAGCACATAGAGTGAACTGTGATAACCTATAGGTATGTGCTTGATTTTTTATGAGAATTTCTAAAGAAAGAGTAGCAACATCATTTTATGCCCCATTGTAAGCAGTGTTTTCTCTCCCCCCACTTCCTGCATAGTGTTGGTGATAGTTCTCTTTTTTAGTGAACTCAGTTAAGTTCTAAAAAGAACGTAAGACACATGCTGAGGATGGCTGTACTCTCCAAAATGAGGAATTCCAAATCAGTTTTATGACCTATACTTTCCTGCATTCAGTACCAGGAAATAAAGGGGAAATTATTTATCAATCAAAATCCCCACAAGGATATCAGTGCTATCTATGTTCACCAATTCATTCCGAAAGATCTGAGAAGCCATTCAAAGTTACATGACATCAGAACCTCATTCTTGAATTGCTGTGGGTGAAATGCAGGTTTTTAAATTTCAGATAGGTTTTTTTTTTCAAGTCAAAGTTTTGTCTTTCTTTGGTAAACCTAACTTCCTTAAAGCCGGATGGCACACAGTGCACAGACTAACGTGGCAATGGTCTAAGCAAATAATTGCTGCTCTGCTTATACGTATCAAAAATCAAGGCATAGCTTAACACAGTAACCCAACTGAGTTTAAGGGATATGAATATTCTAAGGATTGGATTTTTCTTATCCTTGGAGCTTACTATGTGGTGACATGTGTCCACATTTTGCTCTTCTGGCTTGATTCCAGTCTCAGTATGTCTTATGCGGGCTCCATGGTGCAGAAGTCCTAGCCTCTGGCAAAAAAAAAAAAAAGTACTGTGTGCAGCGTGTCCTGGTCTGTCCAGGTTATCAATTTATTAGCAGCCCAAGAGGAGATATGTGCCCAATGTACAATATTTTGTTTGACTTATAAACATTAACCAAAGAAACATCAAATACAGCTCTAAAGCCCCAGAGGAAATGGGTAATGAGAAATCAAAACATTAAACACATTCAAGGCACTGTTTTCCAAATGCTAACAACAATTAAAGAATTAAGTGCAAACTGAAAATACTAATGAGATTTACAGGCACTGTGTTTAGAATGTGCAAACGTTTGCAAAGGTTTTTCCTTTTATATGTTTTAAGAAACTATCAAATATATCTCTTAGAAATATAGAGTTCCCGTCTCTCCCAACTGAAGGCAATTTTTAAAAATTCAAAGTTTATCAATACTCAGTACAGTTACACAGATAAACCAGACAAATTCATTTTCTTTCTGGGAAAAGAATAACCAATGTTTAGGATGTCAAGAGTCAACAAATAACACTGTCTAGAAGCCACCCAGAAAAATTTTCTGTTCAAAGCCTTTTGTCCTTCAAAAGTCACCATCCACCAGCTGAAGATTTTATAGACAGATACCTTGAAAAATTGAAAGAAAAAAAAAATCCAGTGAACGATACAGAATTTTGTTATAGGCATAATAAACATAACATTTACTAAAAACACTGTGTAACAGATAGCAACAAAGACTCTCCTATGAGTAAACATGAGAATGTTTTAGAAAATTCTAGAATTTAGAATATAGAAAACTTTAACTTGGGGGAAAATCTTTGAACAGTTCTAATGAGTATGCCTTACTTGTTAGAGGAAACAAAAGTAGACCATGATGAGAGAGACTAACCCAATCTTACCTACATTTTAATTTTCTTCAGGCTTTAGTCAGCCAGTGGTCATAAGCTTTAATGGCTTGGAGTAAGACCCAGTCTTATATATAGGAATTACATAAGAAATATAAGGTCTCTCAAGATACATCTCAGATTCCCTTATCCAAAGAAGTTCTTCAGTCATTATTACATAGAATGAAAATACTTGACTTTTGGAAAACGACAATGAAAAAAGTGGTCCATCGTTTCCTTTGCTTTTGTTCCAAAAAAAACCTCCTGTAATTTTCCTCTAGCCATAAGGGTACTTCTGTTTACCCCACTGGTTATTTTGGTAACACCAGTATCATAAGGACATTTCACTGTAAGATTTAACAGGCTAAGTGGGTAACCTGCAGTCACAAGCATCTGGTTTCAGAGAGTCGACTAGACTTAGGTGGTCATTTTTTTTAAAGCCTAGCCTGATGTTTTAAAGAGCTGTTAATTATAAGATTACTATTTTTAAACATTCCAGGAGCATATTATTCCATTTATGGCTTTTCAATGAATTAACCTGTTGACACTATAATGTGCATTTTATGCCAATAGTTTGAAGGGAACGTGAATAAGAGGTGGACTTAGTTTCCCTCACCTATGGGACAGGTCTGTAGAAGGTACAGTTGTCTTAATTTACAACAAACACCGAACTTACCAAATAGTGTGAACTTTAACTTGTATTTTTTTCATCAGTTTTTAGCTTGGAAGTCTCCTCCTTTGCCTAAAAGGGAAAGCAGAACCATCTGGGTTTAAGTATCAAAAAGCAGATCAATCAGAAGATTCTTATGAGGAGATGGGCTTTGCAAAATTAAAGGGTCAAAAGATGACAAAGTGGAGGAAAAATAAGTGGGCCTTTCTAAGGATTTTTCATTTAGCCCATACTATGAACTGTTCACCTTCAAGTTTGTAAACTGAAAATAATCTTAGGTGATTGATTTAAAATTTTTTACTCTTTTTTTAAAGACTAGGGTTAATTGAAGAGGAACATCGGTATTTTTGGATGGTATTCACTGATTTTACAGTAATTGATCCTCTCTGACTTGGGGTCACTGCTGAATATGGAGTTTTTAAGCTTCATTTTGATCATGTACTTTGTATAACTTAAATATCTGTTTGCTTATTTAACCTATTTGAGATGTGAGCAATTATCAATCTGGTTTCCTGTAGCTTTTATGGATTTCACTCTTTTTAAGGTTATAAATTGACATATAAACTGGATTTACACTTTCACATTATTCTAAATTTTACTATAATCTTTCCAGTGAGATTTGTATTTTCATACGTTTTCTTGTTACTAATTAGCACCTTTTATTTTCAGCTTCAAGAAGTTGCTTTAACATTTCTTCTAAGGCTGCTTTAGTGCTGATGAACTCCTCTGTCTGGAAAACTTGCTCTCCTTTTATTCTGAATGACAGCTTTGGTAGGTAGAGTATTCTTCGTTGGAAGTTTTTTTATATCAGCACTTTGAACAGGTCCCCTACTCCCTCTGGCCTGCAAAGTTTCTGCTGAAAATCTGCTAAGAGAGACCACTGGTTTTCTTTTCGCTGTGCTGAAGACTTTTTAACTTGTGATTTTTAAATTATAATGTTAGTTGGCTTAGGTGTTTTTGGATTCATCTGTTTTTTGGGATCCTACTGGCTTCCTAGATCAAAACTTCTGTTTCCTTTCCCAGGTTAGGGAAGGTTTCCGCCATTATTTCAGGTAAGTTTGCTGCCCCTTTCTGCATCTCTCCTCCACCTGGGACCCCTATAATGTTAACATTTGTCCATTTGATGTTGTCCTAGAAGTCCCTTAACCTTTTACTGTTGAGACTGGGTGAATTCCACTGCTATGTCTTTATGTTCACTAATTCTTTCTTAGCTTCACAGACTGTTCAATTTTTTAGTTCACATATTGTATTTTTTGGCTTGGTGACTTCTGTTTGGTACTTTGTCACTATTCTCATATCTTAAGTTTTCGCTGTGTTCATCCATTCTGCTCCCAAATTTTGTGACTACCTTTGTAACTACTATGCTGACTTCTTCATCAGGTAAATTACTTAGGTCCATTCTGTTAAGGTTGGTTTTCTGTTTTTCCTGAGGATTGATCTTGGTCTTTGATTTGGAACCTATTTATCTATGCTTCATTTTCCTTAACTATGTTGGTTCCTGTGCTTTAAACAGACACATCTCCTAGTCTTAAAGGAATGTCCTCAGGTAGGAGATAAACTGTTTGATTCAACCCTGCTCTAGCTCTTGGATGTCTCTCAAACCTCTGTGATAGGCTCCTTGTATTTGAGAGTGTGCCGAGATCTGTCAAGGTCCCAAAGGGGAGGATCTCTGTCAGCATCTAGATTGATGCTCATTAGAAGCCAATTCCTTACAAAGAACTCTTTAAACAATACACACATCTACAGGCTGGTAAAACACAAACTAAGTCCTGCTGGCTGCTAGAGCCCAGTGATCTGGAGGGGTCCCTCCAGACTCATGAGGTGCGACTATGGGCTCTAGCCCTTTAAGAATAGTTCTCAGACAACGGGGAAAAACTGAGAGCTTTCCCCCTGAGATCAGGAACACGACAGGGATGTCCACTCTCACCACTGTTGTTTAACATAGTGCTGGAAGTCCTAGCATCAGCCATCAGACAACAAAAGGAAATCAAAGGCATCAGAATTGGCAAAGAGGAAGTCAAACTTTCCCTCTTCGCAGATGACATGATACTCTACATCGAAAACCCGACAGACTCCACCAGAAGCCTACTAGAACTGATCCAAGAATTCAGCCAAGTTGCAGGGTACAAAATCAACGTACAGAAATCGGTTGCATTTTTATACACCAATGATGAAGCAACAGAAAGAGAAATCAAGAAACTGATCCCATTCACCATTGCACAAAAAACCATAAAATACCTCGGAATAAACCTAACCAAGGATACAAGAGATCTGTATGATGAAAACTATAGAAAACTTATGAAGGAAATTGAAGAAGACACAAAGAAATGGAAAAACATTCCATGCTCATGGATAGGAAGAATAAATATAGTCAAGATGTCATTACTACCTAAAGCAATCTACACATTCAATGCAATTCCAATCAAAATTGCACCAGCATCCTTCTCAAAACTAGAACAAACTCTCCAAAAATTTGTATGGAACCACAAAAGACCCCGAATAGCCAAAGTAATACTGAAAAATAAAACCAAAACGGGAGGGATCACCATCCCAGACTTCAGCCTCTACTACAAAGCTGTCGTCATCAAGACAGTATGGTATTGGCACAAAAACAGACACATAGACCAATGGAACAGAATTGAGAACTCAGAAGTGGACCCAAAAGTATACAGCCAACTGATCTTTGACAAAGCAGGAAAGAATATCCAATGGAAAAAAGACAGCCTTTTTAACAGATGGTGTTGGGAGAATTGGACAGCAACATGCAGAAGAATGAAACTAGATCATTTTCTCACACCATGCACAAAAATCAACTCAACATGGATAAAGGACCTGAATGTGAGACAGGAAACTATCAACACCCTAGAGGAGAAAGCAGGAAACAACCTCCTTGACCTCCACCGCAGCAACTTCTTACTTGACACATCCCCAAAAGCAAGGGAATCAAGAGCAAAAATCAACTGTTGGGACCTCATCAAGATTAAAAGCTTCTGCACAGCCAAGGAAACAACCCAGAAAACTAATAGGCAACCAACGGAATGGGAAAAGATAGTTGCAAATGACATATCAGATAAAGGGTTAATATCCAGAATCTATAAGGAACTCACCAAAGTACATGCCCGAAAAACAAACAACCCAGTGAAGAAATGGGCAGAAGACATGAACAGACACTTCTCCAAAGAGGACATCCAGATGGCCAACAGACACATGAAACGATGCTCAGCATCCCTCCTCATCAGGGAAATACAAATCCAAACCACACTGAGATACCACCTCACGCCAGTCAGAGTGGCTAAAATGAGCAAATCAGAGAACACAAGATGCTGGCGAGGATGTGGAGAAACGGGCACCCTCCTACACTGTTGGTGGGAATGTAAACTGGTACAGCCCCTCTGGAAAACAGTGTGGAGGTTCCTCAGGAAACTAACCATAGAACTCCCCTAGGACCCAGCAATAGCACTGCTAGGAATTTACCCAAGGAATACAGAAATGCTGAGGCATAGGAGCACATGTACCCCAGTGTTCATAGCAGCACTCTCCACAATAGCTAAAACATGGAAAGAGCCTAAGTGTCCATCAACGGACGAATGGATCAAGAAGATGTGGTTTATCTATACCATGGAATACTACATGGCAATGAGAAACAATGAAATCTGGCCATGTGTAGCAACATGGATGGACCTTGAGGGTGTTATGCTGAGCGAAATAAGTCAGGCAGAGAAGGACAAATAACATATGTTTGCACGTATAGGAGGATTAGGAGGAACTTGAAGGAGGAACAAGGGGGAGAAGAAGAGGGGAAATGATGGGGGAAAGGGAGAGAGGCAAACCATGAGAGACTCTTGAATGCTGACAAAAACTGAGGAGGGATGGATGTGGGGGGGAGGGGGGATGGGCATGGAGGAGGGCACTTTGGGGATGAGCACTGAGTGTTATGTGGAAACTAAACTATTTGTAAAAAAAAAAAAAAAAAAAAAAAAAGAATAGTTCTCAGATCACTAAAGCCTTGAGGATCTCATGGACACAAGCCCCATTGGTTTTCTAAGCTAGGTATTTTTGGGATTCTCTCTCAGATGCAGGTCTTAAAAGGTGGGGTGCCAAATATGGGGTTCAAACTCTTTGCTCCTCAGGAAGAAGCTGTGAGGTTTGAGTTCCCTTTTGATTATGGGCCACGGTGCCTATGGTAGGGTTTACAGTGCGATTGTGTTCCTGTCCCCTAACTGCTTCCATCTGGGCCGTTTTCATTTGCTAAGTAAGTAAAAGTCACCTAGCTAGCTCTGGGGTTCCCCCCGCTCAAAGGGCATTATTCCATATGCAGCTGTGGATTACGTGTGTCCATAGGAGAAGGCAAGCTCAGGATCTTTCTAGGTCACCATCTTGATTCTTTGAGTTCTGCAACAGCTAGAGTATGATTTTTAAAGCTGTATCTTCAGCTTCCAAGCACAGTATGAATAATTTTGATAGGAATCTCTCATTTGGCTCCATTAATACCTAGCTCTTAGAAGCTGGACCCTGTAACTTTTTTAGATTTTATTTTTAAGTAATTGTTACACCCAAAGTGGAGCTCTAGAAAGTAGTACTAATAGTCCTCCCTCCCAGGTGGCATCTAATGAAGATTCTGGGTCACCAACACCCCAAGGTCGTCTCTAATTTTGTATACTGCTTCTGTGTTCTAGAATTTATACAAACGACATTCCCTGGTGTTATCCTCCCCTCACCACCATTAATTTGCTATGGCTTTAAAGTGAATCCATATAAGTTGTTGACTTTTTTCCTTAATGGCATATAAAGTAATCTAAACTGGCGATTTAGATTTGGTGAAATACAATATATGAATCTGTCCATGTGTTATCCATAAGCAGAAATGTGCACTGGGCAATTTCATGTAGTGGTCTGAGACTTTGGAGAGAAGGTGTAAAAAAATATTCACCCTTCCCAATATTTGCTATAGATGTTTTAAAGAGGTGAAGGGATGGAAGGAATGGGACTGTAGGCAGAAGTGCTTTTAAGTTTGAGAATTGCTTTTAAAGTGGCAAAAGAACTGGAATGTGTTTACAATACAAAGGAAAAGAAGATGAAAAGGTTGAAGATCCTAGAAAGAGGTGATTGGTGACCTCTCAAAAAGAAGGGCCAAATCAGGGCAAGTGGGGGAAAGGGTATGTCTTTGGGTAGGTGGGAAGGGACATTACGGATTTTGTGCAAGGTGGCCTTCACTTTTCTAACGTTGAAGGCAAGGCTATTTGCAGACAATGAGGGGGTTTGAGAAGGGGCCTACACTGATTACAGGCTAGCACAGATGGCTGGGCTGGCACTGCGAACAGTAAAATTACGGTGGGGTCTTCCATACTCGTTGTGACAAAGGGGAGAAAAGGGTAAGGGTAGCTAGTGCTTAAACAATTATTCTAAATAGATTCTAATTAGAAACTAAATTGACTAGGGGCGCCTGGGTGGCTTAGTCGGTTAAGCGTCCGACTTTTGCTTAGGTCATGATCTCGTGGTTCGTGGGTTTGAGCCCCGCGTCGGGCTCTGTGCTGACTGCCAGCTCAGAGCCTGGAGCCTGTTTCAGAGTCTGTGACTCCCTCTCTCTCTGACCCTCCCCTGCTCACGCTGTCTCTCTCTCTCCTAGAAATGAATAAAACATTAAAAAAATATATATATTAAAAAAATTAAAAAAAAAAAAGAAACTAAATTGACTAAAAGGATAAATGCCACTCCATGTCATATATTTAGTGTTGTTTACCTTTGCAGAATCCTTTGCTTTACCCCCATTCTTGGGTGCTTTGGATGTGGGAGCAGTTGTCTTGACTTTGTCCTAAAACAAAGGAAACATAATAAGGTTACTGTTATCAGTCCCTCTAACAGTTAATTCTGGGCTGCAATCAAACCAAGTGTAATTAAAAAATGGAAAACTCTGAATATACAAAGAAGTATTTAAGTTGGGAAGTAAAAAGTCTTAAAAATGCAGTGGAAAATGTGGGTCACAGTGATGTTCTGCCAATTTCCATGAGGAATTTTGGTAATCAAAACAGATCTTGCTTCTATCAGGACTGATTTTTTATGTGCCAAGAGAGCACTGTTTTCAGTGCTATGGAAAACAAATTTAACAATGGAAATCATCACAGAAAGTCCCATTCACCAAAAGGTATTATTTATCCAGGAGTAAAAAATAGGATGCTGACGTGGTCTAGAAATTAAATCCCCCAACATGGAGAAGAGTGACAATAAGAGCAAAACAACAGCAAACGGATCTACAGTATCAATTTTTCTGAAAATAACAAGGAAGGGCATTCAATTCACTTTTCCTTCTATTTGACTTATATATGCCACACACCTGTTGTACTACAGTTTTTTCATTCATCTTTAATGACACGTTGTGAGTACTTGCTGTGTCCCAGGAATTTTGCTAATGCTGACCACAGCTGCTGTATAAAGTGCACAGCTCACTGGTATAAATAGAGACAAAGGTTCCCCCCAGGTGGCAGAGAGCATGGTGGAGAAACCCCTGACTTTGGCCTGGGAAGAGAGAAGCAGTAAGAGCCGGAGCTTGAACGGGGCCCAGAGGGAGGGAGTCAGCCAGATGGGCAGAAAGGAGAGGGAATCCCAGAGGGCAACAGCCACAAGAAGGTACAGTGCAGGGAGGCACTGCTCTCATTTTAAATGAAAACAGACAAAGCATTAGTGAACTCATCAGTGTGGAAATCAAACATGGTGGCTATGGAGATTATACAGCAACATGGAAAACATTTATGAAACAATGTTAAGCACTTGAATTACTACTATATAAAATAGATACATATGGAAAAAGATACATATGCCCATTAATTTTGGCAGGGTTGTATAATTATAGGTTAATTTCTTATCTCTTCAAGTTCTCTATGGCATCATTGAATTCATCCTGCAGCCTACAGCTCTATGTATTCACACCAACAAAGTCCATATGAAGTAGTATAGTACCTCTGCTGTGTTCTCTGAGGTTTCTGTTGGGGCAGGACAGCTGTCAAAATCACCTGAGAGGGCATCGATGGGGTCTTTGTCATCTGCAGGTTTCTGAGATATTAATAGAAATAGTCATCAGTGAAGGAGCCCAAGGCAAAAATACCATAAGGGACATTTTTCCACATCACTAAAAATATCAAAAGAAAAGGAAACCTTGCTGATATTCTTTTCCTAAGAAACTAATGTACTATAAAGGAAATATTAAAACATGAAAATCCTTACAGATTTACTTTCTTCTCTTTTATACATGTTGGCTTAGTATTCTGAGCCTCAAGTTTTTAATCTGAAACATGGAACGGTCTGAATATGCTCTTGTGAGGGCTAAACAAGAGAAATTACACATACCCACTCACACTGTATGTCTTCACATCATACCAAGAACAAGGTAGCCATTCAATAAATTTCAGATTTCTAAAATGTAAAATACAGTTCAGCTAGAATGAAAACCTTTGCTTATGGGAACATGCTGCTATGATATTTACCTTTGAGTCCTTGGGTTGCTGTGTAGGTGGCTTTACTGGTTTGCCCTTAAAAATAAGGCAGGTTATTGGTTAAACATAGATCTTAGTAAAGGTTTACTTAGATGTAGCCACTAATCATAAAATCTGTTGTTTAATGACATCAGGTACAATGGAGTATTGATTTGCAGTAACTGATAAACCTCAGAGTCTGGTTGTGGAAGTGAAAGAAACAATTATTAAGGAACTTTCTGCCATCATGTGTTAAAATGACTATTAAGAATATTTAAATCTGTTTTTCTGTCTTATTTATAAAAGCTTATTATACATTGGAACGATCTGCAGGGCTAGAATGGCATATAGAGATTCTTTTCCCCCCCCGCAGGATCTTCCAGGATTACAGCTACAGCTCATCAGGGACTTTACCCATCTACAAAGGCAAGGCTATTAAATAATACCTTTCCCACAGAATACAAGCAGGGTAAGGCAGTATTATCAAAGCAGGGAGGCTTCTAGCACAATGTAGACTTGGTATCCTCAAGAATACTGAATGCAAGCAAGGAGAATTGATTTCTGTAGTAAGAGACCCTGAAGATAACAGGGCGTCTTCGAACCCACCAAATGAATCAGTACAGAAAGGGAAGGATGTAACCTGGGCTTTCTTGTTTCTCTCTGAACAGGCCTGGAAATGTTATTTATCATACAACTGGCTTGCAATGAGCCAAAAGGGAAGGATATGGCCCAGCTGACCCAAGAAATTCTGCCTTCATGTTAAAAACAGAAGGCCAAAGCTGCCTTCTTTTCTTAATTTTTAAAAAAATACTATTTTGAGAGAAAGACACAGCGTAAGCAGGGGAGGGACAGAGAGAGAGGGAGACATAGAATTGGCAGCAGGCTCCAGGCTCTGATCTGTCAGCATAAAGCCTGAGCCCAACGTGGGGCTCAAACCCACGGACCAGAGATCATGACCTGAGTCACCCAGGCACCGCCAAAAACTTCTTGATAGAGCAGATCTAGATACAGAAATAGGACTGGCAGTGGGGAATACAGTGTTGCCTGTCTTTTCTCTGAACAGTGCTGGTAGCGGTGTAGAGGTCGACCCCAAGTCACGGAAGGGCCGTATTTATCTGCCCTGTTCATCAGTCCAGTACCAGCTCCTTTCTCCCCTTCAACAAGGAGCCTCTGCTTCAGTCAGGATTACAACTATCATTAAAAAAAATTTAATGTTTATTTTTGAGAGAGAGAGACAGAGTGTGAGCAGGAGAGGGGCAAGGGGAGTGGGAAGCACAATCTGAAGCAGACTCCAGGCTCTGAGCTGTCAGCACAGAGCCCGAGACATGGGGCTTGAACCCATGAAAGCGATCATGACCTGAGCTGAAGTCAGCTGCTCAACCAACTGAGTCACCCAGGTGCCCCTAACTATCATTTTTATAGCCTTTTCATGCAAAGAGAATCCATCAGTGTACATGCCCTGGTATCACTGTTCAGCACTGGTAAGTGAACATTATTCAATTCTATTTACACCACAGTGCCCAGCACAGTGAACACATATTGTACTGGCTCAGATAGATATTCAACAGAATTCTAGACAACCTGCTCATCAGAAACACATTAAAAGCACTCAGTCATGTTACATTTTGATGCTACTGTTAAAGTGTAGCTCCTATTCATTTCAAGGGAGATCTGAAATTTAAAAGCTGTTGTGATCTATATCCAAACAGAGACCTTTACCTTATCATCATTATCCAGGAGGTGTCTATATTCAGGGGGGATGGTATCGTCTCTTTCTCCCAGCTTGTCTCTGTGTTCAGCTTTAGCTTTTTCCTGTAAACATGGAATATATTTTCTCCTTCACTTAGACAACACGTGTACTGTTAAGTATTTACTTTTCTGAGACAAAACAGACTTTTTATTTCCTAAGTAACAACAAAACGATGACTGCAACAGATAAGTGGTTGATGGAAAATAAAGTTAACTCAGGTGCTTCTCCAGGTCAATCCACACGTGAGTTCCTACCTTGTATTTTAAAATAAATGATAAAATATTTGTTCTTAGAAACGACAGAAAGAGGTAAAGCTCAACGGTATAAACTATGTTTTATCTTTATGTGAATTTCACTTTTTAAATAAAAAGTTCAAGTCGCCGGACCTTGATATTTAGGTATAAAACACAACTTGGATGTGCATGAGCAAACCCTGAGAGGCCAGCACAAGTAGCAAACAAAAGTGCTACAAAAAGTCCCTGCTACTCAGGCAGTACCTTTTCCTTCCCCGCATCCTCACCTCACTGGGGCATGTCCCGGAATGATTCAGTGACATTCATTCCCCACCCCTCCAGGAGGAGGAGGGAATAGGCTTTATTTTTCTGTATCATTATCATTTTTCAAATATAGGTCAAGTTCACATCCATATTCTTGTAACATCAGTAGAATTAAGACCTAAGGATCTTTTGAAATGCCACTGGGGCATTCTTGGACATGGATGTGGCCAGTTACTTCCAGGTTCCAAGGTGAATGGGTCATTTGGTACTGTGTACTGTTAGACACAAATAAGCATTTACTCATGTTCTAGAAAGTGGGTGGGGCTAACAGTGTGTGCCTTGCAGACATGCCTTGCAGTGCTCCTGGCTCAACGCTTCATTTAGCGGTTTGCACGCAGAGTTATGGCTCAGGAGGCTGCTACAGAAACCTCTGACAAATAGGGGACCTCTGCCCCTCCATGTACTGAGTAAGTCACCCTCAAACGCATGTATTTGTGTGCCATACATTTGATATGAGATTAAACCAAGAAAAATAAATGTGGGAAGAGAATAACATTAAGGCAGAGCTGCACTTTTCCATAATTAAGTGTGGTCTCACTGAGAGGATATGTGCCTAAACCTGTGCGCTCACACAGTACTCACTGAGGAAATAAAGACGACAGGGTACAGAGAAGAAAAAAAATGAGACTTCAGTCATTCAGCCATTCACTAAAATGCCAAGTGGGTTTTTCTTTTTTTCCTTTTATGTGCAGGGTAGGATATTCTATGCTTTAAACCCTAAATTTCAATTAGTATACGGTTTTTTTTTACCTTGACCTTATCCTCTATTGGTTTGTTCTCATCTGGATCAGGCTGCCTTTGTCCGAGACTGTCAGAAAGTTGATCCAAGGCATCGTCCAGTTCTTTGTTGTCACTCTGCTAAAAAGTCAATCTGAATTAGTCACTGGCGAGCCAAATCAGGTCACCTTCTCCCTAATCTTTCCTTCTCCACACTTCTATGTGCCTTTCTACCCCACCCTACCCCCAGATACCTTTCTTTTCTAAAAAAATAAAATAGATTCCTCCAAAAAATAGGGGGTTCCTGGTCTGATGTGTTGGAAAACGTGCCTAACAATGCATACAGTGTGTGCAACACTGCTGGGCACAGTCTAAAACACATGAATTATGATAGCTTATTTTTGATTCCCACATGTATTCTTTTAAGTAAAGATATATACCTAATTTGAGTGATGTCTTCAAATAAATTATTAACTGAAACTAGACTTTGCGATGGGAAAAGTGATGGGAAAGGTGTCATTCTAAAACAAACTTGTGAAAGGCATACAGCCTTTGCATTGTGGATGTTGACCAAGAGACTCAGCCAGGGCAGAACCCCTCACCTCAGGAGTAGGAACTGAAGCGTAACTGGCAGCCTGGATTAATACTGATGCTTCTTTTCTGTGCACAGGCACATTCATCATTGTGGACACACACACAGCATTTTACTGGTTTTAAGCGGTTCTTTAGAGCTCAGGATTATAGCTCTTAATGGAGGAGCTGCCCACGGCTGAGTCTTGGCTTTGTCATTTGGGCCTCTGGATATTTTCAGATGATCCTGAGGCTGACCCAACAGGATGAAAATTCATTCAGAATCTAAGACTACAGCACTAAGTAAGCTTTGATGCTACATCAAAAGGAAAGTAAGCATAGCTGACTTCACTAAAGCTACTTCCTTTCCATCTAGCAAATGAGGCACTTGTTTTCTACCAAAGGAGATGGGGATCTGGTTTAGGGCGATCTCTTTGATGTGCTGTGGTCTCCTCGCCTCGATAATGTATAATTTGGTACTGCACAGAAAATTAATCAAGGAAGTCTGGAAAAGCTTTGGTCCCACAGTCTTGCCTCAGAACATGTAAATAATTAAAACAATATTGATGCTGAGGCTTTCATACTGCTAACATGAAAATGGCCACGTTTTACTGGCGTGAATGAATGGGAAGAAAACTGCTCTTCCATGACATGTTTGAATTTTTGGGAGAAGCAGCTCACACACTGAGCAATTCCAAAGAATAAACTTGAGGTTAAATAATGGGTAGTATTTATAACATATGTCAGGAAAAATATAAAGGAGGAGAAAATAATCAGGAAAGCTAAGGAATTTTTTAAATCTAGTAATTCAAATATATATACAATGCTCACTATTGGTCTTTCAATTCTCATAAAGTAACAATAATATTAAGTTCCAGGAAAGTGTGTGGAATATTTCATAAACTTTCTTTCATTTAATTATTTCAGGCATACTGTCGTCTCTCCAAATTGCCAGTCTTACCTCTTCTAAAACAAAAAGTGCTTTATCTTTTCAACAATTTTGTTTATTTTCATTTACTCTAAGGTGAGGGCCCTATTTTTGCTTTTTGTTGTTGCTGCTGTAAAACCGTGTTTCTAAGATGCTGCTTACCGCAGTATGAGGGGGTGGGCCAGGAGTGTGCGTGGCTGGAGCTGGGGTTTGGGAAACCACTTCAGAGATGACAGCAGAAAGTTTAGCTTCATCAAATTTCTTTTATAAAATAAAATAATAAAAGAAAAGAAAACATAAAAGAAAAGAAAAAATAAAATAAAAATTTGTATGCAATATATTATATAAAACTATGCCCGCAATAACATCACTTAAATACTGTTTTTAATACAGCTTTATTATTGTTTATTCTCTTCATCCAAATGGATGAAAAGTAACACATAATCTTTTGGGGAGGAGACAAGAATCTCAAGCAGGCTCCACATCCAGCACAGAACCTACGATGAGATCATGTCCTGAGCCAGAAATCAAGAGTAGGAAGCTTAACCCACCGAACCACCCAGGTGCTCCTCTAAGTAATACATAATCAAAGTCAATTTTTATTTTACTTCCTCCTCCATAGCTGCAGTTTACACAATCTCCTAATTCCTATTCCTATTTATTATTCCAAATGTTGAAAAATCTCATAGTGACTTAGTTTCATGGTTTGTTTAATGTTCCTAGGTGTATATTTAAGTTGTTTGCAATTTCTCAGCTTTCTTGTTAATTAGTCTGTAGAATTTCTACCAGTGGTTCTTTTTCTGGCGCTGGCTATATTCTGCAGACTGCCCCCTCCAGAGTGGCTAGAAAGTCATAAAGCTAAAAGCAATGAATTAAGCACACTTGTTTTCCATGGCCTTCCTTGACTCAAGTAGATATTTGTTACATATTTTTAAGTCTGATATGAGGTGGATAATGATGTACAAGCAATGCGTTATATTTGGTATATGGTGTGAGGTTTTATTAATTTTTCTTAATATTACATAGTATATTATTCCAGAATCTTTCTGAAATTATGATTCTCCTTTAAAGAATAGAGTAAATCTTTTATGTTCATTTCTCAGTTTTTCCCATTAATCTATAGCTTTTCTTTCTGAATCAGGATTGAATTGATCATTGTCATATAAATCAATCCCTGCATCAGTTGGGTTAATCTTTCCCAAAAATACTGAATGCTTTTCAGTATTTTTTCATGTTCCTATGTCTTTGCTTTTCAAACATATTTTAGAATAATTTTACTGAGTTACATAAAGTACCTTATTGCTAGTTTAATTAAAAAATAACTTACAAAATGATTAGAGAGAAGTGTCATGATTCTTTTCAGACACCAAGTAAAACTATCTTAGATATTTTAATTTCTTCATATTCTCATTTTTCTGTTCATTTCTTGTATTGCTCTCTTCCTTACATGTCTGACATCTCATTTTAATTGTATTTTCTAATCTATTACTGATAAACACAGCATACACAATGTTAATAACTACATATGTGCTCTCTACAACTAGGGATATCTACAAATACACAAATGTTCCTTTTTAATACTTGTCATTTCTTTTTCCTGTGTTGTTAATGATTTGTCATACAACATTAAGCAGAAAAGATAATAGAATTTTTTATACTGTGTTTTTAAAGGAAATGCTTCTAGCTTAAATCCAATATTTGATTCTTGAAATTAAATATTCTTTAATATATTAAGGGATTGTCTACTTAAAAATTTTTATTTAAAATGTGAATGTGACATTTGAAATACATCTTCTGTACATATATAATTGATTATTCTTATTTGATATATAACACTATATGAATTCTCCTGATAGTAAATATTTAATTTCTGACATTGGTAAATAATTACTACTTTAATAATTTTATATTATCTTTGTTAAAAATTATACATCTATAGACTTAAGTGACTTTAGTTAATAATGCTATATTAATCAAGTTTTAAGTTTAGGACCATCATTATTTGCAGAAGCAAGTATGTAAAGCCATGATTTTGAAGATACAGTTATGTTACACGAGACCAGCTGTTAAAAGAGTCAATTTTAAACTTCTCTTGGAAGCAAAGTTTGAAAACAGTTCTAATCTCTTTATTTGCTTAGATTCTATGAATTGTGTGTTTTACGTTTTGTTTTAAAAAAGTATTGTACATACTGGTTCTTGATAATTTAAAATTTAAATTTCATTGGTAAGATTTTTCTCTATTATTTCTGCCAATGTTTTATAAAATATTAGCCACTCATAAAAACCTACTGTTGGCTATAAATATTAATTTGGTTCTTACATTGACTTATTTTAATAAGATTTTTTTCTCTTTTACATTTGTTGGTATCTTGAAAATTTTTAGTAATTTCAAATCAAGCAACTATGAGCCAGTTTAGTCTCAGGCTACTATATTTTTTTAATTTTCTTTTTTTGGTGATTTGAAGGGGCACATGCACCCCAATGTTTATAGCAGGGCACCCTACTTATCAAAGATTTTGATTTGCAAATGTCATATCCTTTATTTTTTAAATAGTCTATTTTGAATTTACTCCTTGATCTCACTGACAGTAGTGGAATGTTTTGGAAAATTCTCTTTTTAAATAGAATTCTATTCTATTCTATTTGTTCTTATGTTTTGCATCATCATAATGACAGGATTCCACATTCCAAGGATACTGCTCACTTTATATTCTTCCCTAAATTAGGACTCAAGCACCTCTGAGTAATATAAGCTGTTTGTATGGAGGAGGAAGAGTCGAAGGTCATGGAATGGGGTGACTCAACTGCCTGGGAATGGTGCTTTAATAGGGGTATTATGAGGACCCTATTAATAACCCTGGTTAGTAACCCCTTTTTGACGGGTTCATTGCTTTCCAGAGTCCAAAAACTTTGAGCACCTCCAAGGAATCATTATTTCTTCTAGTTGCTACTCATTCTGTTTCTCAGCAAATATATTTTCCATTCCATTGTCCACATAAGAATCTTGTAAAGAGATAACCCAATCCCACGTAAAAGGTCTGGAGTGGGGCACCTGGGTGGCTCGGTCAGTTAAGCGTCTGACTTCAGCTCAGGTCGTGATCTCACAGTTTGTGGGTTTGAGCCCTGCATCGGGATCTGTGCTGACAGCTAGCTCAGAGCCTGGAGCCTGCTTCAGATTCTGTATCTCCCTCTATCTCTGACCCTCCCCTGCTCATGCTGTCTCTCTCTCAGAAATAAATAAAATAAAAACATTAAAAAAATTTTTTTAAAAAAAGGTCTGGAGTTACTTAAGTGTGGGCACTCCAAGAGACTTTACAATAAGCCCTAAAACTCCTGTAGTAGAGAAATCTGATTACCATTACCCAACACTTCCTAAAATTTCTAGTAACAGAATTATTTTTGAGGAACTATTTACTCTACCCAGAGCTAAGTTTTCCTAAGAGGTAATTATGGAAAATGATTATTGTAAAAAATATTAACAGATAAAGTTATTTGAGATGTAACTCTGTATAAACTCAATTTTAAATTCTCTTTTTGGTATACTTAATAGAGTACACACTGGTTCAATTAGTTACATTGTTGTAAATGTCCACTTTCAGGATGCAACACATTTCTAATGGCTACAATGAGTTGAAAGTCTTGAATGTTATGATTATTTCCTCAGCTCCAAAGTCAGATTCTAAGTCCCTAGTTTCCATTTCTTTCTGCCACCCTAAAAGTAAGGAAATAAAACCAGGAGTTTCAGACTCACAAGAGATGAAGAGTCTGGGGAGCCAGCAAAGTCCTTAGACAAGGCATCAAGAAGGAAGTCTTCACTCATGGGCTGGAAGAACCAGAAAATTTATCAACAAACACCACCTCAACTGTTTCCTCATTCTTCAAATGATGTCACGATTTATTGCCAATCGACTTATTAAAAAAGAAAGCTATGCCTTTCCAGAATTAACAATCAGGGCCAAATAAGAAAGATCTACTCAGAGAAAAGTGGTGTGCTTACTGGAAGTGATTCCTTGGGCTCTTTTGGCAGGAGGGGTTTTCCATCTTTATCCTATCCAGGAGAGAAAACCATGATATTAATCATTTCACGTGATTTATCCTGTGGGATTTATCCCAAATATGTACCCTTGTAAACACTGTAAGGGGTCTGCAGGTGATACCTGACGTTGCACATTATAAATGAGATTCATTGTTTCAGGAAAAACATTCTCTCACCAGAGAATATGCTCTAATTAGTTCATTTTAACCAATAGCTCAGGCATTCCCTAGGTGTGGGAGCTACAAAATGAACTGCGCATGGCTTGTGACCTCAGAAGCCTACATGCGGATAGCTGAGGTGGGCACGAGGTTCTGTGACAGGGCTCTAACAGGACACCAAGGGAGCAAAGGGATGCACCCCTCACCTGCCGGGGGGATGGGCTTTGCGAAAGTTGCCTGAAAAAAGCCGGCTAACTTTATAGGCAATATATTCAACCACTTTCCATTGATTCGGTGCCACACCCTGTAGTAAGAATTTAGGAATAGCACAGAAAGTAGGAAAGACCAAATTCTGCCCTGGGGAGCTCATCCTATGACTCAGGTGATGCCATGTTTCAGATGACTCTAAGTGCCACTTCTGAGAAACAGGACAAAAGCATTAAAGCATCTGAAGCTTTTTAGTAATGAAAAATTAATAAATGAATGGTAAATCCCATTTATCCACATACACAAAAATAACTAGGCACAGGGCTATATTTATATATAGTTGTATATAAACACATACAAGTGCATATATGTTTAGTTGTATATTCTCTTAAGTAGTGGCATCTCGTGAAGATGACTGACATTTGTTCTACTGTCCATGTGTGCCCCTGTTGAAGTGGTTGTACTTCAATGACCAATACATAATAGGGACGCCCCCCACCCCGCGCCGCTTGCTGTGTACAATCTATACTTTCAAAATAAATGAAACAGAACTATCCTTCTACTCAATGTTAAACAGACTTTCTTACTTTTCAATGAATATCTAAGAGTTGCAAATTTTTCTTCATAGGAAATAATTATTCTTCAGTTTGGTTTTTCTAGTTATATAAAGGCTCTCTAAGTTTTTCTTTTGCTTCTGGTATTGTAACAAACCAGGTATTACATGGGAAAAAATGAGGCATCTTAGGCATTAGATTTTTTTCACTCAAGGGAAAAACTTTCACTTAAAAACAAGTTCTTTGTATTCTGGGCCTGTTTCCATGTCCCTTCTTTATGTTTATAAAATTTGGTATTAATTAAAATAAAATAGAAAAACACCCCAAGCTGTTTACCTTGATGTCTTCTAATCTATAATCAGGAGGAATTGTTTCTTCTTTTTCACCTAGTTTTTCACGATCCTCTTCTTTGGCTTTCTCCTGAATAAAAATTATACCATTCTCATTACTAACACATCCCCACAAAGCAGATGCCTAAGTGCCTACATTTGAGGGAAGTAACTCCATTATTAGGTGAGAACATATGTATGGCCTATGTGTAGAGTTCCTACAGCAACCTCATCTTCACACCCTCCCCTACCTCAGCCGGCTCAGACACCACCACCATGCTCACTGGGCTCAAAGGCAACGGTGAGGTGGACAGCTGCCTCTTCTCTCAGGACTCCTTGGCAGTGGAAATGCATGTGGCCCAGGTGAGATTCAGAGGTTATGTGCATGCAATCCATGCAGTGAAACACTACTTTACTCAGGTTAGATTATTAGGCAGGATATGCTCCATAAACAGATAAAGCCAGCTGATCATGTGTTGTGGGAAATTAAAAAAAAAAAAAAGATGACTAACTTGCTTGGGGAGTGAGGAACATTAGTAACAGCTATTTTCAGTAAGTGACTGAGCTGCTATTACCTTGACTTTATCCTCTACAGGCTTTCCATCTTCTGGATCTGCTTCCTTTTTCCCCAGGCTACCAGCCAAGGCTTCTACAGCATCATCTGGCACCTTGCCTTTCTAAAAGCATATTCATGGATATACGAAGAAGGTAGTTAATCACTCCTTTTAAAAGAGACTACAACAAACAATTCAGAAGGGCATATCCTTATTTCAGGCTTGGATAAGCAGCACAGTCATCTTTTAATAATCTGAATTTCCAAGTGAATTGGAATCTATGTTTAGGGGTGCCTGGGTGCTCAGTTGGTTAAGCATCCAACTCTGGATGGCTCAGGTCATGATCTCACGGTTTATGAGTTCAAGCCCCTTGTCAGGCTTTGCACTGGCAGTGCGGAGCCTGCTTGGGATTCTCTCTCTCCCTTTCTGCTACCCCCACCCCCAATAAATAATATTAAAAAACCTTTAAAATCTCTGTTTTAAAAACCTAAAATAAGAAAATTAGACCAAATTTCTTAAATTAAGTGAGTGCAACATGTACTGACAAGGAGAAACTTAACATAAACTAAACCAGCATCTTGGTTTGGAAATAAAGTAGACAATAGTTGGGTATACGTCAGATAAGTGGAAAGCCAGCAAAGAAGTGACCTTTATGGTGATCATTCTAGAGATGGCCCAGGAAAGATTTTCAGAAAGACCTATGAAAGGACATTCCTCTTAACGTTCTGTGAAATAAGCCTGGCCCATCCCAGAGGTAGTGGCTGGGGCAGAGCCTCGACTGACACACAGAAGTTAGTGTTCTTTATGAGGCTTCCACTGGCCAAGGTGGATGCGTGCTGATTCAGGTGACTGACTAACCTGAGTGGCACAACGGGAACTGTCTACTTGGGGTCCCACTGTTCAAAAGGAGATGTGCTCCCTCATGCAGTCAGCCCTAGCCATGCTGGTTCTTAAAATGAAACTGGGTGAAGACAACATGAATGATATAAAGGGGAAATAAAGGAGAAATTTTGTTTTGGCTAAAAGATAGGACTCGATTTGACTTTTTCGAAATCACAGGTCAAGATCCACATATTGGTGGTTCATAAAAGCAATTCAACAGTTTATGGGCAGGACATTTAAAATTTTTTTTATTTTGAGAGAGAGAGACAGAGAGACAGCGTGAGCGGGGGAGAGGCAGAGAGAGAAGGAGACAACAGAATCCCAAGCAGGATCCACACCATCAGTGTACAGGAGCCCGAGGTGGGGCTTGAACCCACGAAACCATGAGATCATGACCTTAGCTGAAACCAAGAGTTGGATGCTTAACTGATTGAGCCACCCAGGTTCCCCAGGACTTAATTTTTTTTTTTAACAACAGAAAATAGGATGCATCATACATAACAAGGATAAGTACTACTAATTAAACTTTTTTTTCTATTATATAGATACTGGGTTGAAATATCAATGAATTTCCTATTGCTGCTCTTGGTCAAAGTGTGAAAGCTTCTGAATTAAAAAGTCTCAAAGTTTATTCTGATAAAATCCTATGACCTCACATAGAATACATATTTGAATATTAGAGTAAAAGTGTCTGTTTTATATGGCTTAAACATCAATGTAAGAAAAGTTTTTCTGCTAAGCTGCACTGCAAAAGATCAACGAGGAAATGGAACCTGAGTGGAAGGTGATTTATCACCATCTGGTGGTTGGACACTGCATAGATTTTATTCCCAGGAGCCACAAAAATCCCTGATTATCTAATTTGTTTGGGATTCTATCTGAAGTGCAAGAGGTACGGTGACCAAAGTCTTAACCAAGCAATCAGAATCGCTAGCTGATCTAAGACACGTCCTCACATGTAATTTACTTCGGTTTTTTTCCTGCTCTCTGCTGTGGAATCTTTGGAAACTACTACTTCCTGTTAAGCTTGTTCCCCTTGGTTTGGTTTAAGAATTAAACCACAGAGCAAAGCTAGGAGACACAGCAGTCGTTAAGAACGAAGGAATCAGGAAACAGGACTAGGGCCTGAAACTTCTATTTCTGTAGTATTTCATGTTGTCAAATTCACAACTAGTATTGAGATTTTCTTAACTCACTTTCTTCTTATACGAACAAGAACTGCACAGGGCACACATTCAGCTCCTTCCTATGCTCAGTTTTCTTTGGCTCACATCTCCAAGCGCTTCTTAGGCCCTCTGACCTTTGTCACACTCCATAGCTATTCTTTCTGGCTCTCATGGATATCCCAATTACAGAAATGCCAACCAATTTCAGTGACAGTAATCTCAGCAACCATGGTCAGCAGAGCTGATGGGACAGAGGCCCAGAAAAGTCCATCAGGAAATGGAAAAGCAGAGCGCTTTTCTGTGCACTAAATATCCAGTGCTCGACTCTATAGTCAGGGTAAAGTTGGAAAGGAATGAGCCCTGGAAGGCCCTGGCGGTCACCTGGAGCACAAGAGGCAGAGGATACATACATGTTTAGGTCACAGAGTTCTGCTCTGGAATGTTGGCTATTGTCTTTTTGATTCCAGTCACTGCCTCTGTTCTTTCTTCTTCACTGTCTTACCCCACATTCTCTCCCGCTCTCCAATTCTTTATTACTGTGGCCTGTGGCTTAATTCCCACAATGTAAAAGTTCAGGAGTGTACCCACAGACCTCAAAAAGAGGTCAAGTCCCGTGTAATGCAGAAGGGAGACCCTGGACTTTGAGGGGATTTTCACTAGGCACCAAGAATGTCCCTGGCAGGAAGCAGCCACATCAGGACACCCAAGACACATGTCCTACAACTTCTGCACCCTCTTTTCTTGAACAACTAAATGCACTAAACCCAAGTGCACCAAGTGCTTTGCACCTCTATGCTCCCCTGTCCTTGACTTACTGTTCTCCCCAGGAAAACAGTGCTATTCCACTTCCCAGTGTGATCTTGCTCTCCCTCTGTGAGTATTTCCTAATTCCTCCTAGGGGCAGGTACCTTTGTCCATGTTCCCCCTGCATTTTTTCCGTATGAGAATGATCACAATTGTACTGTAAAGCTTGAGACTCAGCCATACATCCACACTAGATGCTAACGTAACTGAGAGCAGGAGCCTTATCACTTATCTCAACAAGGCTCTGAAAAGTTAAATGGATTGCTCAAGGTCAACTCTAAGTTTCATTTCCCTCATCTATAAGAGAGAGATGATCAGAACAGGGTTCATAATGTCCTTGTGAACATTTAATATGAAGATCCTGCAAAGCATCTAGAACAACTTAGCTATTCACTAAGTCTATGGTAATACAGCACAGTTCCATCAACTGTTACTGAGTCAGATTCTACCTGCTAACAGAAATGAAACTCATAGAATTCAAAAAGAGAGATTCAACTATTTAATTACCATACTTCATACAAAAGTTAGAAAGTGAGATAAAGTCAAGGCAAGAAGAAAGGGGAAAGGAACTGAGTTAACCCCCTTTCAGATGGAAGTGGAGAGAAGTCGTGATGATACTGGTGCAGATTATTCTGCCAGGAGAGCCAACGAAAGGTACCATCAGGCTATCTGTGGAACTCCCAATACGCTTGAAGATGTGGGAAAGTGAAAAAGCATGATTATCCACCACAGCTGAGGAACCACAAAGAATTTCAGAAGGTGAAAGAAAAAAAAACAGCCTGCAGAAGTTTAATAAACACCTTAAATCTAGCCTGAATTTGTAGCACATCCTGGCTACAAAAGAACAGTAGATCCCATAGTTCTGTAAGATTTTCTTTTTATCTTATCAGAATAAAGTGTATGTTGGTAACATACAGCGGCAAGTGCATGGGAGAAAGAACTACCTTCCCAGGACACTGCTCAATGTGCAAGGCAGCACTCACCAAGGGAGCTGGCTTGGTCGGTGCGGACAGTATAGTACACATGGAAGTCCGAGGCACAGCCTCGCTCACAGGAGTCAAGGCAGAAGCCTGAGATGCCTGCGGAGAGAGGCAAGTACAACGAGGAGGTTTTAGAAATATCTGGTAAGACTCAACAAGGGACTACAATACACTCTGCTATATTATATGCTGTGAGCATGACTTTCTCAAATGCCTAAGGATTGCTAAATAGTGAATAAATAGAGGCAGGTAGAAACTCTTCTACCATTATTTCAACTTGGTTTTACCTCTTACCTTAGGTAGGTTACTTAACCTCTCTGAGACTCAGTTTTCACATCTGTAAAATGAGAACAATAATAGTACCTACATCTCAAGGGTCAGTGTGAGGCTTTCAATGAGATAAAACATGTCCAGTGCTTTGCATACTATCTAGGAACATGGTTGGCTCAATAGTATCAGCAACTATTATTATTAATATTGTTTTCAGAAAATATATAGCAATGATATGTCAATTATATAAAGTAATGTTTTATATAAGTGCATCATTTTTATATATTTAAGAGTATCTTATCAACTGTAAACAGGTATGTTTACAAATGTATGGTAGTCATACTATCCCAGAGGTTCTCAAAGTGTGGTCCCTGGACCAGCAGCATCAGCCTTACCAGGGAACTTGTTACACATGCAAATTCTTAGGCCTCCACCCCAAATACTACAGAAATTCTGGAGGTGAGGCCCAGTAATCTGTATTTTAACAAACCCTCAGGTGAGCCTGGTATTAAAATTTGAGAACCACTGTGCTATCTTATTTTATCACAAAGTAAAATTTCAAACAAACTGTTTTTAATCCAGACATTTATGAAAGGTTATCCTACAAGTAAGGTGCTCAGTAGACGGTCATTAATAGGCCACTGTCCCTTCTTTCAAGGAACCTACTATTTACTAAAAACTATGTATACACATCACCGGTGAAGACTAAGACAGATAAAAGCTTGCCTGTAATAAAGATCCTAACAGATATACAAAGAACAACAGAGCCCTGGGTGTACTGTATTCTGCGTAGGTAGGTCTGGAAGGGTGGTAAGGTTGGGGGAGGAAAAAGCAGGAAACAAAGGCCATACTTGAGCACAGCTTTAAAGGCATGACTAACATTTTTGATGATCTCGAATTAGGAGGGAAGGTTATCCTACACAGAATTCTACAGAACCACATGAGAAAAGCCAAGGACACATACATGTAAGCACTTATTGTTACGCTTTAGTAATGGGAGAACACATCTAGGGAGGGAAGGAAGCCGGGGCCAGAACACATTAACAGCAACTTTTATTTTGTGGGCAACGGGGAGCTCCTGAAGGTTGGAGCACAGGAATGATATGACCACCACATCTTTCTGGAAGGAATAATTACAGGACTTAAATTACAAGAACATCTGGGCCAGTTTGGGAAAAGAAAGCCCATCTAGAAAAAAATCAAGATGCAAACTGCATGTAAAAAAAAAAAAAAAGATGGAATAATGGGTCTCCATCAACTACTTCATGCTAAAATAGATTGGGCCTCACATTTTTAAGATTATAGAAAAATATCTTCAAAAGCCCCACAAAATAGAGACTTCTATTTTTAGAAACATACTTCTGTTGTTTTTTCGGTTGTCTTAGATTGTTTTCCTTCACTTTTAGGCTGGTCAAAATCTTCTGAAAGTTCATCAATAAGTTCTGATTCACTCAGGAGCTGGAATATAAGAAAAACATTATTATGAAGTGACTTTTTTGGTTACAAAAAAGTTTTACATAGAGTATTCTCTGTTAACACATATTAAGCCGTATTTTAGGATCTAAAACCAAAATTCATATTTGGGGTGTTTTTTATTTATCAATGTAAGATAAATGGCATGCAACAAATAAGGAATACTAAACACTGGAGTACCACAAAAACGTTCTTGATTCATTTAGTCCAACGTTTTCCTGATACTTCAGTTTCAGAAGAATTTTCTTTACATAAAACTGCCTTTTCTTTCCGATGAAGATCTGTCTAGTTTTTTTCGAATCTGACTGTTTTTCACAATTTCCTAATGACCTCCTAGAACACAGATCATATACTCCTTTCCTAAGACTCTGGGATTTTGGCAGCAGAGTTCTCCCATCCCTACCTCCTTCAGATAAAATGGTATCATTCATTTAGAGCACGTGGAGATTTTGACTAATACCAATCATCTACGACAGAACAGAATGTGATTCTAGAAGCTATGCTTCTGTGCTAAGTAAACGCTCTGAGTTTTAAGTCCTGGCCTTGCTGGTTTTTAGTTGTATGATCTTTACATCTTTACGCTATTTACATAACGTCTCTCTTAGTTTCTTCACACCTAAAATGGGAAAGATAACAGCACCCTCTTCATTCAGTGAGGACCTGACTGGTTGAGACCAAGCTAAGGCAGTGTAGAATCATTAAAGTATCTGATGTCATGATTATAATCAAACTGTGAAGTGCCAACAATCGGAGACCCTCTTGACATCAGCTCCTAATGTCCAATGATTTTCACCTAGAAACTCCCAATATTCTAGTAATAATTCATGAGGAAAAAAAATAAAGTATGTGAAAAGGAGTCAGAGATATGAGCCAAGTGTTGCTATCACAAGTCACCCTCTCTTTACTATGAGGTTGGCATTCAAAGTCCCCCGAGTGAAATCCTGTCAGTCAAAATGATCCTCAATTTATACTTTGCAGTTCTTTTGCTCTTTAATTATCAGAAGAATATTTTCTAACCTTGGATTTTTCTTCGGGCTCTGGCAAAAGTGGTTTTCCATCTTCATCCTGTAAACAAAATTGAAAACTCATTGAAAATGAAATAGAACATTTTCTTTTCATGGCCCAGTAAGTTTCTTCTAAGGAATTCCAGGATAGGAGAGAGACTTTTTTCTTCTTATATTTTAATGATTTGTTTTTGAGTGAATTTTTTATATTTGGGTGAATAAATTTTCAGTATTTTTAAAATCAAGTATCAGAATAAAGAGCTAAGCTCTAAAATAAATAAACTTTTAAAAAAAGTCTCTGTTCTCCAACCCAGGGTAAAGAGCTAGATCTCATTCCTACAATTCATTTTTTGTATTTTTGGAGATGAGGTTTCAGAATTTAGAATATTTGTAAAACAGAGAAACCTTCTAGATAAGCACATACAAGGACACTTTCTCTATATAAGCATGAGAAACGTTTTCCGTCATGTGTTTACGTGTAATTTTCCAAAGATAAATTAATGTAATTTACAGAATATAATTACAGAAGTCCACCTTCCTCACATTAAACCCAAACCCCTACCAGCAAAACCACCCTAACTAAGGACACGGATAAATAGCTGTACATTTATGTCTATACCCCCTTCAAAGATCTATGGTGCTTTTATCCATACAGCAGTTACAGAAAAATTTATTCCCAAATTGTTTCTTATGCTTCAAGGTTACATGCATTGTTAATAGCTGGAACACTTGGATTTGCGGGAATTTTAACCACCACATGGTTACTACTTCAGAGACCATCAACTAGCTTTAGAGAGCAGGAAAGAAAGGGTTTAGGGTTTTCAGTTAGTATATGAACTAGCATAATCATGTCCTTAAGCATCATGGGAACAGGCCCAACAGAAAATGAAGACAAGAGGGACATATTCTGTTAGGTGCCATGGCTAACAGCATACCGTGGCTGGCTTTAATCTATACTCCGATGGGACGGTTTCATCATCTTCACCACACTTTTTAAGTTTTTCTTCCTTGGCTTTTGCCTGATCAAAGGGGAGAAGGAAATAAAACACAAAACATGTGGGTAATGCAGGTAAAACAAGAGGGTATCACTTTATGTACTTCGTGAGTGATGTACAGAAAACCATCTCAGATTCAAGTGTGTCTCCATGCTTTGTAAACTACACAGCACAAAACCATGGTAAGCGGCTGGCTGTGAGGAAGACAGCATTAAATGAAGAGAAAAACAACAGGGCCAGGAATCCTGGAGAGATGCCCCTGACCTGTTCTCAGGTGCGCTATGACCTTGGGGAGCCACTTGGTCTTTCTTCAGCTGGAAAAGAGGGCTAACAATCATTTTTACCTAGTCCACTGACTTGTAAGGATCACTAAAGAAACGGAAATAAAATATCCTTTGAGACCATTAAGCACCATTAAGCATTAAGCACAGTGAAGATGTTAGTTGTAATTGTTTCAATAGCCGTCATGTCTTACTCAGTTATCTAGGGGGAAAAACCAAGCAGTTCCCAGGAATGTTATATACAGTCCAGATATGGGAGAAGCATCTCATCACAAATCTTGGCTGATCCATGGATAACTGGTTTTACCTCTCTTGAAAGGACTTTTTTTTTAATAATTTTTAAAAAAAAATTTCAGTAGTGTTAATATACAAGGTTACGTAAGTTTCAGGTATATGATACAGTGATTTAACAATGCTATACATTACTCAGTGTTCATCATGGTAAATGTACTCTTAATCCCCTTTATCTAATTCATCCATCCCCCTACCTCCCCTCCGCTCCCCTCTGGTAACCACCAGTTTCTTCTCTAGAATTAAAAGCCTGTTTCTTGGTTTGTGTCTACCTCTTTTGTTTGTTTGCTTGTTGTTGTTGTTTTTTTTTCCTATATTCCACATATGAGTGAAATCATAAGGTGTTTCTCTTTCTCTGACTGGACTTACATCACTTAGATTTTCCAGCTGCATGCATGTTGTTGCAACTGACAAAATTTCATTCTTTTTTTATGGCTGAACAATATTTCATTGTATGTATATACCACATCTTCTTTATCCATTCATCTACTGATGGACACTTGGGATGCTTCCATAAGTTGGCTACAGTAGATAATGCTGTACTAAAAAAGGACTCCCTTCACTAAGGACTTAATGGGATTACTGAACCATGAATAACCAACTGCATTAGAGATAAAAGTGTAGTTCTATAGTAGACCCCTGGCTTCTAGATGGGAAGTTCCATGATATTTAATAATTGATACCTGTACCAAGGCATGGATTTAGATCACAAAACAAGGAGCTCCTGTGCACAAAGAGGAATATCACACAGCAAATTCCAGCTTAACTTACTGCTCTATATTTCAACCTAAAATTGTAGTTCTCAATTGAAAGAGTGCTTGATTTCAAAAATATTAAGCACTTGTAATGAGCCAAGCACTCTTCTAGGCTTAGAATTACAGTTTTATTGTCCTATAAATTAACAACTCTCATTAAGGGATGAAAGTTTTTTTGTTTTTTTTTAATATTTCCAGTTATATTCTACTGCAACAACACATGGAGGAAATCCTATTATGTAGTGGTATTATTCCCCATTCAGAGATTTGTGAGGTTTCCAACCATCACACAGACTTCATGAAAAGTCAAAAAGTCACCTGTATAAGACTATCCTCTCCAGGCTGTGGACAATAAGGATCACATGCACAGTTAAATCTTTTCTATTCCTGTTTGATCTTTACATATATATTTTTTAGTTTATTTATTTTGAGAGAAAGAGAGTTTGAGCAGGAAAGGTACAGAGAGAGAATACCAAGCAGTGACAGTGTGGAGCCCGATGGAAGGCTTCATCCCACAAACTGTGAGATCGTGACCTGACCTAAATTCCAAAGTTGGTAACTTAACCAACTGAGCCACCCAGGTGCCCCTGATCTTTATATTCTTCAAATGCCTGCAATGTAGGCACTGAGAACTAGGTCTACTGAATTGAAATAGCACCAGACCAGGTAACCACAGACAGAAATGGGGAGGATAAATGAGGTACTATTGTAGAATACTTATATTATGATACATTATAAGAATGATAAGTAGGCATGGAAGTCTTCTCTAAAGCATTATGCAGTTCCCTGTAGAGAGCTCTCTAGTATAGAATATACTGAAGTGGGCTTTGGACTCCTATAGAATATTAAACTTTATGAGGCTTATCACAACATGAGACTATCCAGAAAGTAATAAACTCACTATGAGGCACTAAAATTCAGCTTAAGAATCCAGAAGATTGGAAGATCTTAGGAAATTTTTATACTTTGTGCATACTTAGAAAAACTACTTGGATGTTAAGTAAGCAGTAAGTAAATAAATAAATAAATTTTGGAAAATAGTATAAGCTAAAGAAATGAATAGAAAGAATGGGAAGAACAATCCTTTTAGTTTTAGTTAGAATTTTAGGGGTTTACTGCTATGTAGGTTTTCTAGAAAAAACATAATACATTTATACATGTATCCCAAAACTAGTTACCCCAACTACTCAAGAGCTTATTTTTATGCAACATTTTTTACAGCTACTTACCTGATTTTAGTCACCCTAAGTTTCTTTGCCCTGAAATTTATGTTTATACCTTTCCTCCCCCAAATTACGGTCTTATTAAATCACAGCATTCTCTGTAAAAAGCCTTGGAAAAAAGTACAATTGGCTCCCTACCCTGTAGCCACCCGGTGCTGGAAGCGTAACTCAACTTGGTCTGCTCCCTGCACCCCCCCCCCCCCCCCCCCCCCCCCCCCCCCCCCCCCCCCCCCCCCCCCACCCCCCCCCCCCCGGCCCCCAGTGTCCTTCCGGGCCCACCCTCTCCCTCAGACATCTGTCTATGTGGCTGCTTTAAATAATGTGTGTCTCGCACTGTCTTTATGAAAGTTTCCTTTCTTCTCAATACATTACTTGGTCCTGGAGGACAAGGACTGCTTCCCCAGCTCCCTTGTGTTCGTCTTCACGAAGCCTGTCATGCCACACCACGCCTGGTGAGCCCTCAAAGAAAGCTGAAGATAGAAACTGGCCCATTGTGGACCAGAGCAGTCCCAGACTCAGCGAGAGTTGCCGGGAGTCTGGGAGACTCACCTTCCTCAGTGATTCAGAACAGGAAGTGACAGAAGAGAAAGGGCATTATGACAGCGACACCTGCCTGCTCCCCTCCCTGAGCCAGTATGCTGGTGCTCCCGAGGGTGCCCAGGCTGTACCTCCATGCCCCCAACTATACTGCTTTGTCAACAATGCCCACAGGCCATCTTCCTCTTTTATACCAGAGAACTCAGCTGAAATAGTCTTTAGAAACTGTAATTTCATATTAAAACTCTCCTCCACCAAATAGAAGTTTGCTTTGGCTCAGAAGGCTTGTTAAGATGTTGAAGTGTGGTAGCCATGCAGGAAGTGCAGTTACAGAGTTAATCGTTGCTTGATATTATTCTAATTTGAGACAAGATTTTCAACAGTTTTCTTCGTGGTTATAATAAGGATCTCCTCTCCCCATCCACAGCATTCTCTCTCTCTCCTTATAAAGAGAAGCACCTGGAAACCTTCTGAAAATACAAATTTCCAATGTCCACAAGAGTAGACAACCTCTTTCTCGCCCAGCCACTGCCTCCAGGTTACCTTGTTTAGTCAGGTGTCATTTAAACATTGGCAGAAGAGATTAGCATTCACTATACATATTAAAATGCTAGATGTTTAAAAGACAAATTCTCAAAGATCCTTCTTGGTTGCTAACCACGCAAGAATGAAGATCTAAGTTAACTAGACTCTGAAAGTAAAGCAGAAAAGAAAAGTTGTTTAAGAATTCTAAACATGCATAATGCATTTAGCTTCACAACTCGCAGAATGACATGCTTTGTATATGAATCAAGGTCAGTACCTCATCAACTTCCTTAATGGAGCTGAGGTCAAGCTCAGGTTCTGGCTTCCGACTGCCCAGAGAAGCTGAAAGAGCCTCCAGTGCTTGATCGCTCATTGTGTCCTAAAGAGGGAAAAATTTTGTACATTAGAAAAGGAAACATCTCCTTGCGTGAATAATCTATCCACTTCTTTGTGAAATCCCAATTTTAAAATTCTAAAATGAGTTTCAGATTAGGGGAGGACTTTAGGAAGGCAATTTTACTGGAAACCTAGCAGGAGAGAGAGAGGAAAAAAAAAAGAAAAAAGAGAACTTACCAGTGAATGAAAATTGGGGCTTAGACACTTCCACAGTGTCTTACGTCGTTTCTACCCTGGGGGCACACTTCACCCCTTATTTCTCAAGCTATAATTATTACAAAATATTCATATCAAAATAAAAACTGCAAGAAGTAAATTTTCACTTTATTGTTGTTTTTTTAAATGTGTCTCTAGAAATAATTTCTGACAACACTGTCCCTTAGCAAACTAGCAAAGCCCAGGAAGCTAGGGAGCCTGAAGTGGCTCCTGCAGCTTCTAGTCTGAATGCACAACGGCTGATTGCTGTGGGGACTCCTGCTCTCAGGGTGTGGCTCTCACTGCTCTCCCAGTCAGCCTGATAAAAATAACTGTCCCCTCCAGGAAGGGAGAGGCAAAGCAGATCCGACACAAACTGCTCCCTGCATTATCTGGACTATCTGTAGATGGAGCACGGCTTCTCATCCAGCAGGTGAGCTGCAGGACCACTGTTCAGGACTAGGAACAATTAGGTGATTGTGGTTAACAGAAGCAAACTACAACCACATCCTACTAGTGATTCACAGGTCAAACTCCATTAGAAAATCATGGTGAGTAGGGGACTGGGTGGCTCAGTTGGTTAAGTGTCTGACTGTTGGTTTTGGCTCAGGTCATGATCTTGCAGCTTCATGGGATCAAGCCCTACATCAGGCTCTCTGCTGGCAGCACAGATTCTCTTGGAATTCTCTCTCTCTCTCTCTCTCTACCCCCCCCAACTCTTCCTCTCTGCTCCTCCCCCACTTGCACTGTCTAGATCTCTCTCAAAAATAAACTTAAATAGGAGGATTAGGAGGAACTTGACGGAGGAACAAGGGGGAGAAGAAGGGCGGAAATGGTGGGGGAAAGGGAGAGAGGCAAACCATGAGAGACTCTTGAATGCTGACAAAAACTGAGGACTGATGGATGTGGGGGGGAGGGGGGGATGGGCATGGAGGAGGGCACTTTGGGGATGAGCACTGAGTGTTATGTAGAAACTAATTTGACAATAAACTATTTGTAAAAAAAAATAAATAAATAAATAAACTTAAAAAAAAAATCACAGTGAAGGTTTATGTTCTAAGAATGCAACGGTTTTGTTGGTGTCTTATCTTTCTGTGTGTTCGAATGATGAGATTACAGAGCAGATTCTCTTGGGATTCTCTCTCTCTCCCCCTGTCTCTGGCCCTCCCCCACTTGTGCTGTCTAGGTCTCTCTCAAAAATAAGCTAAAAAAAAAAAATCACAGTGAAGGTTTATGTTCTAAGAATGCAACTGTTTTGGTGTCTTATCTTTCTGTGTGTTGTAATGATGAGATACTCGTTTCACACCAAAAAGGCTGTGCTCAAATAATGAATAGCATTTGCAGAAATACAGAAGGCCTGTCTGGAGATAATCAATAGAACCCTGACTGGATTTACTAGTCCACACAGACCCCGGAGGGAAAAAAGATGCCCCTCATCATGTGTTAACGTTCTATTAGGATTTCCCTGCATCAGTTAAATCAGGCTCAGGAAAGCAAGTGCTGTCAGGCAGACCATGGTTATTTTCAAAGAAGTAATTATTTATACCTCCTCCACCTTTCTTTTTTTCTCTTGGGGTGCAGCAGCACTTTTGACTACCCTGGCTGGCTGAGCTTTGAGAACTTCTTCTGTAGATTTCTGAAAGGCGAAATGTAAAAGATTAGACTTAAAGACAGAAGAAATGTAATGGTAATAACCAGAACTGAAAAGTTGTTTTAAAGTTTAATGTGGTTTCTAACAAGCTCCCCCTAATTATTTGGAAAACAGTACCTCTTCCTTAGTTTTCTTTTCACCAGCGGTAGGAGAACTGCAGGTGAAGTCAGATGACAAAGCATCTATGGCATCACTGGGCCCCATGGGTTTCTGAAGAAACAGGCACCACAATGGGTAACATGTGAGTGTCATTCAGGTTAAGTTTGTATCACAATACAAACTTGGCAGATGAAGAATGTGTGACATTCCTTTACTACCAAATCAAGTATGTTATCACATAACTTAGATAAAGTCTATGTTTGGAAGGGAACAAGTGCTAACAGTATTTTCCTGTTTCCCTCCTTTAAGTGGATTTCATATTAGGACATTCTCATTCTATTTTTAATAACATTTATTTTGCCCTAATACTTGATTGGTTCCATTCTTCTTCGCCTTAAAAAAAACTATACATGAAGCCATGAGCACTGAGACAATTCCCATACCCATCCCCTTTCTCTGAACAGATGGAAACTTGATCTGATTTAGAGATTAGTCACAGACTCGATATAGAGAATCGATGCCCCATCCCCCAACCAAAGATTTAAATAAAGGTTAATTTGGATCTTAGAAGACATTTATGTAAACTCACCGAAGAGTCTGGAGGAGGCCCTGTGATACCTTCTTTTTTCTGAAACAAATATTAATGTGAACATGTTGAAAGCCCAAAATTAACTTTTACAATTGGCAAAATGTACTGCTCAGTAACTGTCATGGGCTGAATTGTGCCTCCCCACAACTTTTCAAGAGGCTCTCGTACTCCAACTTGTGACTGGATTTGGAGATGGGGCCTTTCAAGAATTAATTAAGGTTAATTGAGGACATCAGGACGGGCTTGAACCCCAAAGACTGCTGTTCTTATAGAAGTGGGGAATGTGGACCCAAAGATGTATACACAGGGAAGACGGGCACGTACAAACCAAGGAGAGAAGCCTCAGATCCATGCTTCACAATCCTCAGAAGGAACCCACACTACCTACACCCAGATTGGTTTTCTAGCCTCTAGACTGTGAGACAAAGTATTTCTGTTGTTCAAGCCAGTCACTCTATGGTACTTCCTTATGGCAGCCCCAGCAAATGATTAAGAGTGAGAGTCATTGTAACAACAACTTCACATGCCCCATTATATTTTCTAAATTTAAAAAACGTGAATATATTCATGGGCTATGATTATGTTCCAAAAAGTAAAAGTAAATGATTATTTAACTTACTGCTAAAAGTTCCCTGTATTTTGGAGGAATTGTGACTTCTCTTTTACCTAATTCCTCTATGTAGGTGGAAGTCATTGGATCCTGGAATAAAAAATCACACAGAGGGATATTGTATAATTAATTAGCTGAGTATGTTACATGCTATTATGCAACCAAAGTACTGTTCCCATTAGTAATTTATCAAGCTACTGAAATGAAATGCAAATCATTAAAAAGCCAATACTTTACACAACTCTGATATTCTAAGTTTTTACAATACTTGCCCTTATTTAATTAGCTTAATCCATAACTAATCATAGAAAATATTCAAACTATATTAAATTTTATTCTTATACTAAAACATTTTATTTTAAAACATTTTTCATTGCCTCTAATACACACAAAAGTACAGCTAATAATAAATTTCTCTATAAGCTAACACCCAAGTCTTCCAGATCTAACTTCTAAGAAAAAAAGTTCGGATAGAGTCATGTCTCCTATTTAACCCTCTACTATCCCATTCCTTTCCCTGTTAGTCTGCGACAGACACAATCCTGAACTTTATTGTATCTACCTTAAAACCGAACACATTTTAAAACAATTATTCCAAATGTAGGTATCCACAATCAACGTACAGCATCACTTTTCATATTTTTTCTTCTTTTTTTAATTGAAAAAGTACAGAATGCTTTACAAATTTGCATGTCATCCTTGCAGGGGCCACACTAATCTTCTCTGTATCGTTCCAATTTTAGCATATCTGCAGCCAAACTGAACACTACTTTGCATATTTTCAAATGTTATATTAATGGCATCATATTCTAGGTATCATTCTGTACCATTCTTATTCAAAATTATGTTTTTGTAATGTATCCCTGCTGGTATATGAATAATTCATTTTGACCATAATAAAATGTTCCATTATTATTATCTTGTCTGCTGTTGATCAAAATTATGTCCAAATGTTTCACCTGTTCTTGTAACTCCTGGTGCCCATGGGTAAGGCTTCCTGCAGGGAATCTCTCTAGAGGTGGACTTGAGAGTTGAAGGACAAGTACATCTTCAATATCCACAGGCTCTATGTCAACTGTCAAACTTCTACACTTTCGCCAACCTGAGGCATGCATTCTCTCTATATTTTAGTGCCATTTCTCTAATTACCAAAAAGACTTTCATTTTTACTTAATTTATTAGCCAAACAAGTTTTCTCCTATTTTGCTATTGGGCTGTCTTTTAAAAATTCTTCATAAATTCTAGAAACAGATCCTTTGTCACGTCTGTTGCAAGTATTTTCTTCCAGTCTTTTGCATGTCTTTTTATTCATTTTTTTTTATTATCAAGGAACATATCATTTTCTTGTTTTTTGTGGGTAAGGAATAGGGATAAGCTGAGGGTGGTAAATTTCTAGAAATCAAAATAAGTTCAAGTCTAGCGGACTTAAATCTCGAGGACAGTAAGATCTTTGTGATACAATAGGATGTATCCCAGCACCAGTTATAACACAGCCAATCAATAAATGTTTGCTGAATCAATGTAATAGGATAGCTACCATAGGACAAACCATTTCCATTTATAACACCAGTTTTAGTTGCCATTATTGATAGCAACACCATCCTGTTTCTCTCCAAGCAACAGAACACGAGGTATTCTTTTGTGCCTCATGACCATGACCTTATTTTCTTTCCTATCCATTATGCATGAACCTTTACAGATACCAAAATCACATACTGAAACTTCAGGTCCAGTATATGTTGTGTTATCTTCTTCAGTTTCTTCAGGTCCTCCTAAAGTGTCTACTAAATCATCCAAAGCAGCATCCATGTCTGACTAGAAAAGAAAGAGAGCAGGTATTTAAATGCTATTTGTAATACAGATTTCCCTTCTGGTTTTTTAATTACAAAAAAAAAAATTATGTACAGAAAAACACCAAACTTCAAAAGTTCTTCAAATATTAAAATAGTTAAAATCTCTAAGAGACCTTATTATGTAAGGCCCCAGAGTACACATTCCAGGTTGGAAAGACAGAAAGCCATGTTCAGGTAAGAATCACAACTTCAGTAAGTGTAACGGCATTAACTACAGAACAAATGAATGGTTCATTAAAGCTGCCATTCCAATATACTGACAGTTAAAAAAAACCACACACACACTAGAGAATAATGATCATGTAATTGTATGCAATAGGAGAAATTCTTTGTATTCACTGCTTATCAATAGTTTTCCAGAGTTATATATTTACAAAGAACTCCAACAAAATCTCTATATAGCACCTCTCCCAAAAAGAATCTATTTCAAAGATGGATTGCCTGTGTTCTTTCATTCATTTGTGGCTTTTTGTTCATTTGCTCGCCCAAAGAGGTCTACAAAACATATTACTTAAAAGGGATATTAATTAAGCTTGTAAGACGTGACAATTTACTCTGTCAATATGGACTATAATCAGTATAATAAATGAAGGAGTGCCTCTATCCTATCTCTGAGGTTTAGAATGACTCATTGTAAAGAATATGCAGCATTTAAAAGGGAAAACAAGAATTCTGGGAAAGACCCTTTACTTACTTTACTCAGATTAAAAATGATTAACTTTTTTTTCTTTCAACAACCATATTCCCACTACAATTTTAGGAACTCATCTGCTCATGTAATACAATTTGGGACCTATTAGTTTTAGACTGATTCATTTGGGAATTTCAGAATGAAGAGGGGTCTTATATTCTTTAGTGATACCTCTGGTTAAAGAAGGTATATTGCAAGAGAGAAGCTGTAATGTAAGCTCCATGGAATGTAACTTGAGTTTTCAGAACAGAGGGTTAGAATATAAAATGCTACCGGGGCGCCTGGATGGCTCAGTTGGTTAAGCGTCTGACCCTGAGTTTTGGGTCTAATCATGGTCTTGTGGTTTTGTGAGTATGAACCATGCACTGGGCTCTGATCTGACAGTATGGAGCACGTTTGACATTCATTCTCTCTCCCCCTCTCTCTCTACACCCCCCGTCCCCATTCATGTTGTCTCTACTTCTCAAAATAAACAAACTTAAGAAAAGGATTTTCAATGTTATAAACATACCTGAAAAAAAAAATCATACTCTTAGCTTGTAACAATGATTCATTAAAAAGGTCTTTAAGCTAATCCTACCTCATATTTGCCCTTAAAAAATCAGATCTAAATAATAGACTATGAATAAATAAATTTCTCATGTAGAAATGCACTGCTATCTTCATACCTTTCCAGATGGTTTACCAGGTTTGGTTTCAACTGGTACAGCAGATGTTAATGATTTCTTTTCTTTTTTCTGGTGGGAGTTTAGAAAAGAGAAAACTCTTTTTCACATATTTTTCTTCATTAATTTAACAAATTCAAATTGAATTACTAAATAATTTAATAAAATTCAATGACATTACACATTTAAAATGAATTTACTATAATATTAACAGCATAGATCATATACTGAACATCTCCTCTGTGCCAGATAACACGTATATGTTGTGTCCTTTTTTCAGAACAGCATAAGTGACATTAATTTCACTTAGTGAGTGGAGAGCAAGACTCAGAGATGTTAAGTAAGTTTTCCTAGGTCACACAGTAAAGGGAAGACCAAGAATTGAATCCAGAACTGCCATCTCCTTCTTCTTTGCCCTTGGTTGCTTCTCCAAAGGCCCGCAGTCAGCCCACAGCATCCATGCATTTTTTTTCTCTAAGTGGCCACTTCTCACTGTTGTTCTTTCAACCTTGGCCTGCACACATGAAGACCTCTCACTCCCTGCCTTCGCATTTCACCACCCACTCCTTTATCTCTCTAAAATGTTTCAGTTGCTCTTTCAAAGACTTCCAATAAGTCTCCAGTCTGCAATCTCCATGCTTGACCCACACATAATCCCTTCTGAAGTTTGATCTCAGTAAGCACACCCCATGCCTGACGCATCTCTCACAGCAGCCATGACTGAGCACCATCCTAGCGTTCCTCTGGCATTTGTGCTATCCTTCTCTGCCACGTCTTCTGCGTTGCCCCCAGCCCTACACATTCCATATTTCTGCCTCGCACTCATGGCCCTAAGCAAAACCATTCTCTAGAGCCAGGGCCAAATACTTGCAGGGACTGAGAGGAAGTAGACAGGTGAACATGCCAGGTTTAAGACAATAGAAAACTATCCCATTTGGAGATCTCTGAACTATGGGTGGCAGAGCATGGGGGTGGAGAGCACACCAGCTCCCATGCACTGCCCGCATGAACCTTCAGGTAGGTCACCTCTTCTACAGCTCAGTAACATCATGCGTGACAGGGGGACAGTAACTGCCTCTCCCTCGGGGTTGTGAGAATTAGATAAACTCATCTATTAAAGTGTGAAAGCCAGTGTTTGGTACATACTAAGTACCATGTAGGTTGTGGGGGGGGCACTTTCAAGGTAATATACAAGGGGTCTGAGGTAAGAAAACACATTTATTTTTGAGTATTTTCATTTAAAAGCTTATGTAAATTTTCCCATCACTCCATAGAATATCTGCATTCCTTTGCATACAAACTAATGTGCCTCTTCCTTTTCAAAATCTGAGAAAAACTGGTGTTTCAAGATGTGCCATACTTTTATGCTATGACCTTCCTTACCATCTACCTGAAGGGAATACATTTCCTATTTCAAAAAGCAGGAAAACAGATTAATATATATACTACTTTTTTAAAAATTCATTTCTGTCTTCTTATTTTTGCTACAATTATATACTTGTGGCTTCCAGAGAAATAAGCAGCATTTCTAGGGAGACATGGCCTGTAAACTAATTACTAACTCTGCCTTGCTCTGTGTAGAAACAGTAGACTACTTCTCATTTTACATTTCCAGGCTAGTATTTGAAGTAGCTCTTCAAATGATCTAAGGAAATCTTGTCCATCATTAGTCAGAGGGGCACATACACTCTCTCCTCAGAGGGCTGGTGTGTCTCCTTTGAAAACTCCTGTCAACTCATGTAGATCTCATGACTATTTGTGATTTACTCAAATCAAGATAGGTGCTCTCCAGGCTAAAAAGCTAAGAGAAGTGCTTATTTAAATATGGCAATTGTATTTGCTTAATTTCAAAGCTATAAATATTGTTGAAAGCAGGGTCTGAGTCAACTCACATTTTAATTTTCTTGGTACAGATACCAGACCTTACACATAGCAGGCATTCAATAAATATTTATTAACACATAAATTCTCAAATCAGTTTTGTTATCTTTCTCACATCTTTTAGATACATCCTCTTCTTCACTAAATTTTAATATTAGTTTTAAATTCACTAAATTAAATTCACTAAATTTAATATTAATAAACTTAATATAAATAAAGAAGAGTACTCAGTTTTTACCAAATGCAGGTTATTTGAGCATGGTAGCACCAGACCCTAAATGCTTACTGAGAACCAGACAAAAGCCCAGGTTGGAATGGGTCTTCACCGAGCATGCATCTTTCATAAAATAGACCCGAGGGGCAGTGAGGCCCACATATGCTTCATGTCTGCTTAGGTGTGCTCACCTTGTTATCTGGTTTGGCAGATGCCACAGGTATGCCAGCAACAACACCTTCTCCACCAGTGGAAACTGCATCCTGGGATTTAGTCTAAAGGGGATAAAATGATTAACAGAACTCAGTATCTTTAAATGACTACTTTCAAAATCATGCATTTCAAGTATCGCTACTGATCCAGTTATAACCATCATGGACATAGTGCAGAGGAATGGTTACTAGCTTCTGCTGCACATGGTACAACACTCATGACCATACAAGACTGGACTCAAGAGCTACAGAGTTCATGCAGGTGCACAAATATTGAAGGGGCCAGGTAGGGACTGTGATAAATTGTTACCAAGTTGTAGCCAATTGTTGCCATATAATCTGATTTTTCAAGAGAAGCGAGAAACTTGAATTTTATATGAAATATGACTTCAACTGTTGGCAACTCATTAAAAAAATTTTAGTAATACTGTAGGCCAAACAAAATAGATTTGAAGAAAACACATAATGGCTGCATTTAACTGGCGTGCCAAAGATGTGGCTTCTATCAGGTCCACTGTCAAGCAGGCCTACTTAATGTCTTCCAAGAGCTCTCAATGGAAAAGTTCTTCTCACAAGTGTTTATTCTTCTAAGAGTTGACCTCCATTAGCTGTGTAAATATGGAATCTATTTCTGATTTTTTCTCTCTATAAATTCACCTCTTCTACAACAAAATTCTAAACACCTTTTTCAGACTTCCATGTAAAGAGCATATCATGCAGAGCATCTGTGCTCCTAACTCTGAGGAGAGGGGTCCAGGAGGCAACCTGTACCCCAAGCTTCCCATCCACGAGACACCAGAGTCTGCTGCCTTACAGTCATGATTGGGCACTGCTGGGCAGTGGAAGAAGGCTGAACTGAACTTCCCCTCCACACATCTGATGTATTTCTTGAGCTTTTCAGAGCCCCAAGTGTCCAAGGACTATTTGCAAAACCAGTAAAAATGATAGCACCGAATCTTTACAATACAAAGTATGTTCAGCATAGCTCCACAGATTCAACTACACATGTCCATACAGATGGAGGACATGCATCTTATTCCCTAGTTAATGGTAGTGTTTTCCTATCAATCTGTTAGATTTACCTTTGGTTTTGTTGATTTCTCTGATGTCGACTGTTCACTTGATCTAGAAACTGCTTTTTCATTATGAACATGCTTGCTTTCTGTATCTGATGCATGCTTGGGTAGGCTTTTTGGCTGAAACACACACACCACACTGTTAACAACATGACAAACACTGATGCTTTCCTCTATGAGTGTTGAGTGTTCATATGACATTAGTAAATTGCAAATCCTGTAACTGCCACATGGTGGTGCCATTTTAGAGAGAAAAACAAACACAAACGAGGGTTTCAGAATTTTATTCCTCACACACGAAAAAGGCTTCACCTACCTAATGATATCAAGTCTTAATGATTATCATTTACCTCTTTGTGTTCTTTTGGCTTTACTTCTTGGGGGTTTTTCTCTTGGACCACAGATGGCTGTCAATTTCAAAAGATAAAATCTCAGTTACATTGGAGTCCTTTCTTTTATTTCTTCAAAACAGGTTCAAGAACAAACTCCCAATTAGACCCTTCTGCCTCTCTTGGGAAAGGCTCACTTGGAATACACATGTGCTGCTTGTCAATAGATAGTCTACCAACAGCATGATAGGTTTGCATCTCTAACTTACTGGCTGTTTTTCACAATTCATACAGATTACTTAGTAAACTCAAGTCCAATCACAGTGATGCCGTATGATCACTGAGACCTGTAAGGCTGTTGATAGGGAATCCTACTCTAGAAATTCTTTTTTAAAAATTTCCCTTCAGAGAGAATGAACATTGTATTTCTGCAATTTAATGATTTACATAGTCTTTTCTGTGTTACAAGTAGAGAAGGGAGTATCACCAGAAACTCAATTCTCTTGAGATTGTAGAAATAACAAAATGGAATAGCAGATAATTTCCACCTCGTAGCTGAATTCTTCCTTTACAGTGGACTATGAGATTATTATTTTGAGGGAGCAACCCAAAGGAGCTACCTAAAATAAGTCTCAGATGATTCACCTTTGCCTGCAATTTAAAGGACATCTCTGTGCTTTCCTACAGGAAGTCTTGCAGTCTTATCTGAGTATCTGCTTAAGCATGCTTGAAAGAAGTAATGTGCACCATCGTACGTAGGAGAAACATTTGCCCTGCCTGCACACACCTTGGGATCCATCTCCACATGGATACAGACTGCGTTTCAGTCTAGACAGCCATGAGTCAGGAAGCCACTCCCAAGGGAAGTCAGAGTTGTCTCCTGAGAAACTGATAACTAGTTCCGCAAACTGAGATAAGACTGTTATGATAAACCTAGGGTCCTCTTAAAAAAGACTCTCATCTGTAAGTCATCTAGGTGCTGGGTCCAAATGACATTTATTCTTGTTCTATCTTTAAAGTAACTGGATATTCATTACCCTTTATCCTTTCTTTTTGGTTCCTGCTGCTTTTTTAACAATTACTTCACCTATAAAAATTTAGATCTGAGCAAAATGCCTTCTGAAATATATTGTTCTCATGTATAAAATAAATTCATTTAAACATATGGATTTAGTGTTATAATTATTCACTTGTGCTCTATAAAATGTTTAAAAAAGTAACTCAAAATTAATTAAATTAGCTGACAAAAAATCCTTTTACCATTCAGTAGCACCAAGGGAGTAATTGGTTACTCATTATTATTGCTAAGAATCCAAACAACTCACTAGTTTACTTAAATTACTTACCTTAGTTGATTGTGACTTCTTTTCAGGTTCTGTTTTTGCAGCCTACACTCAGAAGAATAAAGAAAGAGGGAAGGAATTACAGAGGAAAGGAAAAAAAAAAAAAGACATAGTTTGTAAAGTTTAACATAGATTTTCTTCAAATAAGAAAGCTTCCCAAAGGAGATGATTTTGATGTAAATATTAACTTTCCAAGTTTATTATACTCTGCTTGGGAGTTTAACTGTTGAGATAAACATGTAAGACACTAATACTCTACTCTTACCTTTAGACAGCAATTTACATCTTACTTTTGTTAGTTCTATCAAAGATATGTAGCAAATATATAAGCAAAACAAAATAAAAATCTTCATCCTTCAAAGCCAATGACATGATGGATCTTTGTGTGAAATACCACAAGTTTTTGCTGTGGTGTCAAACAACGGGACAGTGACACAGCCAAGAGCACAGAAAGCAGTGACATTTAGTTTTAGTGCCAGAATATGAGTGATCACCAAGGCTACCAGTAAGTATGTGATGGGTGAGTTACTGAAGATCTGGAAGTGTAATTATTACTGTGCGCTGAGCAGGTGAAATGACCATCAGCAAACAGAAATGTTCCCTAGGACAATGTATCACATCACCTGTTTTTTGGGTCTTTTTTTGCTGGGGGAATGCTGTCCTTCCATCTGTTTGCTGACTGGAATAGCCTAAGACAAGAGCACAGCCCCAAATGTGATTTTATTTTATCTGTCAAATAAGTATCATGTATCATTGGACTAAATGTTTATATCAAGACTCGTTCTACTCATATACTGCATCTATTCCATGAGTATGGACGTAATTTCGAGAAGTTGTAGGCACTAAAATTCCAAAGGCTCAAGCAAATATTGTGGTTTGGATTTATTTTTTTTACCATGATAAGAATCTTCAAAATTGCCATTAGTAAAACTAACTTCTGACCCCTTTCCTTCACGTTCTCTGTGTACAGACTGACTGGGCCATTTTCTTCCACCTATATTTCTCATATTTGGTTATGACCAAATCAATAGTTACAAGTACTGTCAAAAGTTTTCTGAAATTTTGTAACAATTCTGTAAAGAGTGCATAGATTTTTTTTTATGCACAATATAATCTAAAGTTCTAAGAATGTTTCAGAACATCTGGTGACTTAAGCCCTTTACTGGAGTATTTTACTTAGTTTTACCGAACCAAAGGTCATTTGTGTCAAAAAAAAAAATACAATCCATTAAAAATATGTGCATTCTTGGGGTGCCTGGGTGGCTTAGTCGGTTAAGCGTCCGACTTTCGCTTAGGTCATGATCTCGCGGTTATGGGTTCGAGCCCCGCGTCAGGCTCTGTGCTGACTGCCAGCTCAGAGCCTGGAGCCTCTTTCGGTCTGTGACTCCCTCTCTCTCTGACCCTCCCCTGCTCACGCTGTCTCTCTCTCTCCTAGAAATAAATAAAACATTATAAAAAAAAAAAATTAAATTTGAAAAAAAAAATATGTGCATTCTTGGTATAGGCAAGACATGAAAGCTGAAGTAAAACTGGATTAAGCATTTTTAAACTTTTCAAAATAAAAGATGAAAAATTAGGCCTAATATTTCCTGTCATTTCTTTCCTTTCTATCTATTTGGTGGTATTAACATAAATTCCTATTTTTTATTCTATTACCTGAAAAGGTCAACACCAAATATCCTCTTAATTTATCATGGCTTGTGCTTCAGCCATGAAAATACAAACACTCTTCCCATAATGGACACTTATTATATCAACATACTTATTGTTTTGAGAAGGAAACAAAGTTCATAACCACAGAAATCTTTTTAAGGGAATTTTACATTTTGGATCCTTCTAAATTGGATCTTTGTTAATTAGATTTTGTATCTGCTACTATGCTTTTTTTTAATTTATGCAAACACAATTTATTAAATGTGTTACAAAGAAAAATAAGCAGCTGGTATTGTAGTGGTTTAGATCTATGAAGAGCTTCTACTTTGTAATTTGGCAATCAAGACTTTGCATGGAAGAATTCTACAAAAGAATTAAGAGTTTATGGTCACACATGCAAGTAGCTTATAATGGAATATTTTTCTTAGAAGTCGCTAATACATTTCCTAAATTTATTTTTGGTGAAGGCAGTAGGTGCTTAACATAATAGTGATGACAATAATAACTAATGCTATTGATTACCTCTTAGTATCAGGGACTGCTCTAAACTTTACATGTGCCAACCCAGTCTTCATAATACTTCTATGAGCCAAGTATCATCATCATCATCATCATCATCATCATCATCATTGTTGTCGTCATCATCAACACCTCTACTTCACCGATGATAAATTTAGGTACAAAGAAGTTAAATAACTTCCCAATAATACACGTGGTAGAGCTGGAGTTGTGTGTTCTCAATCACCACACTGCACAACACTGTCTCTCCAGTATCAGCCAGCTCATACTAGGCCTATGCTGTGGGACAGGCACCAATACTCTTACATGTTTGTTTTCTTACATAGCCCTGTGAAACATGTACTATTATGCAAACTGTATAGACAAGGAAACCAAAGCAAAGAGGTGTTTCCAAACACTCTGGGTGGTATAAAAGGATATTCCAAACCAGGCCATCTGGCTCCATTGTTCATAGAGACTGGCTACATAGTCTCTCAGGGATCTTCTTCTTATTAGAAATAATCTGACCTTTCATCTTAACTACAGCAGTATGACCACTAATTCTAATGTGTCAGGGGCAAGAGAGATAGAGCTTAGATCTAGACATATCACTCCCTCTTCAGAGGTAGATGGACTTTTATTTGAAAAGTGTAGAACAAGACAAGGATTCAGTATAGGTATATCTTGAATTAAAATCTTTTTTTAAATGCTCAAAATATTTGAAGAAATATGATCTAGTTCGCATTCACAAAAATCTTCAAGAGAAGGCTAGTGTAAATGTTATGACCCAAACCAAACATCACAAGCACTTTTGACTGAAATCCACCAAAAGGAGTTGATGCCAAAAGTGGTCCTGAGTCAGCCATTGGTGATATTCATCATCAAGACACTTATTTGGTCTCTCCCTCTTTCTTCTCATTCTCCCATTCTCCCATTCTCTAGTTCTGTAAGACTGACAGGAATTCTTGTGATTAATGCTTAGCAGTGGCTGAAGGGCTTGTGGACACTTGAAATAACCACTGGTCCTCAAACTGAAAGTCAGGGGCAATGGATTAGTCCAGCAACGGGTCAAATGAGAACCAAAATAATAAAGAGGAAATGCTAGATTTGTGGCTCTCCTTTATTTACTTTTCAAGGACTCTGAGCTCAATGATAATTTATTATTGGCTGATGCTTCTCCTATAGTCTGAGATAACTTTTTTTTACTATTTTAAGATTAAGCCTGGTCTTTGTAAGTAGTGACAACTAACAGATGAACTAAGGATCAGGTAATGTATATTCTGAAAACAATTTAAAAATTCATGTAAATGCAAAATACCAAATGAAAACAGTTTTAGATTAATAATTTTTAAGTTAAAATAAACGCTAGATGACACAAGAGACTTGAACAGTATACTTCAAGGTATTTACAATGTCCTTCAAAAACAGCTGAACATGAGGGGCGCCTGGGTGGCTCAGTGGGTTGAGCATCCAACTTCACCTCAGGTCATAATCACAAGGTTCTTGAGTTTGAGCCTCACATTAGACTCTGCACTGACAGCTTGGAGCCTGCTTAGATTCTCTACCTACTTCTCTCTCTGCCCTTTTCTGCTTTCATTCTCTCTCTCAAAAATATCTGAATCAAACATTTAAATTTAAATATTTAAAATATTTAAAACAAACAAAAACAGCTAAACATGAGACTACAGGACCTCCTAATGGCACTAAACTACAGTACCAGTACTGAGTTATGGCATAGGATCCTACCAAGATAGCAAAGTAATATGGAAGACAGGAAGCAAAAGCATGTCAGTGATTTTAAACAAGAGCAACTTAATAATAATGGAGCTGGTTTAGCTCTTAAGGGCACTAGAGGATACTGGCTCATAAAAATTAGTTGAGAGCTTCTTAAAAATGCGCCCACTTTAATTCTCCACCCCAAATGTCCAAGAAACACAGCTTGAGACATGGTAACTAAGGGAGAGGGTTGAGGCAGCTTCAGCCAACACTTCAGAACTAGGCTACTCTATGTGGTAACTCCAATGAGCAACATTCTTTTATATTTTCTTCTGAAATTCCAAGAAGTAATTATTAGAATAAATCCCAAATAGAGCTCAAAGGTTTATCAGTAAGATGTTTCCCTGTAGGACTAAAAGTATCTAAAGTAATCACTATCATGTCACTTGTTTCATGTTCACTTAGTATAATCTTTCTCATTTGTCAATGAGATTTTTTTTTTAATGTTTATTTTTGAGGAGAGACAGATCATGACTGGGGGAAGGGCAGAGACAGGAGGAGTCAGAATTCAAAGCAGGCTCCAGCCTGAGCCCCACGTGGGCCACAAACTCACTAGCCATGAGATCATGACCTGAGCCCAAGTCGGATGCTTAGCTGACTGACCCACCCAGCCACCTCGTACATTGAGTTTTAAATGGCTAGAATAATTATAAAACCATTTTAATAAGAAGCATTCATATTCTTCACTAGATCCAGAGAAATGTACTTAGATCATTTTATAATTTAAAAACTCCATCAAGACTAGAACCAAAAAAATCTCTGGATGAGCACTCTTGTCTAGATATTCTAAAACAATGCAGAAGTGGATAGAGGACACTTGAGGTAAATAGTAAAAGGAAAGGTAAGTTTACAAATATCCCTATAAATTAGGAAGAAAATGTTTACTTCCATAACAAGCTTCGGACACATAACACATTTGTCAGTGTACATTTGTTTTGCTTTATAAAATAATCACTTAAAGGTATTCACCCAAGAACACCCTTGAAGATTCTTCATACCTTGGTTTCTGTGGGATTCATACTGGAAGACTTGCTAGTGGAAGCAGAAGCAGCTGACACCTAGAAAGTAAAGAAAGAGAAAGTCCGATGCTAGTTAACCTATAATACTTTGTCTTTCTTTCAGTTCCTCTTAACCATACTTGTTCTTAACTCTACCTTGGGTTTACCTCTTCTAGAGTACAACTCCCACAAAAGTCCAGTAGGTAGTCTTGCCCAGTGGGCAAAACCTTTATAACGAGTCAAATCAGTTCAAATTTGGGGTATACCACTTACTAAATAATCTTGGGCAATTTTCTGATTTTCGGTTTCCTCATTCTCAATTTTTCTACAGTAGATAACTATCTTGTAGGTTTATTTATTACTACCTGGTACATAAGTGCTCAGTAAATATCATAATTATTGTATTATTTTTAGAAAGAACAAAGACTTTAAAACTTGACAAAATTTTATCTAAATGCAGGCTCTGCCAATTACTAGCTCTGTGACTTTCAGTCTTAGTTTCCTGGGTATATAAGATGAGGCCAATGACAGCTCTTGCATAGTGTTTTAAGTATTTGAGATAATTAAATGTCTGGCATATATTGTAGGTGCTTATTAAATTACTAATGCATTAGTCCAAATATATTATAAAAGACAGAAGGAAAAGGATGTTGCCCTAGAAAAGACTCAGGAAGATCAGAAGTGTCCTTTCAGTGTCACATAAGGAAGAGAAGGTAGAAATGATACAAAAGTGATACTCTGTATTATCTGTCTCATCCAGGCTCCTCCCTGCAGGGCAAGACGTGACAATGATAATTAAAGTTTCAAGATACACCATTCCTAGGGATGGAAGCAGGTGATGGGATTAGTCCCTGCAATCGAATCCCCCAAGTAGTGAGGTATGCATGTGGATACTTACATGGTATTGACTACTATGACAGTACTTAACTTGCATTGCCCTGGTGAATATTAAATCAGTTACTGCCTTTGGGAATTCTGACCTAGGCTCATTTAAACCTCTATAACAAATGAGTCTGTAAAGTTTTAGAGCTTAGGGATTCCATCTGGCATGAGCAGCCTTCTTAAGTAACAGGCTGTCAGTAAACAGCTGCTGCCCTGCCAATAATACCAAGAGCCTGTCTCTGACGTCTGGCTCTGAGCCATTTCTGAGGCTAAGTCCCAGGGCAGGAGAAGCCCATCCTTGTTGGTTTCCTCGTGCCCCACCCCCCACTACCACTCAAGGTGACTGTATAAATCTACTATAACCCATGGACCATGAACAAAATCACCTTCCACACAGACCTCACTTACTGTAGAGCATGTTGGTGCTAATAGTAAACTACCACAATTTTTAGATAAAAGCCCAAAGTTGTGGTATACTGATTTTTCAAACAAACCATATGAACTTTACTCCTGAACATTATTAGGCACCAATTAGGCACCCCTCACCCTAAAATATGCCACACCTGGTCACGGTAGCAGACATGGGGCTGTCTCTCACATTCTCTTTGGGATAAAGAGCTAGAAAATGTACTAAAGTAGATTTTCCCATCAAATTAATGGACAAATACATGAATACTCATTTTTCCTTGAGATTTTTTAATTTGTGAGAATTAATGCACCCATTTGCCACACCCCATTCCTTCAATGATTTCCCTCAATCATATAAAATCAAAGAACAAACACTCTAAATGAAAGTGCTTTTAAGCTGCAAATCCTTAAGTAAACATTATTTCTAAACCTCTGTTCATTAAAATGTTCCTGAAATCACACAGCCTGGGAACTTCCCATCTGCCTTACTCCTTTATTAAGCAACAGCTGGATGTGACCCTCAAATCCTATAAAGAAGACTTTCTAAGTCCCCCCCACCCAAGAACAATGAAAGCTACAGGTATGGCTATAAACAAGCATGGAGTGGGGCACCTGGGTGGCTCAGTCAGTTAAGCATCCTACTTTGGCTCAGGTCATGATCTCTAGGTCCGTGTGTTCGAGCCCAGCATCGGGCTCTGTGCTGACAGCTCAGAGCCTGGAGCCTGTTTCAGATTCTGTGTCTCCTTCTCTCTCTGCCCCTTCCCAGCTCGTGCTCTGTCTCTTTCTGTCTCAAAAAGAAAATAAAATGTTAAAAAATTAAAAAAAAAAAAACAAGCATGGAGCAGGTTATTGCAGGAATTTAGGTGAATGCTTTGACCACACCTGTTCTCAGCACAGATCCCTCCATGAAAGTTCCATCCCATCACAGAGGCACTAAACATTCTGAAAGTGAAATAGGAAAGCTACTTCATGGTATCGGAAAATAAAGAAAATAATCCCACCCCACTGTGAATCCATTCAACTCTGGTGAATTGTGGTTTGCTCTATTTTCTTCCATGTGTTAAGACAATGAACTTTTAACATTTGCTTTCTCTGGTTAAGGGACTGAATACATTTTCATTTTAATTCTGTACCATTTAAATTTCTAATCATGTATGTGAATAATTGATTGTTATTGAAGACTTTATCCATAAGCCTTTAACTTGAAGAACTTTAAAGATAAACCTTAATATGTGGTTTTAAACAGGTAAAGAAAAAGATAGCTCACAGAGGGTAATAAGTGTCTTGTCAAATCTACCCCAGTTTACTGGCTCTGTGCGTATTTACCCAGAGTAAGTTTGTGCCAGGTACTCTATCAGGACAAAGGAACACGGTGGTGCGGTTGCTAGACATGTTCCTGCCACTGCGGAACTTTCAGCCTTATCAGACGGGACACTAATAGAATAATCACTGCAATAATTACTTGTGATAAGTGCTATAAAGGAAAATCAGAGGCCCCCATAAAAACATAGACTTGGCAACCAGAATTAGTTCAGGAGATGATCAGGACAGCTGATGCTAAGGAAGTGACATGGTCATTAAAGTATAAGAGGGTATCACCCAGGCAAAGGTGGGGGGGCTGGGCAGCTGGAGGGGCCTTTTGAGCTATGTGTGCCAGGGCTGGGACGTAGGCCACCTGAATTCTAAGCCAGTGACTTTCTGCTGCAGGACTACCACAGGACAGTCCTGTTAACATCAGGGGACAGCCAATGTTTTTTTTTAAACATTTATTTATTTTTGAGAGACAGAAACAGAGCACAAGTGGGGAAGGGACAGAGAGCAAGGGAAACACAGAATCTGAAGCAGGTTCCAGGTTCTGGGCTGTCAGCACAGAGCCTGAAACAGGGCTCAAACTCATGAATCATGAGATCATGACCTGACCCAAAGTCGGACATTTAATGGACAGAGACACCCAGGTGCCCCAAGGGACAGCCAATTTTAAAGCACAACCATCAGGGGTGCAGTCGGTTAACTGTTCAGCTCCTGGTTTCAGCTCAGGTCATGATCTCCACAGTTCATGGGTTTAGGTCCTGCACTGGACTCAGTGCAGAGCCTGCTTGGGATTTTCTCTCTCTCTCTCTGGTCCTCTCCCTCTAGCACACTCTCTTTCTCTTTCAAAATAAATAAATAAACAACAATAACAAAAAAAGCACAATCAGTGCTCATACATACCAAAACATCTCTGTGTGCTGTCAGTCAGAGTGAAGGATAGCTATTATCATACCCTCCATTCCAAATGGCCCACACAAATCTCTGCATATCCCAGAGTATTAGTCATCATTTATAAACTTAAAGCATAAATCAACATAACAAAGATCAGAGAACAAGTACCTTGTTATAATCATTCTCCACCTAGCCATTCAACAATTGCTATTTGAAAAGCAATGAACTGCGGGCTGAGTATACACAATGAGGAAGACACCATCTCAGCCTTCTAAGAGTCTGGAGTTCACAAAGAGAGACAGTAGGTTTATGTTACAACTGCAGTGCTCTAACAGAGGTAGGAAAAGAATCTTATGTGGTAAAACAAATGTTTGAGTTCTACGTCAGCTTCAGGCCCACCTCAAATAATCTTGCTGTATCATCAAGTTACATTAACACAAACCAGTACTGGTTAAGAGTGAATGTGACCTAGAAAAAAATATTGAATTCTTTACTTAATCAATGTGGCATGAATTTTCTGGCATTATTCAACAAAATCTCTTTAAATTTATTTACTTGATACAGCAATGGATTTGGAAGTTTACTGCAGGAAACGATTATAAATGGGGGGCGGGGGGGATAGGGAAGATGGTAGCTTTTAAGATCCTTGGAAAATAGAAACTTTTCTTTTTCACATATATTTTTGCAAAGGTCTCCCAGAGTCCAGATTTTTGGCTCTCTTACCTACTCTGGACAGATTAATCTCCCTACTTGGCACTCTCACCCATTAGTTTCCATCCGAAGTAGAACCAGCGGTGACTCCTGTTGCCCACTGCATCACACAGAAATCCTTTCTCTTGCCTTCAAAGACCCCCATGCTCAAATCCTTCCCCATTTCCCAATGTAGAATAGCAGCTTTAGGCAGCCAGTCTATCCTTTCCTCAAAGTACACCTCACTACCTGCTCCCTTGGTTTTATTCACACAAATCCTACTGGTTGGGATGCTTCTCTTCCCAAAATATCCAAACCCTACAGTATGCCCTTCCTTTTAGGTGCATCTCACTAGCTCTCAGCCCCAGCATTGTAACTTCCAGCATCACAACCACCACAAGCAGTCCTGACTGGCATCTTCCTTGTCTACTTCCAGCACTTTATACACTCAGGTAACCACATAATTCAACCTCAGGAATGGTCACCTCCACTAGATGGGGGTCCCTTTATAAGAGGGGTCTGTTAGGTACACTCATCTGCTGACCTCACTCTTACTCATTGCAGGTTTCTGGCCACGGCTTTTCCTTTATTCTGCAGGGTTTCTGGTAAGTATCAATCTCAACCAGTGTGTGGTGCTGGATGCAACTGCAGAAGGTTGTGAGTTCACCCACAGACCCTGCTGAATGGGTCATACTGGGCCAGCTAAGGGCTCCCTTAGGAGGGTTAGGTCCTAGAGGATTTGCTCATCCGTTCTGCTGCCATTAAATCTGGTTGATGAAAAATTACTTCCTCAGCTCCTTAGTTCTCTATTACAAAATATAGTTCCCTCCCCTGCCTAGGGCTGCCCGAAGCCTTTCAGTTCTTTGTAGGTGCTGCCAGGTAGCCTATGGGAGTCTTCCCCAGTTCCCCTCAGGACATTTGGCCTCACCTTACCCTCTTCCCAGCCCTGGCTGGCGTGGTACAGACAGCGGGCCAGGAGATGAGTCAACAGGTGCCCCTGAACCTGACCCATTTTCCTGTTCCCACCCCTCCCTGGCAAGAATCCCCCTTGCCACATCCGCCTAACTCTGCTGCAGAGAGTTACTAGAACACCTGCCAAATGTATGCATATGCCTCTTCTACCTGCTGACACACCCGCAGATCCATTTTGAATCCCTGACCATCCTCTCCTTCACGGCTGTTGTGCCAGAGTAACTCTGTGCTCTCTCATCCCCATGATCCATTCCTTCAGGAAGCCTCTTCCACTTGCTCCATTCTTCTGTGTTTTCATCCTCAGCCACAAGCCCTCTGCCTTCTCTCTTACATTGTTGCTTCCTCGGAAAGCTGATTTTGGGGCGCCTGGGTGGCTGAATGGGTTAAGCATCCGACTTCAGCTCAGGTAATGATCTCACGGTGCGTGGGTTCGAGCCTCACATCAGACTCTGTGCTGAGGTCTAGCTCAGAGCCTGGAGCCTGTTTCCGATTCTGTGTCTCCCTCTCTCTCTGACCCTCCCCTGCTTGGGCTGCCTCTCTCTGACTCTAAAAAAATAAATAAAAAACATTAAAAATAAAAAAGAAAGCTGATTTCTCCCTTGACTTAACCATTTATTATGTGAACAATTCTCTAAACCTTTTCAGCAACCCTTACTTTGACACCTGACTATCTTATTTTACCTTAAAATGAGGAAACTGGGAAAGGCGATGCAGGCTCAACTCCCTGTTCCGGCACTTGCTAATCCACATTAACCCCCTGTAGCCCCCATTCCCACAGCCATAGAAATGGTTGTAAGACCACCTGCCTGTGGACGTGCCAAATGATGTAATGTAGGGAACTCATCTGGCCCTGAATCACCTGGGCTCAGGCCCAGCGCTGGTTCCAGTCCTCGTCACTACTGTATCCTTGCCGTTTCTATTGCCACCCACACTCCCGGTCTAATCACATACTTCCCACACCTGGATTACATCACGGCCCTCCTAATAGTTTCCATGCCCTGCTCCCCCACCCTCCATCCTACCCTATTCTCCGGCTCCCCATTCTTTCTCTATGGCTCCCTAGTTTATTTGAAGAAAAAAAAAAGTGTACCATGTTATCACTGTGATGAAATCATAAGCTCTCAATGGTTTTCCATTGTGTCCTGGAAAGTCCAATGTCTTCTGCCTCAACTTTAGATTCGCCATTATTTGGCCTAACTTACTTATTCCACTATTTCTCTCACCATGAGTCCTACCACATCTCCCCTACAGCTAAAATGGTGTCTTTCCTGTCTCCCAGGCACCTCATCAGGCAGCATAATTTACTGGCTGAGAGTATAAGAGGGGGCTCTGGGCTCAAGAATATCTGGTGGAATTTCAGCTGACATTGATTTCGTGTGCAATCTCAAACAAGTTACTGTGCCGCAGTGTCCTCATCTGTGAAATGGGAACGGTAACAATATTCACTCCACTCGGGTTAATATCAGTTATAACATTGCTTTGGCAAGTGGTAAACACTGGGCAAATGCTAGTTAGTATTATCACCACCATCACCTTCATGCTCCTATCCTCCTCTGAGCCTCTCACTTTGCTATTCCCAATGCCTAGGAAGACTTTTCCCTGCACAGAGAAACACAAGAAAGAAAATAATGGATTGTTTTATAAGAGTTCTTTCCTCACAAAACCAGAAAGACAGACCTGAACTTGAACTCCACAAGGTCAGGAGCCATGCCTGTCTCAGTTGCTACACATCCCCAGAGCCTGGCAACAACAGTCGCCTAACAAGTATTTGTTAAATAAATTATGAATTTGTGCATGAATAGACACAAGAGTATTATCTGGTGGCTCAAAAGAAATATTACATAAGTTTTACTCAATCATCAGAAATGTTATTCAAAGCACAAGTCAGAAAACTGGTTAGAAAAACATAATTTAAACGTCTAGTCATTTCCATCACCATTGTCTTCAACTAGGAGTTGTACAACTTTAAAAAGCGCACACACACACACACACACACACACAGCCCTAAGCTGCTTCCTGTAAAACACCTGGAACAAACAAAAGGCAGCTGAAGAGGGGCTTTCTTTTTTTTTTTTTTTTTTAAAGGAATTACTGTCTTTTTTTTTTTTTCTTTTTTTAAAGTAATTTTTTTAATGTTTTATTTCTAGGAGAGAGAGAGAGAGAGACAGCGTGAGCAGGGGAGGGTCAGAGAGAGAGGGAGTCACAGACTGAAACAGGCTCCAGGCTCTGAGCTGGCAGTCAGCACAGAGCCCGACGCGGGGCTCGAACCCACGAACTGCGAGATCATGACCTAAGCGAAAGTCGGACGCTTAACCGACTAAGCCACCCAGGCGCCCCTGAAGAGGGGCTTTCTAAGGAAAGCACTGACATTCTACAGAAGTCCCATTTATGGACCCAGGTTTACATTTTTCTGTCTGTAATGACACATTATTCACTTCAGGAAATGAATATTCAGAGGTTTAAATTAGTCTATTGTTTGCCATGCTGTCACATCATGAATATATTCTTGCAATGTCTAATTATTTAGCATAATAATAGTGCTTTTAAGGAGGCCTTCAACACAGTCACCTAACAATAGTGTTTAATCATGACACAAAACATGATTCCAATGAAACATAAACAATGGATCATCTATGAATGAAGTAGAGCCTTCTCTTTGGGGGAGAACATGCAGATCTCCTTATGACACCAACTTACACCCAGCATTTATGTAATACGAGATAAGAACCACTGTGATAGGATTTTAAGCATAACATGATGTTACAAGAGATCAGAAGAGGGACACTATTTCTGAGATGCGTGTTTGGAAGATGGTTAGGAAAGCCTTCATAAAAGAGATTGAAACTATTATTTATAGTCTGATCAACCAGCCAGGTGGGGACCACAGAATCTTCCATCACCAGGAACTGTGACAGGCATTTTGTGTGTCTGATTTCAGTATATTTTCATAAAACCCTAGGAAGTAACCATTATTATCTGCATTTTATAAATGAGAAAACTAAGGCTCAGAAAAGTTAGGTGACTTATCTAAGATTATACAGTTAAGAAGTGCCAGGGCTTGGATTTGAGTGCAAACATGACAGTAATGATGATCAACTTTGCCATAATAAGTGGACTCTCCTTTCTTCAAAAATTAAAATAAACTGTATTTGAATTTAAAAAAAAATGGAGATGGGGGCTGAGCCAGCATAGTGACTCCAAGTGAGCAAAACAGCTTGAGCAAGACTCAGAAGTGGAAAGAGCTATTCAGTCCAGAGTGGAATAGGCTAAATAAGTAGAGTACTGAGAAATGAGGCAATCTGAACACTATCTGCAGAAAACAAGATGATTCCATCTCAACTGAGTACACTGCACATTCATGAAATATATTAAAATGGACACACATACTTAAGATAAAAATAGAAGCCTGAGCTCTCCTTGCTCTGGAAAGTGAAGAGCACATGTAGTTTTGGCCTGTGATGCAACACGTGGGCAGACCTCAAAATAAACATCCAAACACTGCCTGGGAACCAGGACAATAGCCACAGCTGATCTGTGAGCTAAATCCACGCCAGAGTTTATAGAAGTTTTGGCCACACCCTGAAAGCATCTGATTATAAGCACTGACACTGGACAACCACAAACACTCAAAAATAATACACAAAAGGTATGAAGTTGAGCTCCTGGTGCAAGGCAACTTTCACTGCGTTGCAAACTCCAATTTTCCAGTGTTTCTGTTTTTTTTGGAATGATAATTATTTTGTGGGCAAAGGAAAAGGGCATGCCACACAGCTTAGCTCAGTCATCAACGAGTAGAAAGGCAGCATTTTTTCTCCAGTTGTGTTCAGACTGACTGCTCTTGAGAAGTTCTGTGACACTGAGTCTTCTTTGGAACACAGTTTCCTCATCAGTAAAATGTCAGGCTTGAATATTCTAAAGATCAGCAACTCTAATAGTCTAGCTATAATGATGTGAAACTTATGAAATAATGTACCCAATGACAGATGTGCAAATGGGAAATACTGGTGGTTGGCCCCTGGAGTCCCATAGACTTGGGGTCTAATTCCAGCTGTGTAACTTCAGACAAGCTGCTCAACTTTTAGTTTGTTGAAATGGGTATAAAAACAGTGAGGATTAAATGACGGCACATTTATAAAGTACTTGGCTCAGTGCCTGGCACATACGAAGGAATTCAAATCAGTGATTTTAAAAAATTTTATGAATACCAGCAGGCTCAAAAGTTTCTCTTTCTTCACTCTCACAACGGTAGAGCAGTTCTGTGGTAACCACTGCTTGGAGAAGTTACACACATATGTCACTTGCCTTAAGGAAAAAAAAGTAATATTATTTTTACATTATTGTCTTTTCTTTGGATTCAAGTGTATAGCCTGTTTAGACCTAAGTTCCAATCAGTCAAGGAAGACGACTCTTGGTAGCAGGAGCACAGATTTGTACAAACCCTAAAGGATTATGGCTCATTAATGCATATATGGTTAGTGAGGATACGATTACTGTATAATAAAACAATTCTGAGCTTTGCTGAACAGCTGTCTCAGAGCCTTTCAGCCTGGCTTCCATTGGGCTTTCAAATTCATTCCTTAGACATGTACTTAATGAAGAGTGAGAGAACTTGAGAACTTTCCTGAGTCCCAAAATCAACTGTGAACCTCAATCTCTACAAGGATGACAGACTCTAACAGAAAATGAAAAGGAGCTTATGAAGAAATATGGAGACCAAACCACTCATGCGGGAACTGAAATACAAGCCTATCACATGACCATCCAGCTTCCCAGTGAAGCATGTTCTTAACTGGGGGAGAACATGCAGAATCCATGTAAGTAAGTTGGCTTAAATAGCAGGGGCATCTGGGTGGCTCAGTCAGTTAAGCGTCTACTTAAGCTCAGGTCATGATCTCACAGTTCGTGAGTTCGAGCCCTGCTTCAAGCCCTGTTTCCAGCTCCCTGCTTGTGAGGGAAGAGCCTGCTCTGATTCTCTGTCCACCTCTCTCTGCCCTTCCCCACTCAGGTGAGCTCACGCGCTCTCTGTCTCTCAAAAATAAAACATTTTTTTAAAAAGACTTAAAAAATAGGAATTATAACAAGGTTCCCTTGTCCAAGCTTATTTTCCAATAATCAAAATGAAAATGTGAAATGAAATCAAATGTCATTCTGGAAACTACATAAACAAAACAATTTCACAAATGTCTAGTGACAGCAACTTTAATCTTTTCAATTAAAGAGGTAGTGTTGTTGAGTGGTTAGGATAATGGCTCTGTAGCCAGGCACGAGTTTGAATTTTACCTCTGCTACCAGTTGTAAGAAATCAGCAGATTCCTTAATTGTGATTCCCCTCAGTTTCCTTGTCTGTAAAATGGGAAAAGTAACAATACTACCTTTCACTGCATTTCATCCCACTTCCTCCTACAGAAAAAAAAAAAATCAACGGACAGAAGACATGAATAAACGCTTTTCAAAAGAAGACATTCTAATGGCTAACAGACACATGAAAAAATGTTCAACATCACTCATCATCAGGGAAATACAAATCAAAACCACAATGAGATATCACCTCACACCTATCAGAATGGCTAAAATTAACAACTCAGGAAACAACAGATGTTGGTGAGGATGCAGAGAAAGGAGAACACTTTTACACTGTTCTTGGGAAAGCAAACTGGTGCAGCCACTCTGGAAAACAGTGTGAAGGTTCCTCAAAAAATTAAAAATAGAATTACCCTATGATCCAGCAATTGCACTACTAGGAATTTATCCAAAGTATACAAAAATGCGGATTCAAAGGGGCACATGCATCCCAGTGTTTACAAGCAGCACTTTTAACAACAGCCAAATTATGGAAACAGTCCAAATGTCCATCAAATGACAAAATGATAAAGAAGATGTGGTATTATATACAATGGGATATTATTCCTCAATGAAAAAGAATGAAATCTTACATTTGCAACAATGTAGATGGAACTAGAGGACATTATGCTAAGCAAAATAAGTCAGAGAAAGACAGATATCATATGATTTCACTCATATGTGGAATTTGAGAAACTCCACAGATGAACATAGGGGAAGGGATAGAAAAATAAGATAAAAAGAGACTTTTAAATATAGAAAACAAACTTTTAAATATAGAGAACGCACTGAAGGTTGCTGGAGGTGGGGTGGGGGAATGGGTGAAGTGGGTGGTGGGCATTAAGGAGGGCACTTTTGGGGGGGGCACCTGGATGGCTCAGTCGGTTAGGCGTGACTTCAGCTCAGGTCATGATCTCATGGCTTGTGAATTTGAGCCCTACATTGGGCTCTGCGCTGACAGAGCTTGGGGCCTGCTTCAGATTCTGTGTCTCCCTCTCCCTCCCTCTCTTCCTCCCTCTCCCGCTCTCTCTAGCTCTTGCTCTTTTCTCTCTCTCCCCCTCTGCCCCTCCCCCACTCACACTAGGTCTCTCTCTGTCTCTCAAAAATAAATAAACATTAAAATATTTTTTTACAAAAGGAGGGCACTTTTGGGGATGAGCCCTGGGTGTCATACGTAAGAGATGAATCACTGGGTTCTACTCCTGAAGCCAAGACTACACTGTGTGTTAACTAACTTGAATTAAAAAAAAAAAAAGTTCATAAAAAAAATCAATGGAATAGAAGATTTTAAAGTAAGCTTCATTTGAAACTGATGTAAAAATATGAACATTGCAGCTTATCTAAGTAAAAAGTTCTCAATTTCCTACATAAGGAACTTCTCAGTTATATACTATTTAATCCTATAATTTAAAAATTTCACCACATTCAAAGATGGCTAATTTATCTTTTCTCTACTGCCCATTAAAAAGTCTCAAGAAACTCTGTCAACAAAACTATTATTTGCTAATTCCAATCAGTGTACAATACTCTCTTTCATATAAACAGGAAACCTCATCCATCAGTGAATTTCAACCGTGTTAAGATATAGAGCATAACAATAGAGAACGCAATATTGATTTCTAGTGCTTCTTTGAATTTAGATACACATTTCTCTCTCAGTTATCTAAACTACCTATTTTTTAGCAATCTCTACAATCGATATGGGGCTTGAACTCATGACTCTGAAATCAAGAGTCACATGGTCTTCCAACTGGGCCATCCAGGTTCACAAAATATGCAACTCATAAAAGGATTAAATGAAACCCTAGGTAAATCACTTAGCAAAGCACTTTTTCAATCAATTAATAAATGGTTAGTTCCCTTCTCTTCCCCTTTATTTTTAAATATCTAGCTGGAAAGCTTCTCCAAACTATATCCATGCTGTTGGACCTAATCCCTCTCCCAGAGCATTCTAGAATTATTTTCAGATTATCAGCACTAGCTAGAATGTTCTTTCTTAAGCTTTTATTTATTTCCTATTGATTGTCTCTCCATTTTGAATGGTAAGCAAACTTTCAGTTCACTGGTCTATAGGAGAATGTGGAGAATGTAGTTATACATACACAGAGAAGATGTGGTTTACCACCAGTTCAACTGGAAATCAACTGGAGTATTATGCAAATATTTTAGTTGCAAACAGGTATATCACTCTTTATCACATTCAAGCTTCGGAAATATTTGAAGAGGTGTAAGAATACGATTCTCAGAAAGGCTAGAGAAGGAAACAATTTTAATTTCCAAGACTAGGAATCCTGTCTTAACACAAGAACATTATCTGAGAATAATTCAGCACCAATCACTGCAATAATTAAAAGATTTTTGAAAGCAAGGGAACACTCAAACTAAATGGCCAAAAGAAGTTAACCTTTCCTTTTTGATCTATGAATATTCAGCAAAGGAGTACATTAATTCTTAGACATGTAGACACTTTATGGCTAAAATCCCAAACAGTGATTAATTACTTGATTCTTTAAAACTCGAGATTAAACTAGCACATGAAAAATAATTAATTTAGTCTTATAATACTGCCATGGAAAAAAGGATCACTAATTTGAAACACTGAAAATTTATGCAAAATATACCCGAATTCATAATTATTTAAACATTCTAGACTAGAAACGTGCATAATGATTACTGGCAATCAATGTTATGTCAAACCATTGGGCAAATGTAACTGGCCAAGCTTTTACATCTTAGCTCAGTGGTCCTTGGCCCAGGTAAGGTCACTCAAAGACAGTATGGATACAGGGAGTCAACGAACACTCAGAAATTTATGGGAAAGAGAAGAAGAGTACATACTGTACACTGAAAAGCTGTGATTCAGGTGATTTTTAACCTCCTTATCACTGAAAATCACTGCTTTAGATAGCTTAAAACAAGACGGTTTGATAGTGGGTCAGTGAAATAACCACGGTTTTCTACCATCTATTATTCACTGGCACTTTTTTCCTGGTGACAGACTTAATCTCTTCATACTTTAATCAGGTCAAAAGAAAGGAAACAGACAACATAAGATACTAGGATAGTTTTACAGAATTATTTTGCAAAAGTATTTTCTAGCCAGTTTTTAAAGGAAGATTTTTGGTGCTGATATTGCCATCTAAGTTCATGAAGAGTCTGGATGCTCCCTACAAAGGCAGCCTTGCCATACCTCAAGAATATTTGTCCTCTCCAGTCTATGGCTCTAAAACCAGAGACACTTGACACTTGTGATTATACCTCTAACACCTTTCTTAATGCTGTAAGTCAAGACTATGCTATAGACATCACTAATCCCAATATTGCTGTCATTTTAAAGTATTTGGGGCCTATGGAGAAACTAATGAAACACACATCCAGTATACACCTCAGCTGTTAAGTATGTGCACACACACAAGCCCTCCCCAAATATATATTATATGGATGCAATTTTCAAATGACTAATTGAATTTTCAGAAAATTTTATTTGTCTAACTTTGCAGACTAGGGTCTAAAATTCAAAAGAAAGTTATGTGATAGGTGAGGTGAATAAGTCTTTCTGGTAGGTCAGTATGAAGACAGGGTAATGGGCTTTGTGACAAAGTAGAACATACATTCCCCATCTAAAGGCTTTCAAACATTTAAAATACTGTGTATGCCTAAAAAATTTAGTCTGAATTCTGAAAGAACCCCTTTCTATTCCAAATACATAGATATAATGGATATATTTTAACATAAATTAAATAAAGACAGAGTTAAATAAAGAGATGGTGACAAAAGGAGAAGAATCCTGGAAGATTAAAACTCTGGCTTCCTGTTTCAAATCGCTGCTATAAACCAACCCTTCTCATACATCTCTGTAAATAAAATATTATGAAAAGATGCATGTGTCAAAGCATGCAAGGTATATATTTTAGCAGAATATTTATATTCCAGGATTCTAATGATGGCTAGCTATAGTAATGGATTTATATAAAAAGATTTTATTTATCATCTTGATATAAACACAATTTTCTCTTTTCATAAGGAGGAAATACAAAAAGCACATATAACTGAAAAATGTGCAAATTATCCTACTTTATGCTACCCTCTCTGTCCACCCTCTTAGTATAGATGATAAAGGCAGACTACACGCAGTAGCCTGAGTCCCTGGTTTCTCTGTGGGAACAGTTCTCTGCCCCCTCCACTAACAACTCTGTTCAGAGCAACTCCAGAGGCTCCAAGGTTCTAAGCTAGGTCTTTATACTTGCATCACTGTGCAGAGGACCTCAACCCATTACAGAATCCAAAGTTTACAGGGTCCAAAGGGTATGCTTGCATACTAAACTAGCCTCCATCTCAGGGCGATTCTGAGTGAAATGGAATTGCTCTAGGCCCTTGCTTGTGCATCACAAACATTAAATCAATTCAGTTCATGGGGGAACCTCAGCATGATTCAGAAGTCCGAGCTCCTGTGGATAGATAGGATTTTTAGTAAATTCACTGAAATTACTGTACTGCTAACGCCAGAAGATGATGGATTCTAGAAAGGCTCTGTAGAGTCCAACTTACACTGTTCTTAGAACAGTGGTTACCAAACTTCCCAGGTATACAAATTTATCTATAGAGTTCATTAAGCCGTAGATTTCTCATTGATCCTGACTGGGTACATCTGAGACAGAGCCTGGAAATTTTCCATTTTTAACTACATATCCCAGGTTAATTTGATGCAAATGCTCTCCAGACTACACAGCATGAACCACTGTCTTAGAGAATGCCAAGGGGGTACAGCACATCCTAGACAAGAACTAGGAGATCCCTAGGGCTATGGATTAGCCTGGAATTACCCTATTGGCCTGCATTCTCTGTCTGAAGACCAATAACCTTCTCTTTAAAGTGCTTTAACAAATCTCCGCAGTTAGATTTCATCTAATTACTTAGATGACAGTTACATTTTTCATTCCTTAGGAATCCATCAGTAATATATCTTTAAGGTACTATTACTACTTAGTGGAATTACATACTTTTTCCCAAGTGTGAACTAATTGGTTGGTCTGGTGTAAATAAAAAACCCACAATCTATGCTCTTCTGTATACATATATATCTTTATGTCTCCTTCTACACTGTACCTCGCAACACTCATTTGGGAGACTGTATGAGTCTGGAATATGTGTTTTAGCACCAATGTGTGTGACCTTCTAAGAGAAACATATTTAATCCTATAGTTTTTTTGATATATGGAATTAATAATCTGCATACTAGGAAAGTACAATGGTTGTCACCAACAATGGCACTGCATGTTTACTACGTGAATAGCTTTTTATTTTTTTAACTTTTTAAATTTTTTTTAGAGATAGAATGCGAGTCGGGGAGGGACACATAGAGAGGGAGACACAGAATCTGAAAGCAGGACCCCGACTCTGAGCTGTCAGCACAGAACTGACGCCCGCTCAAACCACGGAAACATGAGATCACGACCAGAGTCTAAGTGGGATGCTTAATAAACTGAGCCACCCAGGCGCCCCCATGAGAATAGCGTTTAACTTAAAAATGTCAGCTATACAATGTTTCTCAACAGGGTACTACTGACATGTGGGCTGACAATTCCTTTGGGGAGGGGGAGCTGACAATTCTTAAGTGGACAAAACTGTCTTTCTCCCAGTGAACGCTAAAGCATCACCAAAACCACTCTCACACATTTTAAAATACCTTTTAATTGGGTGCTAACTCCTCTGGTTAAAAACAAATGAGCTACCCTATTTTTATGGAGAGCTCTAATTGCTCAGTCCCATTATTTCCAATTTCTAAGGGTACTTTACATTATCTCTTAAGACATGATGACTTCTGAGCTAGTCCATATACATGGACACTGGAGATTTGGGTGGTGGCTGTGCACAATCCTGTTAGCAAGGTGATGTTGTTGCATTAGTTGCACTAGTGCTCTCCTGCCTACACTAGGCAATAATCAATTATTAGAAAGTGACCATAATAGGTTTCAAACAAGAACAAATCAGTTTAAACTGTGTAAGAACAGAGTAGTAATAGTTATTGCTACATTTAGTGAAAACTACTATATTCTATACATGAGCTAAATACCACATAATGTGATAATAATGTAGCAATGAGGTCGATCCTCATTTATTATGCCCATTTTACAGATTAAGAAAGTAAGAGCTTGACCTCTTAACTACCAGACTGTATAGTTTCTTAGGACATATTTAACAACTCTCTATAAAATATTCTCCAAAAAAATTATCTTCAGGCATGAAAAGTTATCACACAGTTAAGTCTCAATTAGTTACACTGTCTCATTTAGGTACTTTTTTCTTCCTAGAATGCTAGCTCCTTAATATATTGTGAGCCACTTAAAGACAGGATCCATATATGTTGACTCCCACAGTATCTACCATGGTTACTTCTACATAGTAAGTGCTCAATAAACATTTATTGAATTGAAAGGACTGATTTTATCAAATGAAAAAATATCAACAGGAACCCTTCTTTGGCCAATTCAGAGAACAATCAAGGAACTAAATTAACCACTAATACTCTAATCAACTCTTCTTGTGCACTATTAATGTTTTTTAAGAGCCTGTGAACTGAACCACAGCTAACATTTATACTTAATGTGCTTCTTAAACACTGCTATGTAGTTTGCAACAACTTTATAATAGACACCAAGGGTCCTTGCTACACACACATGGATTCCCACTCCACCCTCATTGCTATTGGCCGCATACCCTTTTCTTCGTCAGTCAGCAGATGCAGCCTTTCTGACTTCAGCATGATTTTGCTAAATGTCACTACTTCATTTTAATTCTGTAATGCCTCCCAGAACCCAGATACCACCCCTTCCCCACCACATTCTCAGTAACAATCATCCTTTTAAATACTAAAAATTCAGTGTGCAAAAGCTGAAGTCAGTGTCCACAAACATCAGAAAGAGGCACTCGGTATTTATTTACTAGAAAATAGTTTCCCCCTTTGGACAGCAGATGCCACTCCTTATTGACCTTCCCTGCAATGCAGAGGCTTTTTTCTGCACAAAACATCTCACAGGAGAAACTTTCCAGAGCTGCTGATTGAGCCTTCTGGTTCCTCTGCTGTATAGGTGGGCTCCTAGAAAACTAGTCAGAGAAGGCCAGGTCTTGCCCCTTCCGCCAGTTTCCTAAACTCTCTGCCTCGCTTTCTCAAGCTGTAAAATAGGAATGAAGAATGAGCCTCTCCCCACTTCTAACTGAGAAACACTGGGACCCTAACAGTACAGATTGATAAATCTCTACGAAAACACTTTGCATTGTTCAAAGACAGATACAAACTATCCCTCACTGATGTTATCTGACCACAGTCTCAGGTTGTGTTCAAGGAAACAGAGAATTAAAACATGTTACAACACATGCCACACCACACCCAGAGTGTATCAGGTACATGGAAAGGTTATACAGAGTGAGCTCATTCTCTAAAACGGAGGTCAGCACAGTAGTGAGGGCAGGGAGGGCTGAGGGGGGAGGGGGATGTCTAACCGTAGAAATAAAAATGCCAAACCAAATCGACACAGCTGCTGCTTTTCTTCTTTGCATCTTTTTTCCGCGTCACACAAATCCCTGGTTTTGTAACCCAACCGCGCGTCCGGTCACCAGTCCCAGTCCCAGCTGAAGAGCCAGCAACAGTGTTACCGACAGGGAGGGAAGGCTCAACGAGTAACACAATTTAACTTAGAGCCCATGTGGAAAGAAATACATCTTTAGGGTCAAGAGACTAGTGAGAGCGTAGGTCCAAACCAGGGGAGCCAGCGGCAGGGTGCGAGTGTGGGTCGCGAAGCGCCAGGCGCTCGCCTGGGACGCAGACGCGGCCTTTGAAGACAGTGGCCGACATCGGTACTCACTCAGCGTCCGACTCCCCGGGCGCAGAGACTTCGGCGGGGTTTTCGGGATGTTTGCATTCCAGGCTGGGCTCGGCCCCTGGAGTATCTGCCGTGAGCCTCAGCCCACAGAGGCACGGGGTGGGGCGGAGCGAAGCGGGCCCGGGACGCAACGCACGCAGCACCCCGCCCCCCGCCCCCGGTGGCACCGCCCCGGAGCTCCGGGCGGGTCTTCGGAGGGAGGAGCTCGCCCCGCCCACCCGTCTCGAGCTGGCATCCCGGAAGCCGGCTAAGTTAACAACGACGAGGGTGATGCAGGGCACGCGCGGAGTGCAGAGAGCCTGCTGATGGCAGAGCTCTACCGCTCCCAAGCGTCACCCTGTGGCTCCCCCAAAATGAGCGAGCGAGCGAGCGAAGTGGGGAGCTCTCGCAAATGCACGCCCCAAAAATCTCTTTTGAAACTGAAAAGCAAATTAATGATGACCATCACCGGGGATTCGCAAATACATTTCAAATAGTATAATGGATATTTTAAAAAAGCAGCGTAGAAGAGTCAGAATTCTACTAAATTATTGTAGTGTTATAATTAAAATATCAAAATAATAATAAAATTATTTTAAGCCAATGAATAAAATAAGTCATGGGTCCATATTGCTATGAATGAATGAATGGAAAGGCAATGCTCTTTATTACAGAAAAATGGCAAGTAATACAGAATGAATGATGGTGTTAATAGAAGAGTTATGAAATTTTAAAAGAAATCTGGAAAGCCAACTTTTCCCAAAGTTACAAACCAGTCACAATAAAGACTCTGGACCCCGAGCTTGGGGTGTGACTGGAGGAAGACGTGGCTGTAGAAAAGAAATCTCAGGCCTAGATACTGACAGCTGAGCGATGACTCAGTGGTGCATCCAGCCAAGGCAGAGATGACTGCCAGCAGAGAGGTCATCTGCACAGCTTTATACCCACACCACGAAGACAGCAGGTGAGGCTCCTCTGACTTCCTCTGCAAGGTGTTCCTCATAGCCACCTTACAGATTTTCATTTTTCACTTACTTCTGTTAAGTAAAGCTGGTGAAGTAAGTGCCCTTCCAAGTCTAATCTATTTTTTAAGATTTTTAAATGTATTTTGAGAGAAAGGGAGGGAAGGAGCAGAGAGGGAGAGAGAGAATCCCAAGCAGGCTCTGCCCTGTCATCACAAACCTGACATGGGCCTCAAACTCACAAACCGTGAGATCATGACTGAGCGGAAATCAAGAGTTGGTCGCTTAAATGACTGAGCCACCCAAGGTGCCCCCAAGTCTAATATTTTATAATTCCCTCAGCAGAAGGCCCTGTCCTTAAAATTATTCCCAATGAAAATACAGATTAAAAATTTCCTCTTTTATCATTAGTAATTTCCTTCCTTTAAACTTCTTTTTAACTAAACCTCAGCTCATCTAGGTTTCACTAACATTCATTTCCTCCCATGACAGAAATAGCACAGGGTGACTTATTTGGGCCACACCCCAAAAGGGATGCATCCTGGGTAACATAGCCCCCAGCATTAGCACATCTCCCTCAGCCAAGGTGAGTGATCCTGTGCTCTTGAAGAGTACAGATGAGTAATTCATGTTATGAAATAAATTTTTCAGAGTCCTACACTACAGTACATATAGAAAGAGGCTCCTTTTCTTAGAAATGAAGAGGGACATTATTACCTGATGTCTTTGGCTGCCCCAATCCCTGAGATTCATCCTTTCTCCCAGTGTGGACCTCAGATCCTCTGCATCTGAAACATCTGGGGGTAAGCATTAGCTATATAAAATCCTGGGCCTTACCCTACTTTTTTGAATCAGAATTTTTGACTAGGTACCCGAGAAGCAATGTTTATGTAATCTAGGGTACAGGTAGTCTAAACTACCCACAATCAGAACAATTCAGCATCCTCACTACTCAAAGTGTGGTTGCAAGACCAGCAGCAGCAGCAGCAGCAACTAGGAGCTTGTTAGAAAAACCATCTCAGCCTCATTTCAGACTTCCTGAATCAGAAACTCATTTCAATAAAAACCCCACTGATTCAATATGAATATTACAGTATGACAATTACTGCTCTGAATCTTGTTTTCCCAATGGTTATTGGCACGTTGCCTATAACATTTGTAATTGGCTATATTATATTTACTTAATATTTTAAAAAATACATTTACTTTTTAACCTTTAATTTAGCCTGGGGTCCTTGGGATCATGAGTTTGAAGTGCTAGTTTATTTTTTGGCACATTAAAATACATACACAACTATTAAAGTAAGCATGCTTGCCTACTTAACACACAGAATCATCTCCCAAACTACATGTGGTCCAAGGGTACGGTGGGGGTAAGGCTGACACTGAATGCAGAACACACATAGCTTATCCAGCCTCTCACTGATCTTATGGATGAGAAAATTAGCAGCTGAGAAGAGAGCTATTTAATGCCAGCACAGCCATTTATGGCAAAACCAGAAGCAAAATCACAAAAGAATTTTCTGATGGGTGCTTATTCCTTCACAAATCTCTCCTGTAGCTGGGGGAAATGTTTGTATCCTCTTCTGTTTGTTTGTTTCCTCTTCTGTTTGTTTGTTTTAGAGAAAGAGGGAGAGACAGAGAGGAGGGAAGAGGAGGAGAGAGGGAGAGCGTCCCAAGCAGGGCTCCATGCTCAGAACCCTGGGATCATGATGTGAGCCAAAAACAAGAGTTGGGTGCTCAACTGACTGAGCTACCCAGGCACGCCTTTTGGGGTTGTTGTTTTTTTTCCCTCTAATATTGCTGAACAACATATTATGGTTCAGTTAGGCAGTTCTCCTGTTTTCCTTTCTGTAGTAGATATTTGTCAGTTGGCAGCTGGCCACACCTTTGAAAACTCTCACTACATATTGATAAATTTCCCACCTACTCCATATGCACCTTCCCAAATAGAATCCAGAGCACTCATCCTCAGGTCCCTCGTAGCAGAGTTGAGGCACATGACTTAGGTTGGTCAATCACACATAAAAGACACACATAATCACACATAAAAGAATGAGGCTGAAAGTGACCAGTGAGAGTGAGAGAGAGAGAGAGATCACTGCTGACCAAGGAATCTGTGTAAGACAAGGCCATTAGTCTTGAAGATTGGTGGTGGCAGAGTTTCTGGCATCTGGTCCTAAATGCAACAGGTGCTTAGCTGTGGTGGCAACAAAAGAAGCTGGGTGTTGTTCATGGCTGTGAAGCTTTAGAGTCCTTCTACTGGAGCCCTTGGGATCTCCACAAGCTACCCACCAATCCTTAAAAAATTCTTTTTTGGCTTAAAATAGAGTAGATTCCACTTGGAACTAATAACCTTAGCCTATATATCTTAATAGCTGTAGCCTACTACAAACACATCCCTTTTTTTTTTTTTTTTTTTTTTTACTTTTAATGTTTGTTATTTTTGAGAGACACAAAGTGTGAGCAGGGGAGAGGCAGAGAGAAAGACACAGAATCTGAAACAGGCTCCAGGTTCTGAGCTGTCAGCACAGAGCCCAACATGGGGCTCGAACCCACAAACCGCAAGATCATGACCTGAGCCGAAGTCAGACACTTAACCAACTGAGCCACCCAGGTGCCCCTACTGCAGACACATTCCGAATGCAAGTTTCCTCACCTGAAGGAGGAGGTAGTTACAATCCACCCTGCCTGAGAACTCTTCCAACAATACAATTGTATGACTGCTTACAGATCACAACTATTTTCATACTGGCTTTAATAAGAGCATAAATAATTTCTGCAACTTTATTAGCCCTCATTATTAATTTATCAAAAATAGAATTTTAAGTGCTAAGCATCTTATGATAATTATTTTCAGTTAGAAAGATCTGTGTCACTTAAGTGCTTTGGATCTTCCAAGCCCAGAACTGCATGGCAGTGATATTATTTATGCACATAATTACTCATTTTGTAAGAACACAAAACAGTTCTTACATAAAGAATCATAAAACAGTTCTGAATACATGGTAACCATTCTAAATCTCACAGCTTATGACAAGTTTCAGATTAAATATTTAACTTTTAAGATGGGCTATAAAGTTTTCTTTATAATGGTAAAATTATCACTTAACTTTCAAGTTCAGTATATCAAGAATCAAGAAAAACAAAGCTATTCTTACTGCCAATTATATTTACTATTTTGTCATGTCATGTGTCAGGGTAATATTATGTTGCCTGTGTCATTATAATTAATTGTATAGTAAAAGGTTTCAGTTAATCACAAATGCTATTACCCAGCTTTTCTTTTTTTTTAACTTTATTATTTTTTAAATGTTTTATTTATTTCTGAGAGAGAGAAAGAGACAGCGTGACCAGGGGAGGGTCAGAGAGAGAGGGAGACACAGAATCTGAAACAGGGTCCAGGCTCTAAGTTGTCAGCACAGAGCCCGACGGCAGGGCTCGAACTCACGAACCGTGAGATCATGACCTGAGTTGAAGTCAGACGCTTAACCAACTGAGCCACCCAGGCGCTCCTAATACCCAGCTTTTCTAAATGATACATGGGAATGACCTTTTATTAAATTTTTTTAACGTTTATTTATTTTTGAGAGAGACAGAACATGAGTGAGAGAGGGGCAGAGAGAGATGCAGGCACAGAGTCTGAAGCAGGCTCCACGCTCCAAGCTGTCAGCACAGAGCCAGATGCGGGGCTCGAACTCACAAACCGTGAGATCATGACCCGAGCTGAAGTCAGACACTCAACTGACTGAGCCACCCAGGTGCCCCAGGAAATGACCTGTTTTTAAAAAGTGATGCTGCTGCTGAGTTACAACCCTTTCAATTGGGCATCAAAGGAAGAAGTAAGCAAGTATAACATATACATTTATTTTTTGTTCCAATACTTTATAAATGTTAAGGATCTGAGAAAGAGAGGACTGAAGAATGAAACTCTGGAGAAACTAATACTCAGGAAACTGGTGAAGCAAAGCAACTCAGGAAAGCACAACAGGAGAGAGGACAACATAGGTAAGGAGATGACAATGTTTTAGAAGCTAAGGAAAGAAGGTCAAGTCTGACATTAAATAAATACTAAGTATGTGGCTAAAATGCCTCCATCTCCCAGCTACACTCCCTCCCTCAGCTTCCTGAGACACAGCAGGGTTTGGGGAGATGCCAAAATTCTTTACAGAATTTTTAATGACTGACTAGGTGTGAATTTCCACAATCTACTAAACACCTCCCCCCAAGCCTTTAGATAATCCCAAATTTTAGAAACCATCTCCACCTGATCCACTAAATCTCATAGGGGTGGGGTTTTCTACTGAGGTTTCTCATGTTTAGAGGCATAATTTAAGCATAAGTTAAATAAAGGTTCCAATTCTATAAAAGACAGGACATATATGGCATTTTAAAAATATTTTTTTATTTAATATATATATGTTTAAGTGTTTGTTTATTTTGATAGAGAGAGCGAGAGCGAGTGGGGAAGGGGCAGAGAGGGAGGGAGAAAGAATCCCAAACAGAGAGAGAGAGAGAGAGAATCTGCACACTCACAGTGTGGAGTCAAACAAGGTGCTGGTGAGATCATGACTTGAGCCAAAATCAAGAATCAGATGCTTAAATGACCAAGCTGCCCAGGCACCCCAGTACATCTTTTTTAGTTCTAGACATTCAAACAGAGTGTGAGGCCAACAGGAGTAGTCACAGCTGACATACATTTTCCCCAGCACCTACTAATCGCCAGGCTGAGGGATAAGTGTTTTAAATATTTTATTTCATTGAAGACTCTTGGCAGATCTGTCAAAAGATGTCCTATCCCCATTTTATACATGAAGAAACTGAGGCTCAGTGGGGATAGGTAAACTTGCTAAGAATAAGTGGCAAAGAGACAACTTGGGTTTGTTTTGCTGTGCAGAAGTCCTCCTGCCCAGTCTTAAAGGGAATATGCTTATTTAAAATAGTTATATAGGGGCACCTGGGTGGCTCAGTAGGTTGAGTGTCTGACTCTTGATTTAGGCTTACGTCATGATCCTACAGTGGAGCCCTGTGTCAGGCTCTATCGTAAGCATGGAGCCTACTTAGGATTCTCCCTCTCCCTCTCTTAATGCCCCTCCCTCTCAAAAATAAATACATAACCTTTTAAAAATAAATAAATAAGAGCATCTGGGTGGCTTAGTCGGGTAAGCATCTGACTTCAGCCTAGGTAATGACCTCAAAGTTTGTAGGTTCAAGTCCTGCACTGGGCTCTGTGCTGATAGTTCAGAGCCTGGAGCCTGCTTTAGATTCTGTGTCCCTCCCCCCACTCTTTCTCTCAAAAATAAACATTAAAAACAATTTTTTAAAATAAGGCTCTGAAGTGCTGTATTACCAAGGAGGCTCGATTAGAGCTTCTGGCATCCAGAAGTATCAAGGACCTTGTCTGAACAGGAAACTTGGGTTTGAACCCTAGTTCCATCCTACTAGCTTTTCAATCTGATCAAGGATGCTTAAAGTCTCTGAGCCCTGGCTTCCTCAGGTATAAAGGAATAATAATTATAACTCTGTGGAAAGAATAAGAAGATAATTACACAGAGCATTTAGCAGAGAGCCTAGTGTGGCTAATGCTCATGAAGAGAATCTAAATTATTTTCTGAAGAAATAAGAGCAGTATATTTCTACTTACAGTATGTGTAGAAGTCTGATATTATCTATAGGTATTATGATAATGATATTTATTGAACACTTATTATACACCAGGAAAAACTGTAGCATAAATGATTTTACTAGGTTTTAAATTATTCAGACCATTATTAAGAAATTAGATTCCCCTCTCTGCCCCCAGCACAGAAATGATACTTTGTTCAAAACTTACCATGATATATAGGTACTAAATGCCTGAGCATTTCACGCTCATGAAATGACTGACCTTGGTGGCCGGGGCTGTTCCACCAGCATGGGTTCTGGAAGGCTGACTGCTCCCAAGGCTTGTTGCTTTTTTCTTAAAAATAAAGAAACATATATTAGTTTCACTGGGGGAAACCATCCTAACAATATAGACGAGTTAAATTTTCATATCAATACAAACATCTTCTTAATCAAACTTTAGACTAATATACTAAGCACACAAAAAATAAACATGTTTTTAAATTTTTCATCTTTGTCTGAAGACTATATAAACACTGAAAAGGAAGGGGAAGCTGAATAAATCCCAATTGTTCAACAGTCAGTGATTTTGGAGAACTGCAAAAATCCTCATGTGAGCAGCTGCCATTTCCATCATGAAGCACTTCTGGAAACCACATCACTTGCTGTCAAGTGGGTGGCTTCCTCTCTCACAGTGCTACAGTCAGTGTGTGCTAGCACAACCTTTTTGGAGGGTGATTTAGCAATACGTAGCAAAGATGGAATTCTACTTCTACAAGTTTATCTGAGGGAAGTAAGAAGAGAAAGCAAAAGACTTTTTTCTTCAAAATACTCATCATAGTATTATTACATCTAAAAGCTGAAAACAATATAGCTAATAATAATATTTATTGCATACTTATCAAGTGCCAGGCAATTATTCTATTAAAATAACAAAATTATAGATAACAATAGAATAATAATGCTTCAGTAAGAGTATCTATTTAGAGCATTATTGTAAGTGCTCTACGTGTTTTAAGGATCATGTGTCATAACCTGCTTAATCTTCACTGGAACTGATATAATGCTGGTCCTATTGTTATCCTCATTTGGTGGGTGAGGAAACTGAGGAATGAGATGAGCACATGGTCACAGCTAGTCAGAAATAGGATGCCTGCTTCAGGCCGCTACAGGATGAAATATCATGCAGTTATTAAGGACATTTCATTAAATAAAAACATACTGTTCATATTTTATATAAAGGACAGCCTATAAAATAGTGTGTATAGTATGATCACTGAAGTTCATATAAGGTTATTTTCTGATGGTGCAGTCAAGAGCAATTTTTAAAAATATTCTTCTTTGTGTTTTTTTGTATTTTCTTACAAAACTATATTACCTTAACTGAAAAAGAACAAAATGGAGGGGAGAAAAAAGGAAAGGTAAAATACACAGCTTCTTTCTCAATAAGGCCTTGGTATATCTCTTAACGGATATCCATATTTCAAAGAGCCATGCTTTAAAGTTTTATAATGTCAAATGGATTATGTTCCAACATCTATAAAATGTGAATAATGTACTACAAGCATTGAATATAGTAGGGGCAGTAATGCTGCTATATAATATATTAAAATGTTGTATGTCTATACGGTAAAAAAATTTTTAAATACATAATTGAAGGGTGCCTGGGTGGCTCAGTCAGTTAAACATCCAACTCTTGATTTCAGTTCAGGTCATGATCTCATGGTGGATGAGTTCAAGCCCCATGTCGGGCTCTGCGCTGGCAGTGCAGAGCCTGCTTGGGATTCTCTCTCCTTCTCCCTCTGCCTCTCCCCAGCTCTAGCTTCCTCTCTCTCAAAATAAATAAATAAATTCATACATGTATAATTGAGAGCAATATGATTAATTCATTAACATTTAGCAAGATTCATATTTCTTAATTTTTTGAAAATGCCTACCAAGGACTCTTGAGCTGAAGCCTTCTGTTCCTCCAAGTTAAATATTGCCTTAGCAAGCAGAAAAGTCAAAACCTAGTTTGTTGTCCTCAAAGTATCATGCTTCTATGTCCACTGGCTGACCACATTCAGAGCACTTTAGGAAGGTCACTGAGGCATCAGGTGGGCTCGTGTTAATGAAGTGGGTATCTAAGGGGCCTCACAGGCATTTGTAGGAGTCCCAGGCTCCCAGGCATCGTCTGCTGACTAACAGTCTCTCCCAAGCACAGATGCAGTACCATCAGCCAAGGGAAGAAAAGAATCTTAGATAAATGTGATAGAAATAAAAGAGGCTGCTAAAAGGCTAGGTATTGTGGGTATGGTATGGGAGATTGTGAAAAGAGGGGATGGCCTCAATTTTATCCAGATTGCAAGTCTCTTCGAAATATAAAGTGTATTAATAAATAGCTTTTGATGGCCATAGTGTATACATGGATTCAGCGTAAGGGACCAGACCTAAGGAATAAAGACAAGGATACAGCAATGGGGTTATTGGTTTTAACCCCATTACTCATTTCAACCTCCTCACTTTCCAGTCAAGAGACTGACGCCCTGAAAGATCAGGCCACTGTCCCATGGGCCAGAGCTGCCCCACATTCCAGCTGTTAGCCTTTGGTCTTGGCTACAATCAAGGAAGCTTACGTTCTAATCCGGCCCTAGCAACAGCTCCTATCCACTAAGTCAAAGCCCCCATGCCAGGCCCTGCCTCATCTATAAATGAATACCACTATCAGGCATCAGCTAGGATTTGCCCAAGAGAATTAAAAAACCAGTTTTCGGCCAAGTTATAAACTATTCAGTTAAAACACAGAACTATTTAAACTTAATACACATGCTGATTTTTGTTTTACCTTCATACGAACTCAAAGTTTACTTTTTACTTTAACTTTAAATTCAATAACTTTTCACTCAAATGAGGATCTCTTAGCTTTCCTATGGGTAGGACTTGTCACTGCAAAGCTTGCCTTTACCCTCTGACCCTATATAACCTAGTCTACAAAGGATTAATTTAGTTTACTGAAGCAAGAGTAGAATTTGTAAAGATCATATTTTATTATTTAATATTTATTACACCCTTAGTATCAGTTTCTTAAAACACAACACAAAAGATTAGAAATGCATACATATATCAGAGCAGACTGCTCTTTCTCAGGTTAGTAACCAACATTTAATTACAGATGTTTTGGCCTGTATGCATCCCTTCACTCATTCACTCATTGGACAGGCATTTACTGAACCCTGGCTATGAGCCTGCTCCTATTCTAAGCAGTAGAGATGTAATAACCAATTAAACAGAAAAAACTCTCATAGTGCTTACATTCCAGTAGGAGCACTCAGACTCTAAATAAGTCAACAAAAACAAATTGATTTTAGAGAGTGATACTTGCTATAAAGACAATAAAATAGGGTAATGTAACAGCAAATGACTGGGTGAGAATTGCTCCAGATGGGATACACAAACATATGACATTTGACTGAGACCTGACTACAAATAACCCAATAATTAAAATATGGGATGTGGGAGAGGAGGCACTCTAGGTAGACAGAGTGGCATGTGCAAAGGCCCTAAGATAGGAATGGGCTTGGCAAGTTGGAGAAACTGAAAGAAGTTAGTGCAAAGGAAGCATGGCAGGCACAGGCGTATATGAGATGAAACAGGATGCTGGATCAAGATACTTAATCTGAAGTGATAGAGATATGGGATGGGCCTAAAGTCAAGTATGTTTGAGATTATCGGTTTCTTCCAGCTTTACCCTGCTTCCTGATCTTCTCTGGTAACCATCTAGCCCTCCTGAGTCCTCCCTTATCTCCAGCTGAAAACTTCCCAAAGGCCTCTGGCTTCATCTCACCTTGCACTTAGTTATGCAGGTGTCTTCTTTACTCTCACTGCCCATCCCCTTACTATCAGCCCTGGTCCTTAGAAATCACACTCTGGCCTGGACACCTCTCCCACCCCCTTAGGTCTGAGGCTGGATCTACCCTCAGACAGAACAGAATCCATCCACTCACAGAAAGCAGAAACTCTCAAAACAAGCTCATCTGGCTATGACTCTGCATTTGTCCTAACATACAGAAATGCTCTAGTCTCTAAAAAATTAAGACATTAAATGAGGATGCCAATATCATAATAATTGCGATTTTAAGTTAATTATTTTTTCATTTCCATAAACTCATAGACTAAAAGCCATCAGGCAGACTTCTTGGTAACCAGTCACACTCTCTGTAATATATATGAGCACTTCTTTGTTTAACTTAAGTTTTATAGAACGGAAACTGGCAGGAAGAGACATCCCTAACGTCAGGTCACAGGCCTGGCTGAGTCATTGGCCCCTTGCAGTAGAGCATGCCAGGGCCTCAGTCCTAACGATCAATGGGGACAGAAGTATGAAACTCCATGCCTTATTGGCCTCCACTGGATTCAAACTCCAGGACACCAAGTCTGGTGCATTTACAGAGGAAATGTGTGACATCTCTTGCCGTCATGAGCATACACAGGTGCTGTTTCCATGGACCATGAGTCCACAGTGACTTTAAGCAGTCTCTTCTACCTCCAAAGCCTGGCAGCCAGCCAAGACACCCACAGAAGAGGCACCACATGCTTGAGCAGAGAAGTTCAGTGAAGAATACACACATTAGAGCAATTCTATCTGCTACTGCAGAAAGGTATGAAAAGAATGAATTACACACCTTTTTTTTTTTTGGTATGTCTGTTGTAATTCCCAATAAAAAAGTTTATTGAATGAATCAGAGCTCAAGTCTTAAAAACTGTTTTCAAAGTGACAATGAAGTTCTAAGAGCCAAGCAACGAGTTGTTATGTCCCTATTTCCTAAAATCTCAGGAAAGGGCCCCTGAGTGAAGCTTCCTGTTACCTGGAGACTTTAGTGACCACAAACAAAGGTGCCAGGCGCCCTAGAATAAAGGCTCTATCCTCTGATATGTGTGGCAAGAATCTTGGCTCCACCAAATGGCCGCTGAGGCCATGGGCAAATTCATGAACATTTCTAAGCACTATTTTTCTCATTTGAAAAAGAAATAACCATACCCATATCTAAGGGAGATTGTGAAGATCAAAGAAAATGAGGAATAGTCTCAAGAGTCGCTTACTTCCCGGGGCAGGGGGGGGGCGGGGGGGGAATCCCTGCTCTAGAGAGACCCAAAGTTCTTGATCAAGTAGCAGAATAGGCTGATTGCCCCAAGAGCAACACTACTGGCCCTAGTTTTAACTCATGAGGAATTTCAGTGGCTGCTGGGAATTTTCTATAAGCTTTTATTACTTATATAATCAGAAAAAAACAGGGCTCCTGGGTGGCTCAGTCGGTTGAGCATCCGACTTTGGCTCAGGTCCTGATCTCATAGCCCAAGGTTTTGAGCCCCACATCGGGCTCTGGGCTGACCGCCCAGAGCCTGAAGCCTGCTTTGGATTCTGTTTCCTTCTCTCTCTCTGCCCCTCCCCTTCTCATGCTGTCTCTGTTTGTCTCTCAAAAATAAATAAAAACATTTAAAAAAAGAAACAGAAAAAAAATTTTTTGATCCTTTTCAGGTTTGCTTTTAAGCTTTGTTAGGTTGGACAAAAGCACCCTTCATGGTGGGACTAATTTTATTTTTTTCAAAAGAGAGATGACACCCTTGTGAGTGCTCTAACCAGTGACTCTGACTGGTGGGAACACCCTATTCCTCGGCCTGCTTGAGCTCTGAGGATTACATGGAAGTGTAAATGTGACGCATCCAGCCCCCAGGCAGCCATGAGTCCTCAATAAACGCTGGACTAGTTACAGGGCTAATGCTAAGAAGCCTCCCTACTGAGTGAGGCCTTCCAGGGCCCAGCAGAAGGCCCTGCTGTTGCAGCATCAGACTTCAAAGATGAGAGTTCTTCCGGATCTTGCTCTGATGGGTTCCCAGGGGCCAACGTTGTCTTGTGTGTTGGAGGGGCTGGGGAAGGGAAGGCGGGGGGCGGTGTGGAGAGCAGGATTCAGGGTAAAAAAATGTACAGGAATAGACATGCCTTCAGGGTGTTTCCTGAGATTTGCAAGGACCCTTTTGAGGCACTATAGGGTGTCACAGGTCAAGATACAGAGATGATTTCAACAGTTTACATTGTACATTTAACTGTTGGCAGACAGGGGCACCTGGGTGGCTTAGTCAGTTAAGCTGACTGTGGCTCAGGTCATGATCTCACAACTCCTGAGTTTGAGCCCCACGTCAGTCTCTGTGCTGACAGCTCAGAGCCCAGAAGCTGCTTTGAATTCAGTGTCCCCCTCTCTCTCTGCCCTTCTCCTGCTTGTGCTGTGTCTGTCTGTCTCTCTCTCTCTCAAAAATAAATTTAAAAAACATTAAAAAATGTCAGTGTTGGCACACTATCTGGAAAGCACTAAAACTCATTAGTATATGAGCAAAGAAGTCAGTCAGTCACCAGGCTTATGAATGAGAAAAATTTAACAACCCAACTTCAAAACTGTATTCAAACACCTTCTTAAAAACAAAACAAAACAAAACAAAAAAAGATACACACACCTTTTCAGCAAATGAAGGAACATTAGTTTATAAGCAGAGCCACATCCCCCTTTTAAGTACAAGTTTGTCTCCCTTTTATACTTACGGAATTTGTATATAAGGAAATTTAGATTCAAAAACATAAGGAAACTTAGATCCCAAACTGAGGAGTGTTCCTACTTTGAACAACTAAGAAACTGCCAGAGAATTATATAAAACTGTGGTCTTCAGACACTGGACACCAGGCAGCATGATGTTCCCTGTAAGGGAAACAAGAGAGGGGAGCCCTACGGCTATTCCAGCTTACTATCTGGAGAGTTTCCAGGCTGCCTGAACATGGAACGTGGAAGGGAAACCCAGGCAGAAGGCATCAATCACTCTGGGTTGAGGAGGTAGAGCTGGGAGTGCCAGAGATCATGGGGTCTTAAGGGGTTCACAGGGAGAGCACCAGAAACAGAACTGCAAGAGAGAGCCCCAGAGATCTGCATGCACATGCATGCCCTGTGGAAACCCCAAGTCTGGGTAAAGAACACACAGAAGGGGCAGAGGTATAATCCCTAACCAGGAATAGAGTATGTTCCCAGCAGTCAGAATCATTGGCAGAGTCTGCAGAAGGATAAATTAGTCCTCCTCTGAAGGCTGCTCTGGTCCAGCCAAACGAAGCTTAAAAGCAAACCTTAAGTTATTTCCAGGTAACAGAACTGTGTCCCAGAACACAGCTCAACAACAAACCAGCACCCAACAGGATGAAATTCACATCTATTTGACATCTAATAAGAAATTACAAGGCATGCATAGAAGCAGAAAAATGCAAGTTGATTTTCCATAGATAGGAAAATATAATGTTCAAAAAGCATAGTATCTTGATTGCGGTGCTGGCTACCCAAATCCATACACGTGAGAAAGTGGCATAGAACTTACATACACATGTTCCCATGTCAATTTCATACTTTTGATATTGTCCTGTAATGACCTATGATGTAACCAACAGGAAAACTGTACAAAGGGTACAGGGGACCTCTCCATACCAGCTTCACAACTTCCTGAGAATCTAATCATTTCAAAATAAAAAGCTTTTTAAAAGTAACTTAAGGAGAGACATAAAAGGTATTTTCTTAAAAACCAGCCAAATCAAACTTCTAAAGATATAAAATGCAATGTCTGAAATGAAGAATGTACCAGGATTAAGAACTGATGAGATATTGCAAAAGAAACGATCAGTGAACGTGGACACATAGCAATAGAAACTACCCAAAATGAAATAGCGAGTAAAGACTAGAGGCTAGGGAAGAGTGGATCAGTGAGCTGTGGGACAACTGCTTAAACTATATGTGTATAATTGCAGCCTCCAAAGAAGAGGGGAGAGATGGAGACAAACCAAAATATATGAAGAGATAATGGCCATATCATTTCCAAATGTGATGAACCCACCAATCCATGAAGGTTAACAAATCCAAGTAAGAATGAGGGATTGGGTATGAATAAAGGGGCAAGTTGGTTTTTAGATGCCCACCCCTCAGAGTCTTCCAGTGATGATGAAGTCTACTGTACGGCATGAGCTCTGTGTCCTGCCCCACTAACATGTCTTTCTCTTCCAGGGAGTTGGTCAGAGTTCCTACAGCCACAAATTCAGTGATGCTCTTCTCCATCCAAAGAGCAGGAAAATGAGCTAGTCTACCTTTCTACCAAAGTAATGGCAAGTTTTCCTGGGGAGTCCTTAAAAGCACAGGCTAGGGTATTCTCTAGTTCACAATGATTTATAAGTAACAGATCAGATATTACAGGTAACAAAATTTTTGAGCACACAGATACACAAGACTTTTGCATTAAACGAGTATTGAAATCTTCAAAGGTTTAACGTGGCTGCTGGCATGCTCCAATAATTTCTCAAGATATTTTTGAAACTTTTTGTTGAACTGTTTTCAGAAACCCCAATACATTATTTGATTATCCTTGGATGCAAAACAAATTTATCCTCTCAACGGAGATTTAAGTTTTTGAAACTACCAAAAACTAATCAGATTCATATGTGGTAATTATGGGAAAGCTACTGAACTGGATAATACTGATTTTAGTGAAAAAAATATTGAGGGAAAGATGAAATTCTTTTGTGTTCTGAACGTAAAAGTAGAATTAGTTTCAATATTATTTGAACAATGAAAAACATCTTAACTATATAAATTTTCAGGTTACCACTGGATTTGATTTTATTGATATGAAGTCACCATTCTCTTTCCTTTTTCATACCTCTTGTATAAAGATGCTTCTTTTTTAAAATTTTTAATGTTTATTTATTTTTAGGGGAGACAGAGAGAGAGAGAGAGAGAGAGAGAGAGAGAGATCACAAGCTAGGGAGGGGCAGAGAGAGAGGGAGACCCAGAATCTGAAGTAGGCTCCAGGCTCCGATCTATCGGCACAGAGCCTGATGAGGGGCTCACATTCATGATCCGTGAGATCATGACCGAAGCTAAAGTCAGGTACTTAAACAACTGAGCCACCCAGGTGCCCCCAGATTCTTAAAATCAGTAAAAGAGGGGTGGTGGGTGGGGGCATGGGTGACATAGATAAGGGAGATTAAGAGTACACTTATTGTGATGAGCAATGAATAATGTATAGAATTGTTGAATCGTATTTTATACCTGAAACTAATAAAACACTGTAAATTAATTATACTTCAATAAAAAAATCAGTATAAGAAAGCTATGATCAGAGATTAATTGATAGGTTTTCTTTTTTCTTAGCATTTTCCAATGAGTGCATTTTTAGATCACTGGTTTCTTAGACTTGATGAAATGCAGTGATTTTCAGGACTTATTAAAATATATGTCTTGACATATTTGTTAAAAAATCAGTTGCATTACTTAATAGTTACCCTATAAAATGACAAGAAGTATTGTGAAAACACATGCTTTATTGGAAAATAGTATCTAGAGAATGATTGTCTTTCAAAAGGGCAAGCAAATCCCCCAACACTACCAATTATAAAGCTTGACACTTATCTACAAATATTCCTTCATACCATGGTTGTAAATGGTCTACAAATAAGTACAAGTTGCCTTTATTACCCAAAGAAGTATAAATGTAGGCTACCACAAATGTAATGCAATATATAGGACATATCAGCCCTTGGGAAGCACTGATAAATAAGTTATAGTGAATTAATCTTACCATTAACTCATTGCATAGAAATTCACTTGTTGAGTGAAATGCCTCATGCACAATGGTCTTAATAACACACACTATGGTAGCTGCACCTTCACTGAGTGTGGTTATTTTTTAACTACTCCCTACCTACATATCATCTCCAAGCCAACTCAAGTCTTTCTATCCTGAGGTGGCTGTCTTACCAAGCAGCCCGAATGTAAGCCTTCTCCTGACTGGGTGCCTGCTGTGACTCAGGTTTCCTCCATGTTGCATTTCGGAACCCACACGAAAGGAATAGCTGTCTCTACTCTTTCTTACATTTCAGATTCAAGGAAATTAGAATGATTTAATCTTTCTTTTCTAATTTCTTTTTTTACTAAAGTATAGTTGACACACCATGTTACATTAGTTTCAGGTCTACAACATAGTGATTCAACAACTCAGTGTTATGCTGTGCTCACAAGTGCAACTACCATCTGTCACACATGTTATTATGATACCATTGGCTATATTCCCTATGCTGTGCCTTTTATTCCCGTGGAATGGCTTAATCTTACTTTATGAACTACTTGAATGAAAAGAGGGTACAACACAAGGAAGAAAGGAGGAAAGATTTACAAAAATTGACAATAGTAGTAAGAAAGTCTATGGTGTTAGCCTTATATAGAATTCTTAAAATAATTTTATGAATACTATCAAGATACTAGTCAAAAGCATAGACTGTAAACTGAGTCAATTCCAGACCTGTATAACCTTGGACAAGTTATTTAATCAGGCTTTCCTCATCAGGAGAATGAGATTATTATAAGAGAGGTGTGTGTGTGTGTGTGTGTGTGTGTGTGCGCACGCGCGCGTATATAACGCCTATATCTGTGTTAGCTGTTATTATTAAATGCTCTCTAGTTCTCAACTACCTTTATCAATCTACAGAAAAATAGTGCTACATAATTGTCTTCTCCTCTTGTCAAAATACTTTTCACTAAGGTGTTAATAATTAATATATTATCTCTCCTAGGAGTACCCAGAATTTAAAAGAGGAGCCAAGGGAAAGCAATGTTTAACTCAAAGGTTAAGTTAAGTTGCTAATGGTGGAATTACAGACATCAACAACAAGCTAACTGGGAAGACATTATTGGACGGTACCTCCTAAATATATCTCCTCAACAAGATTGCCCCTTCAGGGCTGGGGATGGTGTGTACCTCTAAATGTCTTTAAATTATACGTCACATTTTGGAGTATTTTTTGTATGCACATGTGTGTACTTTTAGAGGAAAAGATCAGTTTTCATCAGATTCCAAAGGGACTATAAATGAAAACTCATTGTGAATTCTTGCCCTCTAAGCTATCTTATTCTCTGTCTATATGTAAGAGACACACTTCTAGTCAAACATACACATTTGCTAGTCCCTGTGCATAGGGACACACACACACACACACACACACACACACACACACACACACCAGCAGCCGCTGCCTTGCTCTGAAAGGATCTCTTAGCGGTTTCAAAGAAAAAAGGCTCACATCTAAAATACTTCTCTCTTTAAGGTCTAAGCAGACATATGCACAGATTTGGTTCTGATCAATGTTAAAAACACTCTCTTTCATTATTACCTGATGATGTTCTTTATTCTTTTTCTTCTGATTAAAAAAATATATTTACAGTAAAAAGTAGAAAAAAGGAAACGTAAATTACTCAAACTCCTGCGAATCAAGACAGCTACTTTCAGTTATTTTTCTATTCTTGTGTAAATACAAAAATATGCACAATGTTATAAATACATTATATAAGTGAAGTTGCAATTCCTTCATCTTTATCAACCTAACATGAACACTTTTCTGTGTCACTAACTGTTCTTTGAAGCATGGTGTTAAAGATACTTCAGTTACTACATCTGTGGTGTAACTTCACCAATTCCTTACTGATGTCCATTTGTTTTTCTCCTATTTGTTGTTATTATTATAAATACAGTGATGAAGATCCTTGTGCCATCACGTACACCTCTGACTATGCACTTGAAACAAATTCTCAGACTGGGAATTTCGGGGTAAAAAAAGGATGAATTGTTTTTCTTATTCAAGACTCTCAGTTATTTGCTATTTTAAAATATCATTTATGTTTTTATTAAGGGAAGAGTTTAATCATACAGATTTCTAATTTCATAATTTGGAAGTTTTCAAATACTTGAATAAAATTTATATAAGAAGTCAGTATTAAGTCTCCTTAAAACACACACACACACACACACACAGACACACACACAGACACACACACACACACCTATCATATGGTAATTTAGAAAGAGAAAGTCAACAATGTATCATCACTGCTAAGGCTAGAAATAATTTACTCCATCATTTTTTGAACACTACCACAGCAAAGAATTTCCTCCTTTTAACCACTGGGTGTCCCCTGAACTATGTGTTTAGCATTTGGGTGGATACCACCACACCTAAACAGTATCTCCTCAAGCTCTTGTCCCTATAGCTGGTCCTAAGAGCCTTCATTATCTTCTAAATACATTATTTTAAAATCTGTTAGTCATTCAGCTTCCTATTCAGCTTTCATTATTCAGTGAAATAGATGTTTGGTTTCAGATTTTCCAGAGTCTACTAGTATTTTAAGAAAGCACAAAAAAAGTAAGTCACAAAATTATATTCAATGAAGCAATCTGAATGGAATGTGAATATGAAAGTACTTTAGCTTTCAATTCCAAAAATTGAAATTTCCAAAAATTTCCAAAAATTCTGCTCCTTGAGTTCCAATTACACCACTTAGGAATTGATTGAAGCTTGATTTACAAAAGAAGGAGCCCAACGATGCTAACCTTAATGTGAATAACCAACCAAGAAGCCTGGAGTCCTAATGATTAAGATAAACATATGTTTAGAATTCACTCCTGAGTTCTTTCCAAATGTCTTTCTTATTTGATATTACTCAATTAACAAGCCAATCCTTTTACCTATAAACAAGTGGCAAACAATCCAAAAAATGTGTAACATGTGATCTGGGGCCACATTTCTCATTTTGTATAACTGAACACTGATTTCAACTTGTTTTTGCTTCATGGATATTCATTACATAAGTCCATGTACACTGAAGAGTCATCAGTGCAGATCTCCACTTATTCAGCACCTTCCCAATCATAACAGAGACAACTCCAAAGAGAATGAACAATATCCCAATCTCCAGTCAAGGGTCTTTCCACAGTCCCCATAATTCTGCCATTACCAGCCTAGACCCTTATTCTAGTCTTCCGGTTAATGACACTGCAACAAACAGGTCTCCCTACCTTTTACTTGCTTATTTTTTGACCTGTTCACTGATTTCTCCTTCCTATCTCTTCCATACAGGCATTTATCAACATTTGCTTTTGGTTTCTCTCCTCTCTCTGTACACTCTTTTCTTCAATAATTTCAAACAAGAATTTTGGCAATGAGGGTTAGCAAGAAAGATAGAATGGGAGCTTGAGCAATCTCAAAGGATATATTTTGAAACAGTTTATGATGAAGAAGACTGAACTAATATGTAGTCTAAAGAGGAGTCATTAAACAAAGAGGAAAAGAAAGAAGGAATAGCTGCCTGGAAAAGTAGGGAAAAACGGGGTTAGTACTTACTCCCTCCAACCAAAGGCACCACATAATTCAATGACTCTGAAACTGCAGCACTCTTAATGTGCTTCAGAGTCCCACCATCCCCAGAACACGGCAGAGCAGAGTGGGTCCAAGGGGCCTGGTGGAAAGATGGTCTCAAAAGAAGAAAAAAGGAAGGAAGGAAGGAAGGAAGGAAGGAAGGAAGGAAGGAAGGAAGGAAGGAAGGAAGGAAGGAAGGAAAGAGAGAGAGAGAGAGAGAGAAAGAAAGAGAGAAAGAAAGAAAGAAAGGAAAGAAAGAAAGAAAGAAAGAAAGAAAGAAAGAAAGAAAGAAAGAAAGAAGGAAAGAAAGAGAGAAAAAAGAACAACAACAACAAAAACAAGAAACAAATGCTTGGCGTGCCAAGCACTATGCTATCCACTCTGTAAAAATTATCTTGGGGCACCTGAGTGGCTCAGTTAAGCACCTGACTCTTGATTTTGGCTCAGATTATGATCTCACAGGAGCGAGATCAAGCACTGTCTTGGGCTCCCCAGTGGGAATGGAGCCTGCTTGTGAATTTCTCTCTCTCAGCCGCTCCCCTGCTTACACTCCGTCTCTCTCTCTTAAAAAAAATAAAATAATTTTTTTAAAAGAATTATCTCAGTGTTACTCAAAATGTGCTCAGAAGACCACTAACATAAGAGTCACCTGAAGTAACTGGGAAAAACAAAACAAAAATTAGTACTAGAGAGTTTTTAATAATTTTTTATGATACTAATACACTGCTCTATACATTTGCCAAGCATTCTGTAATAATACTGATTGAAACATAAAAGACTTGATGATATGTCAACTTTCCTTTAGGTTTTTCTTTCACAATGAACTGGTTTTAAAAGGCTATCATAAGCTGTTATGCACATTGTTTTACAATAAAATGTTGCTAACTTTATGACAAGTATCATACATTTGCAGTCTTCAGATGAAACCAGTATTTTGCTATGGACATGATTTCAGGTTATTGTCCCTTTTCAATCAGTCATGCCATTATCTTTGAGAAGTTAATAAAATCTAAAGAGAAGGATGCAAACAAATATATAATTTAAAACAGTATATGTGAGGAATAATATTTAATCAATTGTCCATCAGGTTTCCAGGACTTATGATTTACTCTGAAGCCAGTAAATTTAACGTCCATTTAGTTCCTTTGATATTTTGTTAACATTTGATTCCAATTCCATATGCCATAAGGTACAACCTTTTCAGAGACAATTTTGATGAGATCTAAGGTCTTAGATGATTAGGGTCATAAATACAAAGCACAATAATGAAAAGCATACTATCACTGTATGATACAATGTTGATACATTTATGTGCTCACTTATAAAGGCAAAGTACTTATTGTTTTTCACTAGCCATTTCCTATCCAATGATATAACAATTTGTATATCATAGATACTTGATTTAAAAGCACATTGTTTTCAAATTCTTTATCAAAAATGTATCCTTAGCTTCTGATAAAACAGTTCATTGAGACGATACATAAGGTCTCTACTTTCTAGCTACTGGCATATGTTCTGGGTGCTATATGGAGTATGGTGGTGTTTTTTAAACAAAAGATCTACTAAGCTTAATGAACTACCAAACTTTCCTCCTTTTTTAATGGGAAAGGCTCTGCAATACATAATCAACAGAAGAATTTGCATCCTGTCCCATCCCATGGTTTGAAATCAGTAAGAGACTGACTTTTATTACCATGAAAGGTAACCAAAATAAGAGCAATAATTAAATAAGACATTCCCCCAAAAAAATTAATAAAGAGAAACAGATATAGACGCACATTCTACTAATTTTTTTTAATTGTAAGGACAACAACAACAAACTTGTATATGCACCAAGGCAGGAAAAATGGAGTTTGTAAAAAATATGTTAAAATCAGACTTCCCCAGACATCTCTACAGCCCAGAAAGCCAGAAAATTATGGAGCAACATGTATAGAATTTTGAGGGAACAGAATTGCTCACCAAGGATATTGCGCAAGTTTGTATTTATTTCTTGTGTGAGGCCAGCACAAAAGCATGCTCAGAAAACTACTATCTGTGCTCCCTCCCTGAAAAACTATGTTTAAAAATATTCCAGTCACTGAAGACATGAACTGAAATTTAAAACTAAAAACAAAAGCGAGGAAACTGCAGTCCTCAAGAATTTCTGGAGCTTATCTTAGAGAGTTTAACACACCAAATCAGCCACACAGTTGGATTCTGAGCCGGCTGCTGGAGTGTGGCTGTCCCGGTGACCCAGATGGGCCTGAGCTCGGGGCACTTCTTTGGCTTTGCCTCTTTCTTGGCACTGGGACATAAGCTTGTGCAACCGCAGTCAACTCCCCACAATTATCATGGACTTTACTGTCATGATCGTTAATCCCTTAACACAATATATGCTGTACTACACTTCCAGAATTCTCTAACATCAACTTAACCACTTGCTTGTGAGAATACTGTCCCAGGAGACTTTTTGAAGATGTGTTTCTCCCCCAAAAACACAGCACACAGTAAAGACCAGATTAAATGTGCCCTTTAAAATGCCAAGAAACCGGGGCGCCTGGGTGGTTTAGTCGGTTAAGCGTCCGACTTTCGCTTAGGTCATGATCTCACGGTTCGTGGGTTCGAGCCCCGCGTCGGGCTCTGTGCTGACTGCCAGCTCAGAGCCTGGAGCCTATTTCAGAGTCTGTATCTCCCNCGTCGGGCTCTGTGCTGACTGCCAGCTCAGAGCCTGGAGCCTATTTCAGAGTCTGTATCTCCCTCTCTCTCTGACTCTCCCCTGCTCACGCTGTCTCTCTCTCTCTCTCTCTCCTAGAAATAAATAAAAGTATTTTAAAAAAAAAAGCCAAGAAACCTGAATAATGATTTTCTTAAAATCTACACGATAATGACTCTTTTTCATTGGAAAAAATTGATCTCTCACAAAATACATTATTTATCCTTTTCTAGGCTCTATTAATGATGTTTCTTTGTTATCTCAGCTTACACATAACATATGCACAGAGAAAAAAGATATAGGGAAACACACTAAGATAGAAGTAGTGGCCATCTCTGTAGGTGCCAGAATGGTAGATGATGGCATTTTTTCTTTAAAGTCTTTGGTATTTTCCTGGGGCATCTGGGTGGCTTCATAATGTCTGCTCTTGATCTCGGCTCAAGGCATGACCTCAGAGTTTGTGAGTTTAAGCCCCAGATTGGGCTCCACGCTCAAAGCCTACAGAGCCTGCGTGGGATTCTCTCTCTCTCTCCCTCTCTCTCTCTCTCTCCCTCCAGAACTCCTGTGCTCTCTCTCTCAGAATAAATAAATAAACTTTAAAAAAAAAAAGTGTTCAGTATTTTCTCAATTTTCTTCGATGATTATATTTTAGCTGTATAATTATTAAAAAGTTGCTAAAATCAGTATATATATTAAGTATGAACATGCAATGTTATCACACAAAATTTCATACCAATAGTCATAACTAAGTGGTAGACTAGGTAGTGTTTTTCACAAGTACACACCGTTTTTGTGATTTAAAAAAAGGCTAATTTCATTAAGAGGAAAAGTATAAACAATGTTGGAGTCATTCAATACTTCATGCATTTTAGAAGGAAGAAAGGTAAATACCGAGGAAAAGAATCCCACCAGTGCTATTACTTATGGTAAAGAAAATCCACTGCGTATCTTTTCCTCTAAGGCATGATTTCTATCCTCTTCTGTTTATAGCTCCCTTTTTACCCATAAAAATATGTCTATTAAATCTGAACTCTTATAATTGGCTCAAAAAGATTCTGCCCATCTTATGCTTTAAATTCCATTCCTCAGGCCTTCACTGAAATATGTTGCTCAAATGATCATACTTCCCCAGTGTGACCAAATATGTTACTCAAATACTTTAAGTAGATTTGATTGCAGGTTTGGAAAGGCTTTTTTGTTCCAGTGTTTTTAAAGGGGGGGGACTGATGTTAAATGTTCCCAGTTTTTCTTTTCCCGCTCTGATCATTTTATCTTTGGTTTATTAATGCATGCAACTTTTAGTTCCCTAATTCTTCTACATCTGAGGAGGTCTTAGTCAGTTCATAATGACTGGTATAAAGAAATAAGTGAATATGTTCTAGACACTTACTCTAGTCCAGCCTCAAGCATTTGTGTTGCAAATGCAACATGACAAATGATATTTTGGTTGTAGGATTCCGTTAAAATTGCTGCCAACTTCTTAGAATCACTTAGTGGCTATATAGGGGTCAAATTCCAAACAAGTAAAAACTATTTATGAGTGCAGGAGAGAAAGAGCTCTAAAATTCACACAGAGCACTCATCCCCAGGTATTTTTACATATAACAAAATAATTGGGGTTCTTACCTACCCCTAATCATTTTGCTTCTGGTTATATCTTCCCAAAGTCCTCCTACATACCCTTTTTCTTGCACCTCCAAATAAAATGCAGAAGAGTAATAAAGGGAGAAAGAAAACAAATGCCGAGAAGTATCCCTAAGCAAAGAAAGCACACTTTCAAACTGACTTTATTTCAAAGGCCTAGGGTTGTCCGTGGAAGCCTAGCCTACATGTTTACAGATGCTTAGGGACATATTATTAACCCTTGGAAGTATATGCTAGTCTGAAAATGGATTGCCAAAACTGAAACTAAGCCTCTGAATCTCATTTCTTGTTCAAAAGAGCAGTGGCAAGAAAATATTTGGGAGAAAGGATTAGTCTGAGAACATCTTCCTCTGGTAATTTTGAGAAGAAAAGAGAATGGTAACCAATTATGGATGACAGGTAGGGTAGATAACAAATCCAAATCACACATGGTGTTATAACTGTGAATACAAAGGCTAAAATAATGTCTAATACAAGATAGTTTCCTTGAATTATCTCCAGGGCCACAATATCTCACCAATGACTTACCTGATGTAACATAAAGCATTAGAGGCTCCTTGCAGACAGATCATATTGGAAATATATATATCTTCACTACCAAGTCATCCCAACTCACAGGTATGCTTACCCTATCAAAAAGATATGGACTGAACTTGGTAGCATAATAAACAATCTTCAGTCTCAGACCATATGAATCTGTACAGTGATTTACGCCATAGGAGCAGGGAAAAGCCTCTGTCCCCTCTTCACTTCTGCTGGCCAGGACAGAGCAAAACAGACCAGTATGTCCAGGCTCAGCACAAGAACAAGAGCTGGAAACCTGAATTTCTCAGAAGAGTTTTGGAACAATGTCAGAATTCCTTGAATTACTAATAAAGAGAAGAAAAATCCCTTCTTCCTTTTCCTGAGGTAGAAGTTCAGCCTTTTCTTGTTGTTTTTTTTTCTAATGCTTTATTTATGTCTGAGAGAGAGAGAGAGAGAGAGACAGCATGAACAGGGGAGGGTCAGAGAGAGGGAGACAAGAATCTGAAACAGGCTCCAGACTCTGAGCTGGCTGTCAGCACAGAGCCCAACACAGGGCTCGAACCTATGAACTGTGAGATTATGACCTGAGCCGAAGTTGGACGCTTAATCAAGGTGCCCCAGCCTTTCAGTTTTGAACTTAAAAGTATAGTCTGCCTCTACTAACACAGAAATCCCGAATTGTCCCCTGGCTGCATTTGTAACAGGGCTCCTTACTAGTTTTCTCAAGCCCCTTATAAATTTGGGAAAAAGGTACTTTGTAGTCCAGATATTATATATTAAGCAATCCTAATACTATGCTAGCAGCTGTTGTCTAAACCAAAAATGCCCGTACAATCAAGATGTAATATTTAAGCTCTCAAGGAAAAACAGAATTAGTGAGAATACGCCTATAAGAACTAGCCTACTATTCACTTGACCACATTAGAAAATACTTCCTTTTTCAAGTAAATAGTTCACTCTTGATTAATATTAATAGAGAATAACATCCAAAATCATTATTTCCCAGTGTGGAGAATAAAGAAACACTACAGTTTTCAGATAAGGAAATTATTTAATGGATAACTTATCTAGGAATATACTTAAATGGTAGGGTAGATAAGGGAACTGAATGACACTCTATGGTAGTTTTCATGCTAGTAAAAGGGGAAAGTGTGGTTTTTCATATGGGAATTTATTTCTAATAATTTAATGAAGAAACAGGATAAAATCTAAATAAATGTTTACTCTTTTTAATTTTAAAGAAACAGTTACCTTCCATGGCAAACTTCATTACGAATTTGCTCATTAATAATCTAAATTATATTTTCAAGGTTATTAGTAATGAAAATGACAGTAGAAAGTAGAGCGAACCTCAGTGCAGAATCTATAGCAGTTTCTATCCATAATAATCTCCTCATATATTCAATGTATTGAAATATATTAAATATTTCAAAACTGCAGACAGAAAAGGAACAAAATTTCTGAAAACATGTTGATAATATAGACAAAAACATAACGATCACTGTATGCTAGTTTTCCATGTACCGTTCAGGACTTGGCTGTCTTACAAGCTGGAAACGACAATTTCTATCAAATGAAGATGAACATATCTATTGCAATCTAAAATGTAAAAAGTAGCAAAAGGGAAGCACATCTAGGACCCTTCGGAAGGACAGCACATTCACAGGACCCTTCTCCATGAAGAAAGTTGGCCAGTGTTGACAGTGTTGAATGGTGTGTCATTCAGTGGAAGGAGAAATCCAGAAGCTCAAAAAAAAAAAAAAACCCCACCATCTCAAAAGGGAATGATTTGGTTTACTAGTGTTTCCATACAAATGATCCAAATAAAAATAGTTTTCCTCTCCTCCTTTTGTTTATGAACGTGAATAATGGGTTAATCTAGGCTGTCACTTTTCTTCTTGCATAGTGTATTCTCATGAAAAAAGATTTCCTTTTCCATTACAGCATTTGGTTTCCCCCTCTAAATCTGCCATGTTCACCAACAAAACATTTAAGGTTCAACAATTCCTATAAGGAAAATACCTTCAATAACTGGGTTCTAGTTCTAAATAGAAACTATTTCTAAAGGTTCTTTTCCCAGGAACACCTTAATTTTTATTAATCTGTAATGATTTTCACTTATATTCTTGAGTCAAATCTTAAGTCAGACAAAATCTACCAAAATTCCAGTAGGAACTCTTTGCAACGTCATCATCTGTGTCAAGATAGAATTCACAATTAAAACAAGAGAAAAGGAAAGCCCAGTACTGCAGAAATTACCTCATTTGATCCCTTCTTTTCTCCTGACTTGGAAGGTGATCCACTGGTTTTTTCACTGGCATGCTATAAAAATATAAAAAGAAAAGGAAGAAAAGATGATTTTTAAAATAAGGAGGTGTTATAAGATAATAGAGACTTTAATCCTGAAGGGCTAAGTATGTATATTGTACAAACAAGGACCCCTTTAATCTTCCTTCTGAAAATGTTGATAATTCCACATTGACATGGGTGGCTTTCAAAAATTAAGAGAAGCTACAGACATTCATTTGGGATGTAGAAAGTCAGTCTGTAATTAACCAGACATAGATCAGATGGTGAGTCCAAGGCGGCATCTCGTCTCCTACAAAATGCCTCACTTGATTTTAAAGCCCAAATTGCCAGTGTGGGAGACATGTGATTCATCATGGAGATGTGATAGCTAAGGTCCATGTTGAGTCTGAAACCATACTTAAGCCTCAGTTCAGCACAGCCTCAAGGCACTTGCTTTTGTCTGGTAGAAGTTTCCATGCTTTCCTCAAGGTCCCCCTCTGCTTCCTGCTCATGAAGCAAATATATATTGTGATATGTTACCCTACAGTAAAAGTGCGGATAGTCCTTTGTCTCTAAAATTTAGGTATGGTATATAGATGTTTTTCTTTACACAGTTTTTAAAGGGCCCCTGGCTAGCTCAGTCCATAGAGCATGTGATTCTTGATCTCAGGGTCATGAGTTCATTGGGCACAGAGCTTACTTTAAAAAAAAAAAAAAAAAAAAAAAGGAATGCAAATCAATCAATCAATCAATCAAAATAAAAGTTTTTAAGAAGTCATTACCAGGGCACCTGGACGGCTCAGTCAGTTAAGCGTCCAACTTCGGTTAAGGTCATGATCTCACGGTTTGTGGGTTCGAGCCCCACATCAGGCTGTGTGCTGACAGCTAGCTCAGAGCCTGCAGCCTGTTTCAGATTCTGTATCTCCCTCTCTCTCTGACCCTCCCCTGTTCATGTTGTCTCTCTCAGAAATAAATAAAATGTAAAAAAGAGTCATTTCCTGGGGGTGTGTTGAAATTTTAGTCCTCCAGATTAATCAATACTATCAGTCACTTATTTCCATTTGAACACTCAAAATTCCTCAAATTATGTGGGCTCCTAATAGTTTGGGAGTGGTATATGTAACACATACTTTCTTAAATGTTTAGTTATGAGGACAACTTATAAAAATTATATACTATAAGAATTGGTATTTTGTGATTTCAAAAGAAATATTTCCCCTCGGCAGGAAGCTTTTTTTACAATATAGAGAAGTATATTGACATAAAAAACACAATCAAATGGCAACATTTTTAAGGAACTTTATGGATTATATTTTCCCAGTTTCTTTGTTTTGTTTTTAAACCCTACATTTTATTATAGTTTTTTTCTTTTTTTTAAGTTGATTTATTTATTTTCAGACAGACAGAGACAGCATCTTAGGGGCAGGGTCAGAGAAAGAAGGCAAGAAAGAATCCCAAGGAGGCTCTGCATTGTCAGCGCAGAGCACGACATCGGGCTTGAACCCACAAAACCAAGAGATCATGATGCTAGCCAAAACCGAGAGTCCAACACTTACTGGTCTGAGCAACCCAGGCACCCCTATTGTAAATTTTTTCTAACACAGAAAAAAGTTAAAAGAATTATACAATGTGTGCCAATATTCTTACTACTAGATCCAACAACTATTAACGTTGCTCTGATATAGATATAGATATAGATATATAGATAGATATAGACATAGATATAGATATAGATAGGAACATATGATATATGCCATATTTGCATATATTACAGAATCTATCTGTATTTGTATATGTACCTGCATTTGAGAAGAAATTGCAGATATCCTGAAACTTTACCCCTAAGCGTTTCACTAAGTATCTCCTTAAACTGAAGAATTTTCCTCAAGTAACTCCAATATTATTGTCACTCCAAGAGAATTAACAAGAATTACCTAACACTATTTAACTTCTAGTAAATACTAACCTTATGAATGAACCATTGCCCCGACCATTTCTCGGGGCTTATTCGATATTCATCAGTCTACTAACGATGTAAAATCAGTAAAATCGGTTTTTACTGAGAGATATTCAATGTGCCTGATTTCTTTATCATTATTATTATTATTTTATTTTAGAGAGGAAAGGAAGAGCAGGGCAGAGAGACAGAGGAAGAGAGAGAGAAAATCTCAAACAGTTTCCATGTTCAGTCTGGACCCAATACAGGGCCAGATCCCAAGACCCTGGGATCATAACCTAAGCCTGAACTCAAGAGTTGGGCGCTCAACACACTGAGTCACCCAGGTACCCCTAATTTTTTTTTTAACTTGAGCATAGTCAACACACAAAGTGCCTCATTATTTAACCCATGGCATAACTGAGCACTTCCTACATGACTGAGCTGGTAGAATGAACTGTTTGGGAATGATATATATCAGGTTCCATCCAGCATAGGAACCTGCCTGCAGCAAGTCTGTCTAAGAGGGAAAAGAGAAGGTTTTGTCCACTACTTCACACAGTGGGTGGAGCAGGAAGAGGTAAGAGAAGCACGGAGAAGGGAAGTACTGTACTGATAGGTCTGGAATGAGAACTGAACCACAAAACCATAAATCCAGGGAGGACATATCTATATGAGGGAAAGGAGAAGAACACTTTCGAAGCACCTACTTAACTCTGTGCTAGCCAGGTGCTAGCCATTTCCCCTAAGAGATCCCCTGCACTTCCCACAACAACTCCAAAGGTATACATTGTCACCTCATTTTATGGATAAAGAAACCGAGGATCCAAAAGGTGAGATCCTCCTCCATCACACCATATATCCAGACTATAGTCTATGGGCCAGAGACTGTGCCACTCTGGATCTAGTGAAAAGCTAGGTGAGATCTTTGGATCCACATCAAGAAAGTCTCAATCCAATGCTCTAAAATGAAAACAACAAACTGAAACAGAACATTCCTATTCTAAAAGTGGTTTTCTTTATCAAATGGGTCAAATAGGCCAGTCAGTATGTAAATTCAGTCCTATATTAGGAGGTGGAGGCCAAAGACAGGAAGAGTAGGATGCCAACCCTCCGGCAGTAGAAATTCACTGGGAGAACAAAGCTGCAGAAGACAGGACACTCAGGGAGTTAGGATGAAAGAGGCAGTATGTGCAGCAGGAGCTGAGAAGCAGAGAGAAAGCAGCTAAGGTACTTCACCGCCTTCTCCCTAAAACGGAGTAATTTTCCAAACTGTTTTCACCCCCATGGATCACGGCATATTTGGCAAGTAGAGCTGTCCTCTGTCCTTATTGGAGGGTATAGCATTTATAGGCTTAAAATCTTCAGCCATTGCAAAGCCATAAACCAGCCAGGAAATTAACAAGATCCAGGAGCTGGCAGCCTGTGGGCTCACTCTGAAGATTTGTCCTAATGAGCATTCGGGCACCTTCTTTATCCTGCCCACATGCACTCTGACAGACACAATCAAGGGCAAACATAATGGGGAAGAAAATAAGGGCAAACTTATACACACACATAAAAGAAGAAGGAAGACAGAAAACGGAGCTTCTGAAAATGCAATCCTAGCTGAGAGTGCCAAATGCTAGTGGGCTTCTGAAATGCTTTTCCTTCAATTAAAAAAAAAGGGACAAAGTTTTCTTTTAGGGTGACAAAAACACTCTAAACTTAAATTGAAGTGATGCCTGTACCACTCAGTGAATATACTAAAAAAGTATTGAGTTGTACGTTTTAATGGGTGATTTTATGGTTTGTGAATTATATCTGAATAAAACTGTTTTAAAAAACAGTAACAGTTATTTGAAAACAACTGAAAAGCTTGTCTTCTTCTACTTGGAGGCAAGGCCATACAGATCAATATTTGCATGTCGAGTGACAGCTGTAGACAAATCATGAGTCAATAAGGTTATCATGATGCCCTCTGGACTTCTCTCCTCCACAGAACTCAGCGCTCTCACTGCACTACCATTACATATGGTAAGAAAAGCTTGTTTTGTGGCCCTTCAGAGGATCAGAAAGCCTTCGTTTACCAGTAGGTCTCATCCTTCAGTGTGGGTCACAAGCACCTGGGACACTTGGAAACACTCATGCCAGAGCACAGGAAATAAATTCATCTAGAGTGGGGCCAGAGCATGGATGTATTTCTCTAAAATTCCCCAGCTGATCCGAATATGCAGCTAAGATTCAAGACCACTGGTTTTGAGAGATTTGTGGGAGCCATGACAGGAAGCAGTCAGTTCAGCTCTTCTGAATCACTCCACTGAGTTGGCACCCATGGGGAGCTTCCCCTGGTCAGGCAGGTTGGGGCGGCTCTGAGGCTCCTGGGTAAACTCTGATTGGTCAGCGAAGAAGCACACTGCCCTTCATGTTCACACCAGCCTTTCCTGAGCCTTGCCCTATTTATAGCACATTGTACCTTGTATGTGCATATTAGTCTCTATTTTCTTAGTAAAACAAACAAATTAGCCCTTTATCTGATACTCTCTTGCTTACTGATTCCTTCATAAATGTCTATTTTGCATTCCCAACCAGATGGTAAACTATATTCTTATTTCTGGTTCTGGGGTAGGGGTGTGACAAATAATTCTTGATTGAATGAATGTATTTCCACAAGTCTCTAAATATTGCCTGAGAAGTACTTTTGCTCTGTTCAGGAGAGTAAACTAGATAAAAGAGAAAGAAGACAAAAAAAAAAAAAAACCAAATAGCTTGAAAAATTAACAATGTATTAATTGTTATTTCTTGCAAAATCCCTTAAAATCCATTCTTGTATGTATTTTGCTTGCTAAAACAAGCAGAAGGACGAAGATGTAAAGCTGGTTTTGCTTTAAAACCCTCTCCCTGGAGCAACTCTAGACCTCTCTGCCCTCAGGTAAATTCCCTGCCCTGACCCTGCTCCCCGCCCCCACCCCCCTCTCCCTGCTTGCTGTACCCAGGATATTTGGGATGGATGGCCTCAGGCTTGGGAGGCAGGGGCAGGAGACTGGAGGTGGTGAGGAGGTGGTATTTCCCCCTCCTTTCTGCCTCTGGGAGCCTCTGTAGTAGTGTCTCTTTGCTGGATCAGCCAGCTGCAGTTCCAGTTTGCACAGGGCTATCCAGCTCCCCACCAGTCCATCCTGCCTAGAAATGATAGCAGCTTCCTGAAATTTCTTATCTCTGGATTGCTTCACCCTCCCCACTTGGCTTCCCAGCCTCTTCTGTTACCTGGGTAATTAATTCCCTGCATTCCATTCTCTGACAAACTCTGATGGGACAGAAAAAGCACGGATGTGAAAGGCTCTGTGATCTTGAGCAAATACTTTAACCTTTATGTTTTCTACTTATAAAATGAAGCTAATAGTACCTAGCCCACGGGCTGACATATTTCTCAAAAAAGTTGATGTTAATCAGGAGCCTGGCCCATTGCCTAGTTTAGGATACAGTAAAAGTTATTCCACTCCCTTGTTTTTCTCTGGCATCAACGTGATTGTGCTGAATTATGAAACAGTAAAATGAATAAGAGATGCAAGCAAAGGATTAAAGGTTTCATTTTCTAAGGCTGTGTTAGAGCAGAGAATTTAGTCTTTTATTTTTCATAAGTATAAAGTAACCAGGTTCATCTGATATATTTTTGTTTAGTATTTTGTCTCTTATGGTTGTATATTCTATTAAACTCATATTTATATTGCATCTATGGAAACAAAATACACAGGGAATAAAGAATTCATTTTCCAAACAATCTACACCAAGTTGGTCACAGGCATGATACTTAAATGTGCAATTCTCCATGGTTTAAAATACTTTGGTACTGCTGATGGGAATGCGAACTGGTGCAGCCACTCTGGAAAACAGTATGGAGGTTCCTCAAAAAATTAAAAATAGAACTACCCTACGACCCAGCAATTGCACTAGTAGGTATTTATCCAAGGGATACAGGTATGCTGTTTCAAAGGGACACATGCACCCCAAGGATTATAGCAGCGCTATCCACAATAGCCAAAGTATGGAAAGAGTCCAAATATCCACTGATGGATGAATGGATAAAGAAGATGTCACACACACACACACACACACACACACACACACACACTAGAGTATTATTCAACAATCAAAAAGGATGAAATCTTGCCATTTGCAACTACGTAGATAGAACTAGAGGGCATTATGCTAAGCAACATCATTCAGAGAAAGACAAATATCATATGACTTCACTTATATGAAGACTTTAAGATACAAAACAGATGAACATAAGGGAAGGGAAGCAAAAATAATATAAAAACAGGGAGGGGGACAAAAACATAAGAGACTCTTAAACATGGAGAACAAATAGAGAGTTACTTGAGGGATTGTGGGAGGGGGGATGGGCTACATGGGTAAGAGGCATTAAGGAATCTACTCCTGAAATCATTGTTGCACTATACGCTAACTAACTTGGATGTAAATTAAGAAAATAACTGAAATAGAAAATAAATAAATACATACACACATAAAATACTTTGGAAGGGAGAGGGGTGTGCGTGTGTGTATGTGTGTGTGTGTGTGCACTCACGTGTGTGTGTTCTGGTGTGCTGGGAGGGCTGGGAGCTGAATAAAGGATGAGTGGCACAATATTACAATTTTGATAATTATTGCAGATGAAGGGTAGGTAAAGAGTTCATTATATTATCCTCTCTTGTGTGATAAAAAGTTTTGAAGTTAGAATTCTCTTATCTAAAGTATATGTATCTCCCTAGAGTCACCCAATGGCAGTATCCTCCCCATTTCACCGGATTTTCATACTGAAAACTCCAAACTCACAGTTATAGAATAGAGTTTATTTATTTAAAAAGAATCAGTGCATAGCCACCATGTGCTAAGTGTTGTAGGGTGAATAATTACTTAAGAAATATAAGTAAATAAAATGTCTGGCTTCTAATACAAATATTCCTGCTCCTCTAAAAGCATGTGCTATTAGGATAACCTTCTTTGGGGTTATCATATAAAAGACACATATTAAGGACACATATAAAAGACACATATTAGGTATGGCTAGAATTCCAAAATCCCAATGTTTCATTTAAACTCCATGTATGCTTTTCCCAACATTTTAACCTTATCATGGATATGCCAAGACGACACTGTTATGGCCACAGCTCTGTTTGTCAGGTTTTCAGAGGTAGCATCAAATTCTGAATTTTCTCTAAGTCAAAGAAGATGTCATGAGAATTTCAATAGTTACTTTGCTGCTTTTGCAGTAGTCATTAGCATGCACTTGTAATTTTTATCTACAAGAAATGGAAGAGAACTGAGTACATACAATGCTATATATTCAAGTGTACATACATAAATTGAATGGGGATTTATTTATTTACTTACTTTTTAAAGTTTATTTATTATGAGAGAGAGAGAGCGAGCACAGCAGGAGAGGGGCAGAGAGAGAGAGAGAGGAAAAGAGAGAATTCCAAGCAGGTTTCACATTGACAGTGCAGAGCCTGACATGGGGCTTGAACTAACCAATTGTGAGATCATGGCATGAGCCCAAATCAAGAGTCAACACTGAGCCACCCAGGCACCTGGAATGGGAATTTATTTTTAATGGCGTGAGAGTTGTCTTTTTTTCAAGATAAAAAGAGTTGTGGTGATGATGGTTGCACAAGATAGACATGGGATGCCTGGCTGGCTCATTTGGAGGAAGATGCTACCCTACATCTCAGGGCTGTGAGTCTGAACGCCATGTTGGGTATGGAGATTAGTTAAATAAATAAAACCTTAAAAAACATGAATGTACTTAATTCCACTTAACTTCACCCTTGCAAATGGTTAAGATGGTAAATTTTATGTTGTGTATATTTTACCTCCAGAAAAATTGAAAACACTCACATAAAAAATAAACCTCAAGAAAAAGAATAGGGGGGGCAACCAGGTAGCTCAGTCAGTCAAGCGTCCGACTTCAGCTCATGTCTTGATCTCATGGTTCATGAGCTCAAGCCCCACATTTGGCTCTGAGCTGTCAGCACAGCTGAAGCCTGCTTCAGATTCTGTGTGTGTGTCTCTCTCTCCCCCATCCCGGCTCACACTCTGTCCCTATTTCCCTCAAAATAAACAAACATTAAAAAAATTTTTTTTAATAAAATAAAAAGAATAAAGATGGGCTTGGGGTGCCTGACTGGCTCAGTCAGATGTGTTCGACTCTTGATTTCAGCTCAGGTCATGATCTCATGGTTCGTGAGATCAAGCCCTGTATTGGGCTCTGCACTGATAGTACAGAGCCTGCTTGGGATTCTCTCTCTCCCTCTCTCTCTGCTCCTCTCCCACTCATGCACATATGCCTTATGTGCACTCTCTCTATATATAAAATAAATAATAATCTAAAAATACAAAAAACAAAAAGAATGAGGATGGGCTTCTCTGAGAAGTCTTATATTATACCAGACAAGCTACTCAGAACTAAATGCCTACCTATTCACCTTAGAATCTCAAATGGCCACCCACATTTCCACCTCCAGCAAGCAGTACCATTCTTTAAAAAGCACTTGGGAGAATATAATTAACTCTGGGAAGTGCCAAAACTGATTAAAGAACAATATCATCAGATGTTAGTCCTAATTTAAAAGTCTTATCTGCAATGGGAAGCAAACCAATTTAGAAACTGTCAACCAAAAGAGCAAAGTTGTGTCTAATCTCCATTCTCCCAAATACTCTAAAGCCTGTGGACTTTCTGGAGACTCTGTAATTTCCATTCCTTACTCCTAAAAGTTACTGCATTTAAATGGCGTGTCCTGCCATGGAAGGCTTGTGACACTCTTCCCAGTCTGGCCACAATGATGGGGCCTCCCAAATGACTGGGCTCCTTGATCATGCTGCCACTGGGCTCATGGGTCTAATTAGACTAAGAAACACCTTTAATTAGCATGTCCTAATCAAGTCAACTTATGACACAAGAATGTGATTACTGTCAACCAAATTTACTCTCCTTCCTGCTTTATCATTATGACGTTCATCAGATGTTCTTCATCTCTAACTTTTTTCATTGTTATTGTTTTTGAGTTTTTTATTATAACCACATAATTCTTCAGAAAATAAGATCAATGACTTTGATGGTATTTGGTGTTGAAATATACATTGTAATGTGTCATCGACTAGCTTAAAGGTGACACTCCCTTAAACAAACATCATAGATACATCTTTTAATTATTTTATCTTATTCTGCCTAAATTTTCAAAGTTAGATCATTCATGGGGTGTTTGGATGGCTCAGTCAGTTGAGCGTCTGACTCTATTTTTTAATGTTTTATTTTATTTTATTTTATTAATTAATTAATTTTTTTTTTGAGAGAGAAAGAGAGAGACAGACAGCATGAGCAGGGGAGGGTCAGAGAGAGAGGGAGACACAGAATCAGAAGCAGTCTCCAGGCTCTAAGCTAACTGTCAGCACAGAGCCCAACGCAGGGCTCGAACCCACGAACTGTGAGATCATGACCTGAGCCTAAGTCGGACGTTTAACCGACTGAGCCTCCCAGGTGCCTCTCTGGAGCATCTGACTCTTGATTTCAGTTCAGGTCATGATCCCAGGGTCATGGGATCAAGCCATGCATTCGGCTCTTTGCTGAGCATGGAGCCTGCTTAAGATATTCTCTCTCTCTCTCTCTCTCTCTCCCTCTCCCTCTCCCTCTCCCCCACTTTCACTCTCTCTCTAGAATAAAAATAATGTAGGTCATTCACAATCTTTTTCAGTAAAGGATTCTAGTAAGGATATTATTTATAGGATATTTGTAGATATTATAGGATTTACCAGAAGCATTTTATTTATATATGACACACATGACAAAATACATATATACTATTACATAAATTATATATTTATATATTATATAATTATTATATAATAGTATATGATAACATATTATTTTATATAGTATGTAATACTATATAATTACATTACATATTATATTATTGTATATTATAACTTTTATTGTATGTATGTGAAATATATATACATTATAAATTGCCTCTGTGGACCTTTAAAGGATTTATGGGTGAGCTTTTGTGTATTTGTGTGTGTGTATTTTGCTGAGGGAAAATGGTCTATAGCTTTCTTTAATTCTCAAAATGATCTCTCATCACTCCCTTGTAATCATCAAACAAAAATGGTTAGGGAGTCATGTGTACAGCTATATAGTACAATACTGTAGCCCTTAGCCACTCATGCCTATTTAGTACCTGAAATGTAGCAAGTATGAATTGAGATGTGCTGTAAGTAAAAAACGGACACTAGATTTCAAAGAATATTAAAAAAAGATCTAAAATATTTCAATGATTTGTACATTGATTATATGTTGAAATAATGTTTGAAATATAGTGGTTAAATAAAATATCTTAGGGTCACCTGCGTGGTTCAGTCAGTTAAGCATCCGACTTCAGCTCAGGTCATGATCTCATGGTTCGTGGTTTTGAGCCCCATGTCGGGCTCTGTGCTGACAGCTAGCTAAGAGCCTGGAGCCTGCTTCAGATTCTGTGTCTCTCTCTCTCTCTCTGACCATCCCCTGCTCACGTTGTCTCTCTCTCTTAGAAATAAATAAAACATTAAAAAAAAATAAAATAGGTTATTAGCATTAATTTCACCTGTTTTTATTTTCCTAATGTGGTTACTGGAAATTTTTAAATTACATATGTGGCTCACACATTTCTATTAAGTGGCACACTGGTTTGGGAAGAATCAATCGAAGCTGATCACAGACAGTTTGCTTATTCTAAGAGAAAAAATAAAATTATAGTAGTTCCAAATTTGGATTATAAGAGAAATTTTAGCAAAATATTAATGTCTAAACATAAAAGGGTTAAAAGCACTAACTTAAACTACATCAAATATTCCAGCACAATTTCTTTTAGAGAACCATTAATTTGGGAAGAAAAGTCTGATGTTAACTCTGAAATACTGCCATCCATATTTGCAGATAATACATGTGCATTATCTACACAAGTAGATAATAATAAATGTCCTAAGAGCCTTAGGACAATAATGACTCAAAATAAACTTTTGCTTTCAGCATATAAATGTTACACTTTAGAAGCCCAGAAAATGTAATGGGAAACATTTACAATGAAATATCTTAAGATAAACTATAATCCCCTACCCTTACAAGTAAATGGGTATGGTATTTTGATCCATGAATCTTATTAGTCCTCATCAACCCTTATTTGGTGCCTATTATAACTCTCATTTGATAGATGTGGAAACAGGTTCAGAAAGGTTGACTTGTTGATCTTTGATAAAAAAAGAACTACTGCCTTATTCTCCTATGTGCTCTTGGAGGCCAGTACCGGGCTTGGCACATAGATGCTCAATGAATGGCCATTTGGCTGATCAGTGACAATTTACGGATTCCAATATAAGGCTTCCCTCTAAAGAGTGTCTGATTACAAGAACTTGCTTTTCTTAATAATATCACATGCTGAGAGGTGTACTTAACTACGTTTTTGAAATTTTCAATAAATTAATGGGATATAACTATTTTGATTCTCACCTATCAACACAACTTTTGTGTGCTTTTTTGGGAATAAAGTATAGAACAGCCCTCGCGCTCTCTGTCTCATTCTCCACAAGGGCCTTGATCTCAGTTGCTCTTGCTCCTTGGGAGTTTGGGGTTTTCTCTTTGCCCTCATCCTGGCTGCCTCTCCTCCTCCGTGTTGGAAAATATATGTCCAAGAACATTTCTCTAAAAGTTTTGAGTTTTGCTTACAGGTTAGAAACACTAGACTTAAGCTCTTGAGAGCTGAGTTCATCCAGGAATCCGCATCCAGGGAAGGAATTCCTCCAGCAACAATTCCTGTCCCATTCAACTTGTGAGCCTAGTTGAGCCTCGCGCAGCTGCCCACATCAACTCGCACGCCCGGGCGCGCTCGTGCATACCAAAGCAGGGTGAGTCTCGGCCTCTCCCGGAGCCTAACCGAAGTCCTGAGAGGAGGTCTCACCTGGTCCCCACCCCTTCCCCAACAATACTTCGCCCGCAACCCCGGAAAGGCCAAGCAAACACATTCCCTTCCCGTTCCTGCCCAGGCACGATCGCTCCTATTTACCGTCTTGTACCACCAGCTTGCGAACGCCATGGCAATAATCGGTTTGCTCTGAGCCTTGCGGCGAAGGGCCCGCCGGAGACGCGGAGTGCGGTACCGAAGGGAGGGGGTTCTCACTTCCCTGCTAGGAGTGGACTGGCTCTGAGCGCCGCGAGCACTGCAGCTGTCTTTGGGGAGGGCACCTGGGCGGTGCCCGACGCAGGCCCCGCCCCCGCCGGCTGGCCCCGCCCCGCCCGATTTGGCTCGAGGCTGGTTAGCGAAGATGTGTTATTTCTCCAGGCAGCCACGCCCTGCAGCCTGGGCTTTAGACGGAAGAGAGGAGCCCACTGTCCAGTTAACCCACCCCACCCACTAAAGGGGTCTCGAGTGAACTTCCCCCCCCCTCATCCCTATCCGCGTTTACCCACCTCTCATCATCCAACTTTTCCCGGTGCGGGCACCCCCTGTTAAGCTCGCGCCACGCCCAGTGCACTTGGCCCCAGCCCGGGAATAAGCTGCCACCACCAGCCACCTGCCCCAAGGCGGTCACTGAGCCCCGCGCCCTTCCCCGGCCTGGGAGGGGGCGCACGGGAGGGAGGCCAGACAGACTACGCCCAGAAAAGGTGTCCCGCGGCTCTGGCGCCCTGGTCCTCCCGGCGCTCAACCCCGTGGTTCCCGCAGGAGCGCCACTCACCTCCTGGGTTTGGCGGGCCGCTGCAGAGCGCCGAGGCCGCGGGGAGGCCGCGGGTTTCTGGCCCGGCTGAGACATGGCAAGGCCGCTGCAAACGCTGCCTCTGCGAGGGCGCAGCGGGGACTAGAAGGGAAGGCCGGGCGGGGAGCTCTGGGAGGGAGGAAAGGAGCAGAGGGGCCGGCGGGCGCGCTCGTGAGGCAGCTTTTCCGACCCAGCCCTGAGCCAGCGCGGGGGCTCCCCCTCGCCAGGCTGGGTCCTCCCCTTCCTGCGCGCAGCTGGCTGCGGCCCCCTCTGTAGCGGTCCGAAGCTCCCGGGCTGAAACTTAACACCCTCGGCCCCGTATCCTCACCCAGGGATCCTCCCCGCTTCCCAAGACTGCACTGCTCCCTTGGGTCGCAGGAAGGAGGGGTTGGAGGTTTCAGGGTTCCTCCTTGGACTTGCCCAGACTTAGCTTACAGTTGTGCAACGGGAGAGCGGGACCCGGGCGTGGCCTGTCTACGCCTCGACCCTTAAAAATCTCCAGAATCAGACACTTTGGCTGCTCTGTGCCCTGGTTTAGTTTGGAGGAGAATTTAGCGACTTAAATCTGCCCCAAGCCTGGACCGCCTAGATAAGGAAGCGGATCACAAAAACCAAATTGGTCTGTGCGTGTGTTTGTGTAGATGTGTGTGTTTGTGTAGGTTGTGTGTGCGCTCCTGTGTATATTTTATGTCGTCTCACTTTGGTGGTTTTTTGAGGGGTGGGTGGGGGGCGCAATTTAAAAGTTTAGAAACGTTTTATAGGTAGGAAGCCCTAGGTTCCAGCCCACACCGAAGAATAGCCTCCAGTTTAAACCCTATAGCTTTTCTGGATCCTGGCTGGATTTTGTTTCTGAGGCTGAAGTGTTTTTTTTGGCTTTGGCTCATCTTAAACAGCACTTCCTGGTTTGAGCCTGGAAGTGAAATATAACAAGCCTGATTAGAAAAAGTTCATCTGCTGAGACCGTCGCTATTGGTTGCTGTGGATTTGTGATCAGACCTGACAGAAAAACCCTGTTTCCCTGTAGTTGACATTGACATTTTGTGTCTGGTGGTGACCTCTGTCTGCAGCATTGTGTTTTAGACAGTTGGAGAAAGAAAAGCCAGATTGTAGGAAAAGATTTCTCATGCTACATTGAGCTTGGCAGAATGAATTCTTGTTTCCCTCTCTTCTCTCATTTTTAGGGATTTTGACTTCTTTTACTGGCTACTTGATAGGGGGGAGGAGAGAGGGGTGATTTAAATGGATTTCCTCTTAAACAGTTTTTTTTACCTGTTACCTATGTATCTAGTAGTTCCAACAAATAGGCTACATACAGAGTGAGTATTTATACCTAAAAATGTTACGACTTTGACAAGGGGTCTAACATTGTCCATTCAAGGAAAATCAATTAGTAGCATGAATTACATTCATAATTGGGGAAAATATGTCATAAGCCAAAAAAAATGATTTTATGGTTGCAACTAAACACCTACAGTAATTTAAAAAAAAAAAATCAAAACTAATAGGGGCCAGGTGATAGGCAGTCCCACCTGTGGGCCCAGGAACCGAAACATTTCCTTACTTCTGAGCCTAGAGGGCTTAAATTCAGGTTTTAAAGTTTATTTATTTATTTTGAGAAAGAGAAAGAGAGAGAGAGACAGAGAGAGAGAGAGAATCCCAAGTAGGCTCCATGCTGCCAGCACACAGCCGGACGCCAGGCTCAATCTCATGAACTGTGAGATCATGATCTAAGTTAAAACCAAGAGTTGGGATCTTAACTGACTGAGACACCCAGGTGTCCCAAGGTTCAGGTTTTAGATCACTAACTACATTATTCTAACTCTGAAAGACAAATGGTTGGTTTATTAAAATTTGAGGTATTTTCTAAGAGTATTTAAAATTGAACTTGGGGCGCCTGGGTGGCTTAGTCGGTTAAGCGTCCGACTTTCGCTTAGGTCATGATCTCGCGGTTCGTGGGTTCGAGCCCCGCGTCGGGCTCTGTGCTGACTGCCAGCACAGAGCCTGGAGCCTGTTTCAGAGTCTGTGATTCCCTCTCTCTCTGACCCTCCCCTGCTCATGCTGTCTCTCTCTCTCTCTCTCCTAGAAATAAAATTTTTAAAAAAAATGTATAAAAAAAATAAAATTGAACTTATACTAGTTAGTTTTACACTTCTCAAAAGTTTCTCATTTAAAGTACTGTGAAAGAAATTGCAAGAAGTGATATAAAGATGAAAATACACATTCCCTGCCCTCCAGGGACTTAGAGTTTTGCTGAAGTCATATGGCATTTGTAATGCACGATCATTTGGGTGACACTGAGAGACATATAGGTATCAATAAATACAAATCTGTTATGGGAGTTTGGGGTTCTGTAGGTTTTGGTGATTATAGGAAGGGAAAGGAGGCTTGTGTGGACTTGCTGGGTGGTGGCTATGGACAGAAGAGAGATGGGGGCAGTTCAAGAAATATAAAAGAGCCTACCTGCCTGGCTGTAGCTGCTGGTCCAAATTTAGGAGTAACATCCATTTATCAACTTACTATTTACTGAACAGCTACCATGCTATGTAACATAATTGGTATCAAAATCTACAAGAGATAATGACATTAGCCTTTAGGCTTTGCTTGAGAGTTGGAACTCATATATACACAATTGTGAGCTAAGCTGCATTGATGACTACGAGTAAAAAAGAATTACAAATAAGTTGAAGAAAAGGATGAAGTTTTCACTGTCTCTTGTAGTCTGTGAGAAATTTGAACTTTGATACCACACCCAGCATTTGCGCATCTCAGGGAAGCTCATTTTAAATATATATGGCAACTTGTGCTATATTTTTATTTGAACATATTTTAAGTACCTCATTCCTTTACTCAGTGACAGGGTGACTGCAATGTGTCAGACTCTGTGGAGGTACCAAGGACATCACAGTCTAGGAGGAAAGACAAATACAAAGACAAAGATAAATCCACCACTACATGACCATGGGATAAGAGTAAGGGCTGCCACAGATATTCTAGCCACTATGGGACTTCTCATGCTGATGGAGGGGTGGCTGGCTGGGGAGGAGAGGAGCTCAGGGGCTGCTTGAGTGAGTTGAAACCTCTCCAAGTAGCCTCCACGTTTTATGTCCTTCATCCTTACTACTGCTTTAGCTGTTCAGGAGCCCATGACTTCTCATCAGGAAGCGTGTAAAATGAGAAAAAGAAAGACAAGATGGAGTTTAGAGAAGAAGCCAGTGGAACCTGAGAGGGAGCTACAGAAGGAAGCCGTAAAGAAGTGAGCACCAAAGGCCAAGGAAAGAGAAGCTTCTAAAAGGAAGGGCTGGTCCATAGTATGAAATTTCACGCAGGGGTGCCTGGGTGGCTCAGTTGGTTAAGCCTCTGACTCTTGATTTCAGCTCAGATCATGATTTCACAGTTTCTGAGTTCCAGCCCCTTGTCAGGCTCTGCCCTGACAGCAGGGCACCTGCTTGGGGTTCTCTTTCTCCTTCTCCTTCTCTGCCCTACTCATTCTCTCTCTCTCTCTCTCTCTCTCTCTCAAACATTTAAAATTGCACTCAAAAGTTGGGTCAGACCATGTATGAAGAGTGTCTATTAGATCTGACAACTGAGAGGTTTTTGGTAACCCAGCCAGTGGGTAAGATTGAGGAGGATGCAGAATAGTTTTCTGAGGTACTCACGGGTTGAATAGTCCCCTTCCTTCCGATGATATTTCTTTCTACAACACCACATATTTCTGGAATGGAAGTTACCTCCAGAAAGCCTGCATCTTCTGGCTGGTGTCCAGGTGCCTGCTAGTCCCACAGAAACTTCCCTGTGCTATCTGCCATCTTTAGACTCTGCCAGGTTTGCTCCACTTCATAGTGACATTTTCCTGAGTAAGCCAAAAAAAAAAAAAAAAAGAAAAAGAAAAAGAAAAAAAAGAAAAAAAGAAAAGAAAGGAAAAGAAAAAAAGAAAGAAAAAGAAGCATCCTTTCAAATACCTAAAGAAGTAGGAAAAATACGCCAAGGTTCAGAGCTTCCTTTCCTTTATAACGTGTGTATCTGAGTAGGAACTTCATTAATTCTGACTGTTGAATTATCCAGAAGGATGGCTACAGTGGTGAAGCTCTGTGATAAAGGAGATGAAGGTATGCTAGTCAGTAAAAGAATACATTTAGACTCTACAGGAGCTTGGCCATGTGCTATGGTCTGAATGTTTTTGTGTCCCCCCCCCCCCCCCACCGAATTCCCATAATAGAATCCTAATGCCCAATGTGGTGGCATTAGGAGGTGAGGCCTTTAGGAGATGATTAGTTCATGAGGACCGAGCTCTTGTGGAGATTAATGCCCTTATAAAAGATGCCCCAGGAGAGCTTCCTTGCCCCTTCTGCCATGTGAGGAAACAATGAGTTGTGCACAGCTGGGAAGGGAGCCCTCGCCCCAACGTCCTGGCACCCTGATCACAGACTTCCAGCCTTCAGAGCTGCGAGAGAAACATTTCTGTTATGTTGTGTAAGCTCTCCAGCCTGTAGTATTTTTTAAGTTTATTTATTTATTTTGAGAGAGAATGAGAGAGCACTGAAGTGACAGAGAGAGAGGGAGAGAGAGAGGGAGAGAGACAGAGAGAGAGAGAGAGAGAGAGAGAGAGAGAATCCCAAGCAGGCTCTGCACCAGTGATGTGGGGTTTGAACTTACGAACCATGAGATCATGACCTGAGCCGAAACTGGACGCTTAACCACTGAGCCACCCAGGCTCCCCTTTTGTTATAGCAGCCTTAATGGATGAAGACACCTTGCTTCTCAGATCACACTGGGCTTGTGTATGGGTGGCCGATGGGTAGCAGGAGGGAGGAAGAATGGAGATGGAAGGATGGAGGGACTGAGGATGAAGAAAACAAAGAGAATAAGCAGCAGATGAAGTCATTTTTAGTTTTCACTGTTACCAAACAAGAACTTGCGTCACACACATAATACCCATAGCTAGGCCCTCAGGTTTATTCATCCTTTATGTGCCTGCAGATAGTAAAGCACCTGCAAAATACCTTCAGGCCTTGTTCTTAAGCCTGTTTCTCATCAGCGTGGACCAAAGAGATCATACCCCCTTGTCAGGGCTTTATTAGGGAGTCCTCAAGGGATCAACACCCGTGGGAGGGAGGGAAGGGTGGGTCAACAGAGAAGTTGAGCTGGGGTGCAGACCCAGTAGAAGCTTCCCATAACCCTGCAGGGAGTGACCACCAGAGCAAGATGTGGTTGGGAGCTGGCAAGAGAGGGCTGAGCCCTTAGGAGCCTACATCACTGTTCTTGGGTATGGAAGGGGGTGAGGGAGCATGGCTTCTGGGGAGGGAGCAGCATCTCCACATACGCTGCTGTGCAACCCCTAAAGGAGGTGAGAGAGGAGGGTGGTCTCCTGGGGCACTCCTAGGAGCTGGAATAAGGGCTCTTGTATTCCTGAAGGGGATTCAGGTAGCTTATCACACCTATTACACTCCTCAGGACAATAGAACACCCTAAAACTTGGCAAATAGTATTGAGGAAGGAATTACTATCACCAAAGTATGCTGTCACGTTGCTATATAACTAAACATTAGGTCTGAACATATTACCCATTTAATTAAATTTCTCCCCCTTTTACAATGACTTTTGGCTTCCAGAGGGTCACTGAAGAACAGTTTATTTCACAGAGCAGCCATGCCATGAATACTGCCATCTAGATACATAGAAACGACAATTTTAAAATTTGACTGCAAAGAATGGTTTGAAATAAAGGGAAAATAAAATTTTTATTTTCTAGTTTTATCTAGTGGTTTTTTTTTTAATTTTTTTAATGTTTTATTTATTTCTAGGAGAGAGAGACAGCGTGAGCAGGGGAGGGTCAGAGAGAGAGGGAGTCACAGACTGAAACAGGCTCCAGGCTCTGAGCCGGCAGTCAGCACAGGGCCCGATGCGGGGCTCGAACCCACGAACCGCGAGACCATGACCCAAGCGAAAGTCGGACGCTTAAACGACTAAGCCACCCAGGCGCCCCTGTCTAGTGGTTTTAAAGCAAAAAGCACACACACACGCACAAAAAGATTGCTCTGGCAGCAGACAGGAAAATAAGTATAAGACAGCCCTATTTGGTAGGAAGCTATAAGCCTTCTGCTGTCTTCCGCCTTCCTTACTAATTCCCTTAGGTTTGTGGCCCTGCATCCTCGGGGGTATGGGTCCCTGAAAAGAACTCCGTTCTAAGTCAGTATACTCTTGGGGCCAATAACTAACTAGTGCTGTATGAATCATCTCTCTTCCTTGTTTACATTTCTTGCTGGTTCCTTATGGCCAACAGAATGAAGTCTGGATCCCGTAAAAGGACTCCCAGGGCGTGCAGGATCTGTTCTGGGCAGCCCCAACTGCAGCTCTGTTCCTTCCTAGGGCTGTGCTCCGGGCATACCCTCCTGCTTTCAGACCCTGGAGCATTCCTGGCTCTTCCCAGTTCTGCCTTTGCTCATTTTCCACACCCTAGAACACCCCTCCCTTCCCTTTTCCAAAGCACCAACTTTTGGCAGCAGTGCATTACATTGTAGCTGTCTATTGTCCATATCACATCCAAGATTCTGATGGCCCAATCCTAAATGCAGCTTATATTTAAAGAAACAGTGGTCCAGGGGTGAGTGCAGTAAAGATTTTCATCTTTACTGTAATCCTTTTACTGCAATTGAAAATGCCTGAGTGGGCACATAATCTGAACACTCAGCAAAACATCTTTAAAAGTCCTTTCCCTTTTTATTTTTTAAATTTTCATTTTTAATTTTTAAAAATGGTTTGTTTTTTGTTTTTGAGAGAGAGAATAAACAATGTGTGTTCATAAGTGTGAGCAAGCAGAAGCGGGGCAGAGAGAATCTTAAGCAGGCTCTACACCCAGTCAGAACCTGATGCATGGCTTGATCTCAAGACCAAAAGACCATGACCTGAGCTGAAATCAAGAGTCAGATGCTTAATCAACTGACCCACTCAGATACTTGCCCCCATCCTTTCTCTTTCTATCTTACTTCCATTATTTCCCCCATGCTCCAAAACTTCTTCTATAAACCCTCCAAAACCAACCAGAAGATGTTCTTTCCTTTTCTTGTTTCCTTCTGTGATGATATAATTCTTCCGAACGCCCAATGGAAGTGAAGTCATTGTGCATATTAATGTGTTCTTTGATCCCTGTCATACTGTTTATTTGTACTCACTACTAGACTTTACGATGAAAAGGGTCATTTCACATAGGCACATTGCCAGGTTATCTTGAAGTTTTCTCTCCCCTTTTTTTTCTCTCCTTAGGGAGGGGACCCTACCACACTAGACTTTGTGATGAAAAGGGTCATTTCAGTCTTATTCATAGAACTTGAGATTATGCCTGGCACATAATATGTCCTCCCTAATCATTTATGGAATGAGTAAGAACATATTATTGGTTGTTTTCCAGGCTAAACTTCTGTCTTCAAAAGATGAAAGACGTAGACTGGGGAATTTAGGAAGACATTTGAAGGTGAAATGGTCTCTGATCATATAAAATCAGAAGGTCAGGAGAACTGTCTAAACACTCAGTGGTACTAACTGTATTGAATGGCTCTCACAGTTGATAATGACAGAGTAAAGAAATAAAAAACATTTGGTACTTACTATATATTAGAAACATTTTAAAAAATTTAAATCCAAGTTAGTTAACATATAGTGTAATAATGATTTCAGGACTAGAATTTAGTGACCCATCATTTGCATATAACACCCAGTGCTCCTCTCAAGAAGTGTCCTCCTTAATGCCCATCACCCATTTACCGCACCCCCCCCCCCACCTCTCCTCCAGCAACCCTCAGTTTGTTCTCTGTATATAAGAGTCCTATGGTTTGGCTCCCTCTTTGTTTTCATCATATCTTTGCTTCCCTTTCTCTGTGTTCATCTCTTTTGTTTCCTCTACATAGAGGTGAAATCATATGATCTTTGTCTTTCTCTGACTGACTTATTTCACTTGGCATAATATACTCTAGTTCCATCCACATAGTTGCAAATGGCAAGATTTCATTTAAGTTTTTAAGGACTTCGCATAAATGTACGTATATTCTATTCATTGCACCCTTATAAAGTAGGAAACATGTTATATGAGAGGAAACTAAGGCCCAGAGAAGTTGAATAATTTGCCCTGGGTTACACAGCTGCTAAGTGACACTGTTAGCATTTGAACCAGGTAGTCTAGCTCTCTAGCCCATGCTCCTCATCACTTCTCTGTATTTATTCTTTGCTATATATACAAAATTAAATTTGTCATGGAATTTAAAATGGAGTGTTTGCATATGGATGGGATGTATAATGCCTTGGGGTGGAGGATTGAGATTATACTTTTAGCTATCTGTTCTTCAGAGTGTTCTTGGAAAATATAAAAATAATAGTAGCCAGTTACAAAAGACTATATATTATTCATTTGTGTGCAATGTCAGAATAGGCCAATCTACAGAGACAGAAATTAGATTAGTAGGTGTTTAGGGTTGGGAGACCATTGGTTTTGAGGATAGGAGGGTGATGATAAAGGGTTTGGGGTTTCTTTTTGAGGTGATGAAAATCTCCCAAAATTGACTGCTGATTTACATGTCTATTAAGATACTAAAAACAACTGAAATTTATACTTAAAACAGGTGAATTGTATAGTATATAAATTATATTTCAATTAAGCTGTTATTTAAAAAAAAAATCTTTCTTATAAACCTTGTCCTTAACATGAGGACTATCTGTGAATTTCAAAAGAACACTGTAAGATCTTCCTACAAAGATGGTCATTTACTCTTCTTACTCATTTACATCTGTGATTTCTCCAAGAGAGTTTAAAAAGATACTCGTAGCAGGAGTAATTTTGTTACTTGGCAGATTCACACTTCATGTTGGTCCGCCACTTCAGGCAGGAATGAACTGTAGGCAAATTATCTTTAGACCTTAAAAATAGTTATTACAAATAAAATTTCAAATATTTTAAGGGTGTTTATTCTCAGAATATTCTTGATAAGTGTTAATTTTATTTTTTTAACATTTATGTTTGGGAGAGACAGAACACAAGCTGGGTAGGGGCAGAGAGAGAGGGAGACACAGAATCTGAAACCGGTTCCAGGCTTCAAGTGTCAGCACAAAGCCTGATACAGGGCTCAACTCATGAACTGTTGAGATCATGACCTGAGCTGAAGTCAGGCACTTAACTGACTGAGCCACCCAGGCACCCCTGCAACTAATTTTCTAATAAAATTTTGTTTTGGAATAATTTGGGGGAAGGGACAGAGTGAGAATCCCAAGTAGACTCCATGCTCAGCACAGAGCTGGACACAGGGCTTGATCCCATGACTTTGGGATCATGACCTGAGCCAAAATCAAGAGTGGGACACTTACCCAATTGAGCCACCCAGGTGCCCCTGGAATTAATTTTATATATACAGGAAAGTTGAAAAGAATCTCTGTTCAAAGTAGAGCATTCCCAGGTTCTGTTTCCCCTAATGTCACCACCTTACTTTACCATGATGCATTTTTCAAAACTATGAAACCAACATTGGTACATTGCTATTAACTAAACTGCAGACTTCATGTGAATTTTACCAGTTATTTCATTAATGTCCTTGTTCCACTTGAGATTCCAGTCTAGGATATCACACTAGTGATGATGTCACAGTGATATGTCACAGTGATGTCTCCTTAGTCTCCTCTGTGGTCTATGACAGGTTTTCAGGTTGTCCTTGTTTTTCACAACCTTGGCAGTTTTGAGGAATACTGGTCAGATGTTTTGTAGTATGTTCCTCAATTTGAAAACAAATCTGATGTTTCTCTCATGATTAGGTTAAGACTGTGGGCTTGGGGGAAGAATAGTACACTGATAACTGGCCTCCTTATCACATTGTATGGAGGATTCATGATATCCACATGATTTATCAGTGGTGACATTAACCTCCATCACTGGGGTAAGGTCATGTTTGCCAGGTCTCCACTGAGAAGTTAAAATCTCTACCTTTTATTATTCTGTTCTTTGGAAGCAAGTCACTAAGCACGTCCCCACCCAAGTTATTCTTTTTTAAAAATTTTTGAATGTTTATTTATTTTTGAGAGACAGAGTGTGAGTGGGGAAGGGGCAGAGAGAGAGACACACACACAGAATCTGAAGCAGGCTCCAGGCTCTGAGCTGTCAGCACAGAGCCTGATGCAAGGCTTGAACCCATGAACCATAAGATCATGACTGGAGCTGAAGTCAGATGCTTAAACAACTGAGCCACCCAGGCACACACCCCCTGGCCAAATTATTCTTAAATGTAAAAATTACCCTATTTTATGTTTCAAATGTAATATCCACTTGTAAGATTTTCAAAGATTATTATAATTGACAGGGATTCTTTTTTTCTTTAATCTCTAATACTAAACTTAAAATTTTTCAGATTCTAGCACTTTGGAAAGGTGGATATTCTAAATTAAATGTATAAGATAGTGTGACTGCTGGTTTCCAAGAGGTGAAATGTGAGTTTGTATAATTCTTTCTACATAATTATCTTTTTAAAGAATTCAGTGAGTGAGAAAACACTGTAAAAACATCTCAAACTTTGTGTCAGAGGACAATATTTTTTTATAATCTTATATTAGAAAGTTCTTTCTAAAATATGACACAGGGGCACCTGTGTGGCTCAGTCAACTAAACATCAGAACCTTGATTTAGGCTCAGATCATGATCTCACCATTAGTGAGTTCGAGCCTCACATTGGGCTCTGCACTAGCAGTGCAGAGCCTGCTTGAGACTCTCTCTCTCTCTCTCTTTCTGTCTCTCTGTCTCAAAATAAATAAATATAAAATAAATAAGTAAATAAGACAGGAAATCTAAAAGCCTTAAAGGAAAAGATTAATAAAAGATTAAGAGATTAATAAAAATGTAAAGAAAAGACTATACTAAAATTTAAACATTCCTCATAGAAAATAAATGTATAAATAAAGACAAGCTAACCATGGCTATAAGCCGATAGTAGAATCAACAGTTCAATAGAAACATTGCAAAGGACACAATGAGAATTCAGAGATAAAGGAATGTAAATGGCTTATTCACATGTCGTAAGATGCTTCAATCTGATTCAAAATAAGACAAATACATATTAAAATTGCAATTAGATCCTATTTTTATCCTATTAGATTGGGAAAAGCACAAAAGATTAACAATACATTGCACTGGCAATGCCATAGAAAAATAGGTCCCATCCCACATTGTTGATTGGAATATAAACTGATCCAACAATTTGGGGTTGGCAATTGGGCAAACATCTGTCAAAAATGTAAATGTATATATCTTTTCAGTAGTGGTTCCATTTTTAGGAGTTTCTCTAACAAATATACTTGTATATACATACATAGACAGAAAAATACTGTTCATTACAGTATTGTTCATAATAGAAACTAGAAACCAGCTAAATGTTTACCAGTAGGAAAAAGCTAAATATAGTACAAAACAACCACATAACAGGATATTATGCAGCCATTTAAAAGAGAGATTTCTGTGAGTTGATAAGGACTCTCTTGCAAGATGTATTAGATGTGTTATTAACTGAAAGAGGTAGTGTGAAGAATGGCATATACAGTATTCTAGAATTATGTAAAATAATAAAAAAAGAGGTATATATTTTATGAACTTTCTATATAACTGCATATGTATTCCTTGTGTTGGTTATTTGTGGAATGATACATAATGAATTGTAAATAATAGTTGCCTTTGGGGAGGAAATTGGGAGATTAGGGATGTGATGGGGGAAGGAGAGTTATCTTTCACTTTCTTTTTAAATTATTCAACTTAATTTTTTAATGTTTTAATCTTTATTTTTGAGAGAGAGAGAGAGAGACAGAGGGTGACCTGGGGAGGGTCAGAGAGAGGGGGAGACAACAGAATCCTAAGCAGTCTCCAGGCTCAGAGTTGTCAGCAAAGCTCTAGACACAGGACTCTAACCCAAGGACCCACAAGATCATGACCTGAGGGGAACTTGAACACTTAACCTGAGCCACCCAGGTGCCCCTCAGCATATTTTTTTAAAAAACATATACAGTATATATTTTTTGGTCATTTGAAGTTCTAGATAACCAATAAATAAATATTATATATTAAGTGTATGTATAACATAGATTAAATCTTAACACTTAGAATTTCCAAAGTTTTAAACTTTGCTTTCTTGAAATAAATTGTGCTTCTAGAAATCACTTTCCAGAACTACCAGAAGGGAACAGAAAGCTTAACCGATTCCCAAATTCTCTGCTGTGAACTTGCAAAGGAAAAGTATATAATAAATATACTATCCCCTCTGCCACCATTTTCTGGAATTAATTCTGAGCCCTGGATTATTTTTGTTTCTGTGAGTTGATTGGCTTTTCCACTAGGGGCAATGGCCATGTTTGTGATCCGTTAGGTGGAGGAGACAGTTCGGTGGTTTGATCCTGCCTTAGTGACATATACAGAAGGAAAATAAATCAACAACTCTGTTAACAGCTCAGTTCTCCATACTGCAGGCTCAACATTACCCTTCTGGTTTTGTTATACTGTGTTTGTTAATTAGATCCAGTTCAGTTCTGAAGACATTGATTATTATTCAAATCGACATAACACTTCTGTGGTGAAAACAGCCTCCTTGCAAAGCAGCTTCTTAGCTTTGTAAAACTGTTTCGCTTTAGAAGGATTTTTACTTATATGAATTTGGGATTATTTCCCAAGAGGTATCACTTTGTGCTCCACTGGCCAAAAATCACTTTTTATGATTAGACCAGTTACCTTTTCTCAGTGTTATGGGTTGAATTGTGTCCCTCCAAAAAAGATATTAACCCCATACTTCAAAATGCAACCTTATTTGAATGTAGGGTTTTATAGAAATAATCAAGTTAAGGTGAGATTGTTACAGTGGGCCCTAATACAATATAATAGGTATCATGAAAAGGAGAACTTGGCACATTGATGTGCACACAGGGGGACTGCTATGTGCAGATATGCTGCCATAAACCCAGGAACTACCATCAGCAAGGAGAGCAGCCTCAAAAGATCCTCCCCCAGCATGTGCAGAAGGAGCCCGGCCCTGCTGACACTGCGCTTGGACAACTGGCTCCAGAAATGTGACAAAATAAGTTTCTGTTATTCTAAGCCAGCTTTAGCTCAAGTTATGGCTGCTCTGGCAAACTAATACATTCAAAGTGAGGACTATTAGAACACAACTATAAAAGACCCCAGTTCAAAATGGGCTGAGGCCTTCTCCAGGTTTTTCCTGTACTAGGAAACGCCCCTGTGACTGTGAATTCTGGTTGTGGCATTTAGCCTAAAAAGAGGAAACTACCTTTTCAATTCAGGTTGTGTTTCCACAACATTCCCAGGAAGAAAGGCGAAAAATATCACTTTTCTCTGGGAAGACTAACCTACCTTTTAGGCTGCATTTCCCACAAGGTTTTGAACCTTCTTATGCAAGTTGCTTCTTCTTCCTCTCTTTCATAACTCACTTTCAGAACTTGTCTGAAGACTCATTTCCTCATCAGTCCCCAGTCTAACTCGTTCAGAATACAGTCACTTGGCAACACTCACAAATGCTCTACATTGTCAAGTTTAGGCTCCTGACCTAACAAACCTATTTCTCACTGGGCATTGAAGCCTTAGTACTTAATTTAGAATATTTGTATATTATTTTTCTTTAAATGGTAAAATCTTTGAAGGAGGGTTCTTTCAATAAGTGCTAATAAAGTAGTGTTAAAATGTATGAGCCTAAGTGTCCATCAACAGATGAATGGATCAAGAAGATGTGGTTTATCTATACCATGGAATACTACATGGCAATGAGAAAGAATGAAATCTGGCCATGTGTAGCAACATGGATGGACCTTGAGGGTGTTATGCTGAGCGAAATAAGTCAGGCAGAGAAGGACAAATATCACATGTTTGCACGTATAGGAGGATTAAGAGGAACTTGACGGAGGAACAAGGGGGAGAAGAAGGGGGGAAATGGTGGGGGAAAGGGAGAGGGGCAAACCATGAGAGACTGTTGAATGCTGACAAAAACTGAGGACTGATGGATGTGGGGGGGAGGGGGGAGATGGGCACGGAGGAGGACACTTGTGGGGATGAGCACTGAGTGTTATGTGGAAACTAATTTGACAATAAACTATTTGTAAAAAAAAAAAATGTATGAGTGCTTATTCTGTACCTCTGCCTGTGAATCTGGGAAAGGAAACACACACACACACACACACACACACACACACACACACACTTGTTCAAAAAGAACACAGAGCCAGGAATTCATCACAGGCTGTACTGACTCTATAGTCCTGGCTCGGAATCATACTCAGTAAAGATGGCCTGTTAAGCCACATGTGGCTGATCCTGCAGTGACTTCTGTCTTGCTCACTGCTTTATCCCCAAGGGTCTAGAAGAGTGTCAGCACATGGCAGGTGCACTCTTCATACTTTTGTTGCAAGAATTGTTGATACCTCCATGCAAGTATAGTCATGCTATAGGAATAGAGGCAATCATAGAGAAGAAAGCTCCCTACTCCAATTAGTAGGTTGAACCATCTAAAATTGCCTATATTCAGAATTTTCAACCTACAAAGTTGGCAGTTTCATACAGTTTAATATTATACAATTGCTAAAAGGATTTAAAGTTGATAGAAGGTTCAGCTTTTTACCCCTTGATTTGTTTTTAAAAAGTTTGTTTGTTTCATGTCAGAAAGCCTCAGATGCCCGCTATAGCCCTTGGTTTCTGTCCAGGACAACGCATTATTGTGTTTCTTTCACTATGTATTCCTGGCCTGAGTGGTTGTCTAGTGTTGTAACACTTTGTTTCAACAGGCATGATTAAAATTTTTCTTCCATGAAAGGCCACTGATACTTGGGACTGGAGATGCAGTTTCTCCAAGGATCCATTTTTATCATGTTTCTAAAATATTTGAAGTCCAGGGACCAGATTTCTAAGTCCTTCTCCCTCAGTGATCTGCTTTGTGGCCTAGATCGAGCCACCTTTGCAATCATGGTTTCTGCCTTGGTAAGTCCGTCTGAAGCCAGTGTATATGTCTGTCTGAAGAGTCCTGAGAGCCATATTATTTGATTCTATCTCCCCTCTGTGGCATGTCCTAAATTGATCCTCTCATTTGCGGTTGGAAAGGTGTAGTTACCTTGCTGTGTGAGGTGGAAGAAAGGGCCTGAGTCACTAACTGCTATCTATGATTTTCACCCATCACCCTCTGTTCAGCCCATGTTCTACTTCCAAACCCTCAACCTACAAAGTGACATTGTACCTCACTCGATTGTCAGTAGACTCTGCAGGCTCGCAGGCTGCCACTTTCTCCAGTCTGTAAAAGTCGCTTCCCAGCGTTCACTTCCACTTTCTTTTTTCCACAAATGTGTTGGTCTCATATCTCTTCCATTGTCTCCTGTTCCATTCTCTTTAACCTTGTGAGTTTATAACTTGCCTATTTATTTTAAATTCATTTACTCTTAGTGGGGGCTTCAGGAGAGAGAAGAAATAAAGACCTATGTTCAATCTGTGCATGGATCAAGAGTCACTGTAACATATTTTTAAAAATAATAGCCCTGCAAGGTATGGATTAGTAGGCTTGTTTTACAGATAAAGATACTGAGTCTCAGAGAGAGTCAGTAAATTGCCTAAGAGCTCACAGCTAAGTACCAGAGCTGTGATTCATACCTATGTTTAATTGAGTGTAAAGCCCATGGCCTTTGGCAGTATAGAATCGTAACTGGACAGAGGCCAGATGATCACTGTGAAAGATGGTCCTAGGAAGACACACGGTTCAAGTCATTCAAGATCTAGACAACTCTGACGTCCCTTCCAACTCTGGTTGTACTGTTTCCTTTTGCTTTGATAATCAAAGCAAATGAGTGACAGAGATATTTTTAAGCAAAGATATCTTTGATATCAATTAAGCAAAATTGACTTAATATCATTTTAGCTATAGCATTAAATAGTGCTCAATTAAAACCCTGGGGGACAGATATAAAGAAGAAAACTGAACTGAGTAATCCATAGTACCTAATTATAAATCTATCTACAGATATAATTAGCCCATGGTCATATACAAGGAGGAAAATATATATTTAGATGACTCTATGGTGAAGCCTTTACTTACATGCCCTGTGTCATAGAGCCTGCTGGTAGACAGCATTCAGTCAAACCACTGAAGGAATGAATTATATATCATTTGTTTATACCTTAAGATTCACAGTTGACAGCATTATTTGGACATTGATCATCTTGTTTATATTAAAATGATGCAAAGGAAAATATAAGATATAATACTTGAAGTGTCCTGGAGAAAAAAAAGTTGGGGGCAAAAATGGTGGTCACAGGGACCCCAACAATGAAAAGCTGAATTTTGTATCTTTCAGGAATACACATACTTTTATACATAATATAAGCTCCTATATGACTTTACTCAGATGTTAATCAGAATAACTTCATCAATTAACAACTTATTGTTATATCAGAATTAAGGGACAAGAAAAATGAAGAGTAAGAAAAAACAAGAAAGTGTGATCTGAATCTTCAAGTATATCGCAACACATTTGGGGAAAAAAAGGTTAATCTCAGTAAATGAGAAGAGCACAATTCAAGTGGCTATAGGTTTGTTCTAACTTTTGGAAAGATTCAAATTATACAGGTCCTTAAAAGTCAGATCAAGGAACTTAGACTTTTCCTCTAATTAATTTTACTATACATTTTCTGCTTGTTGTAAAGATAATTAAGAAAACATAAACCAGGGGGTACCTGGGTGGCTCAGTCAGTTAAGTGTCTAACTCTTGGTTTTGGCTCGGGTCATGATCTCATGGTTCATGGCTTCGGGCTCTGCTCTGACAGCAAGAAGCCTGCTTGGGATTCTCTCTCTCTCTCTCTCTCTCTGCCCCTCCCCTACTCATGCTGTCTATATCTTTCTCAAAATATATAAACTTTAAAAAAAATTTTTTAAAAAGACAGCATAAACCAGGAAAATAAAACTGAGATAAAATTACCCCCAAATCCCAACATGGTTAATTTAGTGATATATAACTTTATTGATAGCTCTGTAACGTACAGACTATCCATATAATATAAAGATCTTGAGCATTTTTTAAAAAAATTTTTTACTCTTTGTTTATTTTTGAGAGAGAGAAAGAGAACATGAGCAAGGGAGGAGCAGAGAGAGAGGAAGACACAGAATCTGAAGCAGGCTCCAGGCTCTGAGCTGTCAGCACAAAACCCGACGTGGGGCTCGAACTCATACACCGTGAGATCATGAGCTAAGCCCAAGTCAGAAGCTTAACCAACTGTGCCCCTCTTGAGCATTTATCTATGTCAGTACATAGGTAGTGAAAATATTTCAAGGAGATCAGAAAAGGAAGAGGATCAGAAAGGGAAGTTCTCGCAGTATGTGAGGTTATGCTGGGCACTGAAGAGTGTGCAGGATTTAGATAGTCAGAGGATGACACTTTCCAGAGAGAACACCAATGTGGAAAACTTCAGGGAAGGGAATGGAACATGGCTCATGATGGCCCAGTGTGGAGACCTGCCCTGGGAGAGAGTTGGTGTCCTCTGTAGAAGGGTAGGTAAGGTTAGAAGGCCAGCAGGCAAAGGAAAGTTTTTTTTTTTTTTTTTTACAAATAGTTTATTGTCAAATTAGTTTCCACATAACACTCAGTGCTCATCCCCACAAGTGCCCTCCTCCATGCCCATCCCTCCTCCCTGCCACATCCATCAGTCCTCAGTTTTTGTCAGCATTCAAGAGTCTCTCATGGTTTGCCTCTCTCCCTTTCCCCCACCATTTCCGCCCTTCTTCTCCCCCTTGTTCCTCCGTCAAGTTCCTCCTAATCCTCCTATACGTGCAAACATATGATATTTGTCCTTCTCTGCCTGACTTATTTCGCT